>NC_081387.1:19274308-19574308 GCF_030684315.1 Stegostoma tigrinum | reverse complement strand
GCAAACCCAACAGACAGTCACCCGAGGGTGGAAATGAACCTGGGCCCCTGGCGCTGTGAAGCACCAGTGCTAATCACTGAGCTACCATGCTGCTCCAAATGTCTCAAAGAAGTACTAGATTAACTGAATCTGAAGATGAAATCTGCAAGACTTCTGGTAACTGCCGCATAGAAAAGGGGAGAGTCAAACTGATTGTGCACAAGGGTGGTGTCTCAGGGTCGTGTCCTAGGCCCAACCATCTTCAGCTGCTTCATCAATGACCTTCCCTCCATCACGAGGTCAGAGGTGGGGATGTTCGCCAATGATTACACAATGTTCAGCATCATTTGTGACTCCTCAGACACTGAAGCAGTCCATGTTCACATGCAACAAGATCTGGACAATATCCAGGCTTGGGCTGACAAGTGGCAAGTGATATTCTCACCACACATACACCAGGCTATGACCATCACCACTAAGAGACAATATAACTACCATCCCTTGACATTCAATGGTGTTACCATCATTGAATTCCCCACTATCAACATCTTGGGTGTTATCATTGACCAGAAAGTCAACTGGTCTAACACAGTGGTTACAAGAGCAGGCCAGAAGCTAGGAATACTGCAGCAAGTAACTCTCCTCAAAGCCTGTCTACCATCTACAAGATACAACTCAGGAGTGTGATGGGATACTCCCCACTTGCCTGGATGGGGGCAGCCCCAACAACACTCAAGAAGCTTGACACCATTCAGGACAAAGCAGCCGCTTGATTGGCACCACATCCATAAGCATCCCCTCCCTCCATCACCGACACTCAGTAGCAGCAGTGTGTGCTATCTACAAGATGCACTGCAGAAATTCACCAAAAATCCTTGGACAGCACCTTCCAAACCCACGACCACTGCCATCCAGAAGGACAAGGGCAGCAGGCATATGGGAACACTACCCCCTGCAAGTTCCCCTCCAAGCCACTCACCATCCTGACTTGGTAATACATCACCGTTCCTTCACTGTTGCTGGGTCAAAGTCCTGGAATTCCCTCCCTAATGGCATTGTGGGTCAGCCCACAGCAGGGTTCATGCAGCGGTTAAAGAAGGCACCTCACCACCACCTTCAGAAGGGCAACTAGGGACGAGCAAGAAATGCTGGCTGGCCAGCCACGCTCACATCCCACAGATGAATAGAAAAAAAATGTTGTAAGAGTTTCTAAGTGCCTCTATTACACCTTGATTGCTTTTGACCATGAAAGGCGGAAACTCCTTTTGGTTATCAGTGAGTATCAATGGCCAGTTGTCACAGGAACAAATCTCTCTCTTTTTAGTAACCCTCTTATTGTAAGCTCTGCATGTACTTTGCAGACAGCGCTGCCGAATGCAGAACTATCAGCGAAAAGAGCAATGGCCTAGCCACGACAAGGAGTAGGAATCAACAGATAGAGCTCACCCGCTCTGACCATTTCTTTTGATTTTTTCCTCGCACTTTCTTTCTCTTCTGTGTGTCTTTTTCACCTTTGTGGGCCTAGATTCTTGGCGTAAGCTTGCCCCAGTGTGACAGCCTCTTAAGCTGGCATGGCGATCTCTCAGCCCTGTCTAACAGTCTCTCACTGTGCTGGGATGGTGGTCTCTCACTGCCTGGCATGGTGGTCTCTCACTGTGCTGGCATGGTGGTCTCTCAGTGCGCTAGCATGGTGGTCTCTCAGTGGGCTGGCATGGTGGTCTCGCAGTGGGTTGGCATGGTGGTCTCTCAGTGAGATCGTATGGTGGTCTCTCAGTGGGCTGGCATGGTGGTCTCTCAGTGCGCTGGCATGGCGATCTCTCAGCCCTGTGTAACAGTCTCTCACTGCGCTGGCATGGTGATATCTCACTGAGCTGGCATGGTGGTCTCTCAGTGGGCTGGCATGGTGGTCTCGCAGTGGGTTGGCATGGTGGTCTCTCAGTGAGATCGTATGGTGGTCTCTCAGTGGGCTGGCATGGTGGTCTCTCAGTGCGCTGGCATGGCGATCTCTCAGCCCTGTGTAACAGTCTCTCACTGCGCTGGCATGGTGATATCTCACTGAGCTGGCATGGTGGTCTCACAGTGGGCTGGCATGCTGGTCTTGCAGTGCGCTGGCATGATGGTCTCGCAGTGGGCTGGCATGGTTGTTGCTCAGTGGGCTGGCATGGTGGCCTTGCAGTGGGCTGGCATGGTGGCCTTGCAGTGGGCTGTCATGGTGGTCTCTCAGTGGGCTGGCATGGTGGCCTCTTGGTGGGATGGCATAGTGACCTCTCAGTGGGATGGCATGGTGGACTCTCAGTGGGCTGGCATGTTGGTCTCTCAGTGGGCTAGCATGGTGGTCTCTCAGTGGGTTGACATGGTGGTCTCTCGGTGGGATGGTGTGGTGGTCTCTCAGTGGACTGGCATAGGGATCTCTCAGTGCGCTGGCATGGTGGTCTCTCAGTGCGCTGGTATGGTGGTCTTGCAGTGGGCTGGCATAGTGGTCTCTCAGTGGGCTGGCATGGTTGTTGCTCAGTGGGCTGGCATGCTGGTCTCGCATGCTGGTCTCTCAGTGCGCTGGCATGCTGGTCCCACAGTGTGCTGGCATGGTGGTCTCGCAGTGTGCTGGCATAGTGGTCTCTCAGTGGGCTGGCATGGTGGTCTCACAGTGGGCTGGCATGGTTGTTGCTCAGTGGGCTGGCATGCTGGTCTCGCATGCTGGTCCCACAGTGTGCTGGCATGCTGGTCTCGCAGTGCGCTGGCATGGTGATCTCGCAGTGGGCTGGCATGCTGGTCTTGCAGTGCTGTGGCATGATGATCTCGCAGTGGGCTGGCATGGTGGTCTCGCAGTGCATTGGCATGAAGGTCTCTCAGTGGGCTGGCATGGTGGTCTCGCAGTGGGCTGGCATGGTGGTCTCTCAGTGGGCTGGCATGCTGGTCTTGCAGTGCTGTGGCATGCTAGTCTCGCATTGGGCTAGCATGGTGCTCTTGCAGTGCATTGGCATGAAGGTCTCTCAGTGGGCTGGCATGGTGGTCTCTCAGTGGGCTGGCATGGTGGCCTCTTGGTGGGATGGCATAGTGGTCTCTCAGTGGGATGGCATGGTGGTCTCTCAATGCGCTGGCATGGCAGTCTCTCAGTGAGCTAGTGTGGGGATCTCTCAGTGCACTGGCATGATGGTCTCTCAGTGTACTGGCATGGTGGTGTCTCAGCGCACTGGCATGGCGGTCTCTCAGTGGGCTGGCATGGTGTTCTCTCAGTGGGATGGCATGGTGGTCTCTCTGAATTCAATAGAGTCATGACTGTTTGAGGGAAGTAATTTCCTCCTCATCTCTGTTTTAAATCTGCTACTGCCTTGTCCTAAAATAGTGACCTCTTTATTCTAGGTTGCCCTACAAGAGAAAACATTCTCTCTATGTCTATCCTGTCAATACCCCTGACCATCTCCTATGTTTCAATTAAATTTCCTCTCATTCTTCCAAACTTTAGTGAGCAGAGACCAAAACTGCTCAATCTGTCCTCATAAGACAAGCTGTTCACCTTTTGAGTTAATCTGATTAACTTTTCCTGAACTGTCTGCAACTGGAGGGCTGGGATAGACATACTTTTGACCTCTCTCGAGGATATAAATTTTATAGGAAACATGGAATAATGAACAGGCTTGATGGGTTGAATGGCCAGCTCCTTCTCCACTCTCTTATGTTCCCGTCACCCACTGGATAGTAGTCAGGAAATTCCTGATCTGTTCCCATGTTCTCATTCCCTCAACTAGCATGTTGAGATCCTTTCCCCCATCCAGTTCTCTGTCGGAGACAAGCTGACTCCCCTAGGATCAGGCCATGAACCTGTCTGGTAGGGTCGGGCGGAGAGAGTCGGGGGGGGAGGTGGTTGGTTTAGCATGGATTGGGGTTATTTTGCTTTGTCTGGTTCAGGCAGGAATCCCACTGGATCAGGTGGAACACCAGTCGATAGCTTACACTGATCATAAGGTTCCAGTGACATCAATGGAGCTCAGTGTTAAATGCAAAGCCAACATCACTGTGTACCCGGTCTGCCATGCAAAGGCCTGCTCTGGTTAAAATTGCTCCTGTACCCAGGAAATTGGGAACAGGGGGTGGAGGTGGGATGCATTGAGACTGGTCTGTGATCTATATCCTCATCTTAATTATTATTCACATCCTCCTATCACTGGCTAGCCAACATTAATCAGTCTCTGATTTAACATTCATGGTCCATTGCACAAAAATTTCAGTATTCCATCTTTGGGCATTAAATGCTTTCAGCAGCACCGAGTAAAATGTTCGGTGGGGGACGTTTTCGGAGACTGTGGGGGACGGTTGATGGTGCATGTGGCCTTCATCAGATTTTCACACGGTGCGATTTTAACAGATATGATACTCTAGGGTTTCCACCACCTTAACCCAGGTCTGCAGGACCTTTTGGTGGTTCGAATTGGATTTTCCCCGGAGCTGGGCATGATGATATTCCTTCTTCCTCTGCTTCACCACCCTCCTCGCCGAAGCCTCCAGCTTAACCAGATCCGCGGGGGTGAAGGGCTCATCTTGTACCAACTCCTGCACCAGCCTCAGCGTCTGGAGGTAGCCGATGCCATCCTTGCGCCAGATGTAGGGCCAGTCTAGGATGTGGGTGCCCTCTCTGCGTGCCCGCTGCAGGTCGTTCCTCCAGCGCTGCAAAGTGCCCTGATAGCCCCGGACGCGGTGTAGCACCAGGAAGAAAGTCTCGAAGAAGAGGTGCTCGTCATTCTTCTTACCTTGCCAACCGCTCTCCCGTACGAGGTCAGACCAGTCCTCCTCCTCCTCCTCCTCCTCCTGGCTCACCTCCCTGTAGCCCTGACTCCCGTACAGCAGCCAATTCGCGATTGACTGGGGGTCGTGTCCATTGCTCGGCTCCCGGTAGCCGCGCGTAACAGGCTGGACGCTGGCGACAGGCGGTAAGGTCCCCGCTGTGGGAGAGGGGACCACGATGGGCTCGGGGTCCGAGGACGGATCTCCACAGAGCTGGCTCCAGTTACAGCCCATTCTCGGCTACCCGCCGGGCCAACCCCGCGCTGTTAAGAGAGCGGACACCGTCCTTCCTTCCCAATCCCTCCACAGCCCAGCCGTTTTACTCTCACACGGTGATTCGTTTTCCTCTGTGTCAGCTTGCACTTTCGATTTTGAGCAGGCTCGACGTGCACGGATCTCAAAAGTCTCGTACAAAAACGAAACTTTTCAGATTCACTCTCTCCGGAAGGGGTGTGGGGTTGGAGGTGGTAGGGGAGGGAGGTGGGGAGCGGGCGAGGAAGGGAAAAACAATGCGGATCCTGGAAGACAAGAACAAAACCAGAAAAAATGCTGGAGAAGCTCAGCAGGCCTGGAAGCATCCATAGACAGAGAGAGAGAGAGAGAGAGAGAGTGAGAGAGAGAGAGAGAGGAAGCAGAGTCTCAGAGCGACACTTCTTCAGAGCTGATGGGAGTTCGGAAAGGTTTGGTATATGTGCCCAACATGGTCTCATTGAATCTCATTAGAAAAAGGGTGCTGAAAGGCCTCCTCTTGTTCACAATTTCCTGGGCACAGGTGCAATTTTAACCTGAGCTAGGGTACACAGCCAGGGTACAGGTTGATCCCCCTCGTTCTCACATACCACCCCACCAACATCCGGATACAACGTATCATCCTCCGACACTTCCGCCATCTACAATCCGACCCCACCACCCAAGCCATTTTTCCATCGCCGCCCTTGTCTGCCTTTCGGAGAGACCACTCTCTCCACGACTCCCTTGTCCGCTCCACACTCCCCTCCAACCCCACCACATCTGGCACCTTCCCCTGCAACCGCAGGAAGTGCTACACTTGCCCCCACACCTCCTCCCTCACCCCCATCCCAGGCCCCAAGATGACTTTCCATATTAAGCAGAGGTTCACCTGCACATCTGCCAATGTGGTATATTGTATCCATTGCACCCAGTGGGACCGCTTTGCAGAACACTCTGGTTGGTTCGCAACAAACAACTACACCTCCCAGTCGCAAACCATTTCAACTCCCCCTCCCATTCCTCAGACGACATGTCCATCATGGGCCTCCTGCAGTGCCACAATGATGCCACCCGAAGGTTGCAGGAACAGCAACTCATATTCCACTTGGGAACACTGCAGCCCAATGGTATCAATGTGGACTTCACAAGCTTCAAAATCTCCCCTTCCCCCACCGCATCCCAAAACCAGCCCAGTTCTTCCCCTCCTCCCCCCACTGCATCACAAAATCAGCCCAGTTTGTCCCCTCCCCGCACTGCATCCCAAAACCAGCCCAGCCTGTCTCTGCTTCCCTAACCTGTTCTTCCTCTCACCCATCCCTTCCACCCACCTCAAGCCGCACCTCCATTTCCTACCTACCACCTCATCCCACCTCCTTGACCTGTCTGTCTTCCCTGGACTGACCTATCCCCTCCCTACCTCCCCACCTATACTCTCCTCTCCACCTATCTTCTTTTCTCTCCATCTTCGGTCCACCTCCCCCTCCTTCCCTATTTATTCCAGAAACCTCTCCCCATCCTCCTGCCTGATGAAGGGTCCAGGCCCGAAACGCCAGCTTTTGTGCTCCTGAGATGCTGCTTGGCCTGCTGTGTTCATCCAGCTCCACACTTTGTCATCGACAGGTTGATGCTGGCTTTACATTTAACCCTGAGGTTCCATTGAGGTCACTGTAGTTTACCATCTGGTGGATTGTAAAATATGAACTGGTGTTTCCATCTGATCCAATGGGGTTCCTGCCTGGATCAGTAGAATGGCCCGCAATTCCACTCCCTGCACCTCCCTCACCCCGACCAGCAGATTCATCACCTGATCCTAGGGAAGTCAGTCTCAGTTGGGGAAGATGGTGGGGGGGGGGGTGCGTAGTGGGAAAATGTCACCTCAAAGGGTCGGGGGGGGAATGGAGTAAAGGATGGGTGGAGGTGAAACCCAGAGAGTGGGGGAAAACAAGAGTTGAGCAGACAATGGAATGGGTAGAAGTCAATCTTGGGTGGACTCATTGGGGATCACTAATAGCTGACAATCTGGTGTGTGTGGATTTGGGATTAGGGCATGAGAGAAGGCGCTCACTTAAGGACACGAGATCTAATGCAGGGCAGTCTGAAGTTGATCTGTTAAAACCGCTGGGCTCACTGCAAGATAGGTGAAACAAAACTTTGGGAAACATTGAGGACTCCTGTCTCGTCTCAAGCCCCACAGAAAATGTCAATCTCCCTACAGCCAATGATGTTTGCAAAACTTTCGTGCCCCACCCTCTGAAATGGAAGATGTGGAGTTCCACTGATCAGCCCATGTGTAAGTGAAAACTATCCTCCTCACTTTTTACCGCCCATCAATTTTTGTGTCGTTGGCGCACTCAATGACCAACCCTCCTGCATTCAAGTTGAAATCATAAAATACACCAAAAAGCAGGGGCTCCAATGCTGATCCCTGTGGAATCTCATTGGACACAAGCTTCCAGTCACAAAAGCACAGCACACCACCAGCACCCTCTGCTTCCTGCCACTTTGCCAATTCTGGATCCAGTTAGCCCTGGATCCCAAGGGGTTTTACCTTCACTGTCAGTCTCCCAAATGCAGCACCTCATGAAAAGCCCTGCTGAAGTCTAATGAGACTGCATTGAATTCATACTGTTCATCTAGTCCTTCAACAACTGGTCACCTCATCAAAAAATCCAATCAACTTTTTGATTTGGACCTAATTCTCAGACTAAGCCCCTCGTTCTAGAATTGGCAACTAGTAGAAATAGTTTATCTACCCTGTTATTTCCAGTTAATACCTTGAAGATTTCAATCAGATTATCCCTTAACCTTCTGAATCCTAGAGAAGTGTTACTGTTTGAAGTAATCAAATATCACAATAAAGTTGTGTTGCAGAGTACATCTTAAAAATCAGTCAGCAGAATCTTAGCGTTACGGACCAATGAAACACCGATACAGTTGTAAACCGTTCATTCTTTGCCTTCGGGCCTTCTGAAAGCTATGTCACATGAAGACAATGAGGGTTTTCATGACCTGTTGCTGACAATGAAGCCCTATGCTGTCCATCCAGTCCACCTTTCTGCTCAGCAATCATTTGCTATTTCTACACTGTTATAGCCATGGGGTCATACAGCATGGAAACTGATCCTTCAGTCCAATCAGTCCATGTTGAACATCATCTTAAACGAAACTAAGCCCATATCCCTCCAAACCTGTCCCATCCATATATACTTATCTTTTAAACGTTGTAATTGTACCCACATCCACCATTTCTTCAGGATGTTCATTCCAAGTGCGAACCACCCTCTGTGTAAAAAAAAAGCCCCCCCATGTCTTTTTTAAAGCTTTCTCCTCTCACCTTAAAAGTGTGCTCCCAGTCTTGAAGTTGCCCATCCTAGGGAAAAGACAACAGCTATTAACCCTATCTATACATCTTATGGTTTTATAAACTTCCATGAGATCACCTCTGAGCCTCTGATGTTCTGGTGCAGAAAGTCCCAGCCTGTCTTTATAACTCATACCTTCCATATCTGTCGACATCCTGGTAAATCGCTTTTGAGCTCTCTCCAGCTTAATAATATCTTTCCTAAAGCTGACTGATCAGAAGTGGACACAGTATTCTAGAAGAGGCCTCACCAGTGTCCTGTACAACATCAACATGACTTCCTCCTATACTCAAATGACTGAGCAATAAAGGCAAGCGCGCTAAATGCCTTTTTAACCACCCTGTCTATACGTGACACAAATTTAAAAGAATTATGTACCTGAATCCCTAAGCCCCTCGGGTCAACTACGCGACCGAAGGCCGTACTATAAACTGCATGAAGGGTCTAGGCCCGAAACGCCAGATAAGCAGCTGTGTTCATCCAGCCCCACCCTTTGTCATCGCGGATTCTCCAGCATCTGCAGTTCCCGTTATCTCAGTGCCATCTCTGTTTGTTGTACCAAAATGCAAAACGTCACAATTTGTGACAAAGTAAAATTCAGTTACACCCCTTGGCTTAAGTGCATTGCTAGACTGTTAAGCCTGTCGACCCAGACAACGTTCTGAGGTTCGAATCCCACCATCAGACAGTGACGTTTAAATTCACTTTTAAAACGTCTGGATTTACTAACGATGACCATAAAACTATTTCATTTGTCAGCAAAGTCCCTACTGGTTCACTCATGTTCTTTAAGGAACTACCCAGTCTGGCCTATATGTGACTCTGGACCGATTGCATTGTGGTTGACTCGAAAGCCTTAATTAGGGATGGGAATTAAATGCATAGCATAGCCAGCATCACCCACATCCCACAAATTAATTCATTAAAGGTATCATGCACCCTCTTCCCAGTGCGGAATGGAAAGGAGTGGTGGGTTTCAAGAATAAAAATCTTTCCTCCGTTTATGAAGTTGTTGCCACTGTGAACTTATTGTTCATTCCTTCCTCTACACATCCCCCACACAATCTCCAACATATATACCCACCTTTTCCCAGCTCCGATCAGTCCCGAAGAAGGGTCGCTGGACCCGAGATATTTACTCCTCACAAATGCTGCCAGACTTGCTGATTTTCTCCATAAATTTCTGATCTTGCTTCAGATTTCGCATTTTTTTTGTCTGTTTAAGCGGCTCGAAGGAATGGGTCGAGATTTGTTTAAACTTCCGGAGAGCGGGGGAATGCAAAAAGTGAGCTATGGATAGAAAACTGAGGGGTGCTGAACGGGTGAAGGGGAAAGGGCGAGAGGGAGAGAGAGAGAGAGAGAGAGCAGGAGTGGGGAGACATTGAACGGGGATATTCTCAGCTCTCTGCCTCCTCCCCCAGCTCCACGGAGGTACAGATCGTCTTCGGAAAGCAAAAGAGACCATTAGCTGGCATCGAGAAACAGAAACCAGCTCTTAGAGGGGATTGAGAGAAGCCTGATCAGATGCATCCGGACAGACAGAGATTCTGATGTAGGAGCAGAATGGGAATATTTTGGACAGCTCCTGGCCAGATCCTCCCTCCAGGAGCAGGGAACGACAGGTCACAGACCAACCACTGGGCAGCAGCAGAGCAGGTTCGAAGGGCTGAACGGCCTCTCGTCTTGATCCTGTCTTGTGAGATATAGGAGCAATCTTAAACTAGGGCCACCGCTCAGGTTAATATCAGGTGGAATATATATTATAAATCCCAGGTGTTTCTGCCTGGGCCTGTTCCAGAAAAATCACGCCCCCCCGCCCCCCCAGGGATATTCAATGACTGACCTTAGTGGAGTTAGTTGGTTTAGCTGGGGAAGGGCGAAAGGATGTCGATACTCCCGGCTTACTGACTGGGGAACACGCCAGGAGGTAGCTGGCTCCTGACTTTTATCTGGAACGCCAGAAATGAGAGCACCTCGAGACTGCTCCCAGCAGTTCCTATTATCTCCAACGCAAACTTCAGCTTCAAATTCCGCATGTCCGCTTACTCCGCTCATCCATTGATTCTCAGGGAGGTCAAACCGCTTGTCTGTCCCCAAATCTAAATGTGTTTGATTACTCCCCCAAACACACCATCCATCCTGTCCCCACTAACATGAAACAACAGGCCGTCCTCATCTGCCTCCTCTCCCCAGACCCCCTTCTTCCCCATAGAACAACCTGCAAAGCTCTCCTGTTACCCCTCAACACACAGGTATGTAGCTGATATTAATGATAATCCACTGGGACAGGCCAGGGATTGAGACTGAACCCTGTAATTCTTCTGTGCTCCTCCCTGTCCTCAGAGTGGTTTGACACTGATGAGGCCAAAATGTCATTTTTCAGAGACCATGTTCAGATGTAATCAGTTAGCCTTTCTGCAAAATCTCTAGCTGCAGATATTCTTGCTCCTTTTACAGCAGAAGCATCATTTGTTGACACACATTCTCCCGAAAGGGTTTATCACTGCTGCACACACACCTCAGCCACTCACACACGTAAGCACATACACATTACAGATACACACATATACAGCTACACACATACACAAAAACAGAAATTGCTTCAAAGATTCAGCAGGCCTGGCAGCATCTGTGGAAAGCAGAGTTAACAGATCAGTTTCAGTGACCCTTCTTTGCATTTTTACAGCAATTTCTGTTTTTGTTCCTGATTTTCAGCCTCCACGGTTTTTTAGATTTTTTTTAGCTACACCCAGGTAGAGCTACAGACACATCCCCACAGTTACACACGTGCATAGCCACAGGCACACATGCACACAGCACGCCCTCCACCCCACCTACATACAGACGCACAGAGAGCACGGCCCCTATTCAATAGACTTACACACACAGACACATAGTCAGCCTTCCCACCCCGCCAATACACAGACAGACACACGCACAATGCATAGGTTTAGAAGCTTCATTTCTACAAATATTTAAACCAAGCAATGGGTCATGTGAATATCAAACCCCTAGCTCAGGATTCTTTAGCTCAGGAAGCAGGGTCTAAATGAGATCAAATAGCCAATGCCTGGATTTGAACACTCAGAGACAACTGCTTGTGATCATTCAAGCATGTCGTCAATACAGCTTTGATTACATATGCACAGTATTTCTAATCTCTCCTCTGCTCTTGTAGCCACTGTGTTTATGTGGTGAGTCCAGCTGAGTTTCTGGTCAATGATAACGCCCAGGATGTTGATAGTGGGGGATTCAGTGATAGGAATACGATTCATTTTCAAGGGGTAGTGGTTAGATTGTCTCTTATTGTTGAAGATCATAGCCTGGCATTTGTGTGGCATGAATGTTACTTGACACTTGTCAGCCCAAAATCTGGATATTGTCCAGATCTTCTTGCATTTGAACTTAATAAGTTATGAATGGTGCTATTAATTAGTGTTAATTTCCTTATAAATGCCCTCTTATCTATGCATACACTCATAGCTGGTCACTAGACTATAGACAAAGATAATAAAATGTGAGGCTGGATGAACACAGCAGGCCCAGCAGCATCTCAGGAGCACAAAAGCTGACGTTTCGGGCCTAGACCCTTCATCGTTTCGGGCCTAGACCCCTCTGATGAAGGGTCTAGGCCCGAAACGTCAGCTTTTGTGCTCCTGAGATGCTGCTGGGCCTGCTGTGTTCATCCAGCCTCACATTTTATTATCTTGGATTCTCCAGCATCTGCAGTTCCCATTATCACTGAGACTATAGACAAATCTGTTTCTTATTGCCAACACTGGCATCTGTATATAGAAACTCATTGGCTCCAATTTTTCTGCAATCTCTTTAATTACTGCTCATAGAAACAGTGTTTACACGAAGTCTGCAATTGGACCTGGTTACTCACCTAACAAACATGTAACCATCCCTTCAAACATTGGCTTCAAGATGCCTCTTTCTCATTAAAAATAAAACACAAAAAGCAAAAGACACAGTCCTTACACACCACATGAATTACATTCTTAAGTATCGTGTGAAATCTAGTCAGATGTCCACACACAATCCTTTAAAAAAGAATAATTGATTATGGGTGTCCTTAAACTCCGTTGACTGCAGTAGTTCAAAAGACATCTCACCACCAGAACAAGGAGTTGACCCCAACCTTGTGTTGCAGACTGGCACCTTCCAAGGTCCAGGTCTATGTGCTGAGGGACGAACTAAAGTTTGGGAGAGCTGCTGCCAAGGGGCAGAGGGGAAAGGCCCACCATCTGAGGTCTTCCCGCTGAAGGTAAATTGGGGTCCATTCAGTTATTGGATCTTGGTGTGTCAAATATTTGTAAATACCGGTATTGTATGTACGCGAGGTCTGTGCTTTTGTGGATACAGATGAAGCCCAAAAGTTTTGTTAGTTTACTTGTTATGCAACTGTGCAGAACCAAATTGCATTTGTGACTACCTATGCATTCAAAGATTTTTTTTATGAACAAAGTATATTTTTGAAAAAAAAATTAGGAATGGGAAAATATTGACGGAGCCAACAATATCCACATCCCATGAGTGAATGTTTCTTTTAAAAAATCAGTTGAACACAAAGTAAGGGTCAAGGCCCGAAATGTCAGCTTTTGTGCTCCTAAGATGCTGCTTGGCCTGCTGTGTTCATCCAGCTTCACACCTTCTTACCCTGAGAGAGTTTGGGTCTACGATCTCTGGTCAATATCTACCTCGTCAAACCCCTTCAGAGTCTTGTGTGTTTCAATGGAATCATCTCTGAACTCCGGGAGACCCAATATACACAGCTGCTTGTGAAGAAGACAACCCCCGCCTCCCTCAGCCTCAAGACCAAGCTCATGATCATGTGCTGCATACCTCCCAGGCAAATGTGTCCTTCCTCAAAAATGAAGAATGCAACTGTGCACGATATTCCAGATACGGTCTCACCAAAGGGATTTTTTTCATCTTTGTAATCCAATTGTCTTGGAATACACACCAAGATGCCATTTACTTCCTTCTTGCTCACAGTGTCTGCAAACTGCAGTCATAGGGCCACTGGCTTGTACAGCACAGAAGCAGACCCTTTGGTCCAACTCGTCCATGCTGACCAAATATCCTAAATTAATCCAATCCCATTTGCCACCATCTGGCCCATATCCCTCCAAACCTTTCCTATTCATGTACCCATCCAGGTGCTTTTTAAATGTTGTAACTGAACCAGCCTCCACCACTTCCTCTGGCAGCTCATTCCATACACGCACCGTCCTCTGTGTGAAACAAGTTGTCACCCAGGTCCCTTTTAAATCTTTCCCCTCTCACCTTAAACCTATTCTCTGCAGTTTTGGACTCATTGTGTGATTATTCCAAGGTCTCTTCAATCATTTAAACATTTTATGCCTTTCAGGCAGTATTTTTATTGTCCATACTTCCTACCACAGTGACTGAGTGCATATTTTCCCACGCTATCTTCTGTCTTCCATTTGTCCATCTCATCACCTTTCACCTGCATTTATCCCTTTAGTAGCTGCTAAGTGCCCTCCTCACAGCTCACACTCCCATCAAGCTAACCTAGATACTTTACTCTTTTCTATTAATCATAGAGTTATAGAGTTGTGCAGAACAGATACAGAGCCTTTGTTCCAACTTGTTCGCTTCGAGCAGGTTTTCCAAGATAAATTCAACCCGTTCACAAAAGAATTTCAAACTTGTGCCAGGGTTTTCAGGAGGATTTCGTAAACCTCCCTGCCCCCTGCCCAAACACCCCCCAAGAGGGGTAAATTTGAGAGAGTGTGGGTACAGCTTACAGTCCCTTTTCATGGGTCATCTTGAGGTTTTCCACGACTTTAGTCCAGACTTGTAAACAATTTTGGTGCATGTCTAACTGGATGTTTCCTGACACTGGGTGGGACTCAGTGAGGACGTGAGGTGCCCAGGGAGTGTGGATGGGGGAAAGCAGGTACAGGCCCAAAAAGCTAGCTTTCCCCCTCCTCTGATGCTGCTTGGCCTGCTGTATTCATCCAGCTCTACACTGTGTTATCGCTTATAGCACTGGGGGAGTGGGCATGGAGAGAATGAGCATAGCTATAGGAGTATTGCGGGTGGAGGGAATGAGAAAAAAGGTGGAGTGGAGAGAATGAAGAGGCTGGGGAGGTGTGGTGAGTAAGCATGGACAGAATGAGTACAGTGGAGGGGGGAGTGAGGAGCTGATTGAATGGAGGGGTTGAAGGGAAAGCTAGAATGGGTAGAGTTGTGGGATGGGGGTTGGTAGGTTTGGGTGGTTTGCTGCGATGAGAGGTGCCGGGAAACGGGGAAAGGAGGTTGGGAAGTGAGAGCTGAGGGCGGGGGAGGGGGGGGGGGTGGGGGGTTTTCGGAAACGTGAGGACAGAGTAAAAGCGAAAGGAGGAACTGTCTGAATTGACAACAAAATAAACTGACGTTTTGTAGTCATCATCAGTTCTGAGGAAGGGTCACCGCACCCGAAACGTTAACTCTGCTTTCTCCTCCACAGGAGATGCTGCCAGACCTTCGTCCAGCAACTTTGTTCCAGTTCCGGCTTTAGAGCGCCCGCTGTTCTTTTGGCTTTTATTGGGTTACTGTTTGAATTGGGTCGCTGCTGACGACAGTCAAGTGCGAAAGCAGGGAGCCCGGAGGAAATCGAAACTGAACTCCCGTCTCGGACTTAAGAGAGGTGTCCCAGCCGAGGCGGGGAGGCACTGCGAGCTCGAAACGGTAGGGACGCAGGCAGCCAGAAGCCGACATGGGCTGTAAGTGGAGTAAGTCCGATTCCTGCGACCCGGTGCCCATTGAGGCTCCCACTCCCAGAGCGGTCACCCCACCGACTTCAGCAAGAGTCTGCAGAAACCTGAACGTTTGTACGGCGGAGAGCGGCGAAGAGGGCAACAGAAATGACGAGCATCTCTTCTTCGAGACTTTCTTCTTGGTGCTACACCGCGTCCGGGGCTATCAGGGCACTTTGCAGCGCTGGAGGAACGACCTGCAGCGGGCACGCAGAGAGGGCACCCACATCCTAGACTGGCCCTACATCTGGCGCAAGGATGGCATCGGCTACCTCCAGACGCTGAGGCTGGTGCAGGAGTTGGTACAAGATGAGCCCTTCACCCCCGCGGATCTGGTTAAGCTGGAGGCTTCGGCCCAGGAGGTGGTGAGGCAGAGGGGAAAGGAATACCATCATGCCCAGCTCCGGGGGACATCCAACTGGAGCCACCGAAAGGTTCTACTAACCTGGGCTGAAGTGTTGGAGAACCTCGAGGCGGCCTATTGAGATGATGGACTGAGAACTGTACCCACCATCTCTCAAATGTCCTAAACCACAACGCCCCCCCCCCCCCCCAACAACAGTCTCCAACAGGAGGGGGACCTACAAAAATCCTCCGGAAGATCTCTAGCACACGCACAAAGCGGCAGGAGTTTGGAATTCTTTTGTAAACGGGACTATGTTTAACTTGGGAAACCTGATGGGCGCAGAACGAGTTGGATCGAAGGCTCTGTTTGTGAGGTCTCCGGCTCTGACTTCAGAGACTGATAGGCGTCTGTTAACCCAGAGGTAGTGAGAGATATCGGGTCAACGTGGCGTTATGGGTCACAGGTCAGCCACTGAATAGCAGCTGAGCAGGATTCATGGCCTGAGGAGCATTATTTCTGCAACCGCACATCTCTGCTGCAAGTCGGAATAGAGAGCTACATATTTGTGCAAGACTGAGCCAGTCTTAAGAAAGTTCAACCATCTCACCTTGTGCTCCAGGTCTGCAGTTCTAAAGCGTGTTCTTTATGAACTGTTTTCCAACCTGGACTCCTCACCGAAACCAATTTCCTCCCTCCCCATACTAATTTTACAATGTAAACCTTTATTTTATATTGCTGTTCCTTCCAAAACGTATCACTTCATTCTGATAAAGGGAATCCATCGGTTCCACCAATATCTCTGTCTCGGGCTTGCTGCAGAGCTCCAGCGAAGCTCAGCACAAGCTGCAAGAACAGCATCTCAGTTCCCAAGATGACAAAGTGTGGAGCTGGATGAACACAGCAGGCCAAGCAGCATCTCAGGAGCACAAAAGTGGACGTTTCGGGCCTTGACTCTTCTAGGCCCGAAACGTCAGCTTTTGTGCTCCTGAGATGCTGCTTGGCCTGCTGTGTTCATCCAGCTTCACACTTTGTTACCTTGGATTCTCCAGCATCTGCAGTTCCCATTATCCCTGTCATGACATGGTCTGCTTTTGGCACCGCCAACCCAATCTCACCCTCTCATTGTCCCCATAATCAGCTTTTCTTTCTCTCTGGCTTTCTATCATCCACACCTTTATCAGCCTAACTGTCAATCTCTCTCTCTCTAGGACGTGCCTCTATCTATCTGCTCACCTTCCAACCCCCGCCCACTAAAGCCCCTTTGAGAAACTGAAACTTGGATACAGGCGCAAGATGGCTTCTCAGTGCAAGTTAGCGCAACAAAAATGGCTTCTAGCCTGGGAACTGTGAATTCTGCTAGAGCTGCATAAATAATGCAGTAATTAAAAGACAATGTAGTGCTACCCATTCTAACTGACCTTCGGTTGCAAATGTTGTGGCGCTGTATGGCGAGACAAAAAATAACCTAAGCATTGTAACATAAGTAGTTTACCAGTTAATACTATTGGATTAAGTAACTGTCAATGAAGCAATACAATGTATTGATCGGTAATTGTTTGAATACACTATGCGATCACGCCATGTACCCTGCTTTAAGAAAAGTATAAAAATGTCTTTGTATTAACCTGTGGGGTGCAGCTCCTCTGAGGAATGCAGAAGTACTCAGCTTCTGTGCTTTCCGAATGATCTGTGCCCGGCCGTATGAAGAAATAAAGGGTAAAGTCCTAAAAAGCCAGAAAGATTACGAGTGCTCATTGACCAATTGCAGAATCAAGACACTCCACCGGGGTCGAGATTTTCATTTGGTGCCGTGACTCCGTAGGTTGGAGACCTACGGATCGGGGATCCAAAGCAGAGTTGGGGACTCAACATTGTAGAGATAAGAGGGATAATAAAATGTGAGGCTGGATGAACACAGCAGGCCAAGCAGCATCTCAGGAGCACAAAAGCTGACGTTTCGGGCCTAGCCCCTTCATCAGAGAGGGGTATGCGGAGAGGGAACTGGATTAAATAGGGAGAGAGGGGGAGGCGAACCGAAGATGGAGAGAAAAGAAGATAGGTAGAGAGGAGAGTATAGGTGAGGAGGTAGGGAGGGGATAGGTCAATCCAGAGAAGATGGACAGGTCAAGGAGGTGGGATGAGGTTGGTAGGTAGGAAATGGAGGTGCAGCTTGGGGTGGGAGGAAGGGATGGGTGAGAGGAAGAACAGGTTAGGGAAGCAGAGACAGGCTGGGCTGGTTTTGGGATGCGGTGGGGGGAGGGGATGAGCTGGGCTGGTTGTGTGATGCAATGGGGGGAGGGGACGAACTGGGCTGGTTTTGGGATGCAGTGGAGGGAGGGGAGATTTTGAAACTGGTGAAGTCCACATTGATACCATTGGGCTGCAGGGTTCCCAAGCGGAATATGAGTTGCTGTCCTTGCAATCTTCGGCTGGCATCATTGTGGCACTGCAGGAGGCCCATGATGGACATGTCATCTAAGGAATGGGAGGGGGAGTGGAAATGGTTTGCAACTGGGAGGTGTTCTGCAAGCGGTCCCCAAGCCTCCGCTTGGTTTCCCCAATGTAGAGGAGGCCACACCGGGTACAATGGATACAGTATACCACATTGGCAGATGTGCAGGTGAACCTCTGCTTAATGTGGAAAGTCATCTTGGGGCCTGGGATAGGGGTGAGGGAGGAGGTGTGGGGGCAAGTGTAGCATTTCCTGCGGTTGCAGGGGAAGGTGTCGGGTGTGGTGGGGTTGGAGGGCAGTGGTGGAGCGAACAAGGGAGTCACGGAGAGAGTGGTCTCTCCGGAAAGCAGACAGGGGTGGGGATGGAAAAATGTCTTGGGTGGTGGGGTCGGATTGTAGATGACGGAAGTGTCGGAGGATGATGCGTTGTATCTGGAGGTTGGTGGGGTGGTATGTGAGAACGAGGGGGATCCTCTTTGGGCGGTTGTGGCGGGGGCGGGGTGTGAGGGATGGGTTGCGGGAAATGCAGGAGACGTGGTCAAGGGCATTGCAGGAAATGCGGGAGACGCGATACCTACTGCTCCCTACCTCCCCACCTATACTCTCCTCTCCACCCATCTTCTTTTCTCTCCATCTTCGGTCCGCCTCCCCCTCTCTCCCTATTCATTCCAGAACCCTCACCCCATCCCCCTCTCTGATGAAGGGTCTAGGCCCGAAACGTCAGCTTTTGTGCTCCTGAGATGCTGCTGGGCCTGCTGTGTTCATCCAGCCTCACATTTTATTATCCTGGAGTAATGTAAGCCTTCCTGCTCCTGGGCCTGCTGTGTTCATCCAGCTCCACACTTTGTTATCTATGTCGTACTTTAGTAGTGCATTGTGTATGGGAGTTCGGATGTCATGTTGCATTTGTTCGTCCACTTTTAGAGTATTGCATTAAGTACAAGTTAGCCTGATATAGGAAGAGGATGAAGGAGGACATAGGAGAGGATGAAGGGTCTAGGCCCAAAATGTCAGCTTTCGTGCTCCTGAGATGCTGCTTGGCCTGCTGTGTTCATCCAACTTCACAATTTGTTATCTTGGATTCTCCAGCATCTGCAGTTCCCATTATCTCTGCCACTTAGTACAGACATGCGCCATAGCTGCTGTCTTTCTGCTGGATTCTCCCGTCCTGTGAATAGAGCCATAGACATGTGCAGCACGAAACAGGCCCTACAGTCTAACTTGTCAACGCCAGCCAGATATCCGAATCTAATTAATTAAGCTAATCAATTCAGTCCCATCTGCCAGCATTTGGCCCTTATCCCTCTGTACCCTTCCCTTTCACGAACCGATCCAGGCGCCTTTTAGATGTTGTGATTGTATCTGTTTGCTATGCAATGTGAAAAACCAAACACATGGCTTCCTCAACCCACTTCTTCTCCTAAGTGTACTCATCATCACTTCAGAAAGTACGTGACAACTTGCTTTTCGGGAAACACCCGCTTATAAAATGTTTTGTTGCTGTTTGTTTGACTTGTACCATTGCAATCCGTTTTTACATCGCCTCAAATAAACTTCAATCCAAAATAAGCATGAGTTGTGAGCAGTATCAAACACCCAGTCTTTGTTTCCTCAGTGTCAGTAACATAGTTATAGTATATAGTATATAGTTATCATATGGCAGTTGTAGCAATTCAGAAGATTGTCTTCATATTTTTGACATGAATTCATGAGTGTTTTTTGAATGCATGACTTAAAATGAAGATTCAGATTCAGCTCACTCCATGACCCAATTTTGGTGACATTCCACAATCCGATATTGAAAACAACGTAGAGAATCGGTGAGGTCCAGAGTGGGAAGGGATCACAGGCGGCTGGGTGTGGAGGAACAGAAAATGAACAAAGATACAACAACTTGCTACAGTGTTCCAGTGAAGCCCAACGCAAGCTGGAGGAACAACAGAGATGACAGAGTGTGGAGCTGGATGAACACAGCAGGCCCAGCAGCATCTTAGGAGCACAAAAGCTGATGTTTCGTGAAGGGTCTAGGCTCAAAACGTCAACTTTTGTGCTCCTAAGATGCTGCTTGACCTGCTGTGTTCATCCGCTTCCACACTTTGTTATCTCGGATTCTCCAGCATCTGCAGTTCCAATTATCTCTGGAGGAACAACACCTCATTTTGTGCTTGGGGACCCTGCAGCCCTCTGGACTCAATACTGAGTTCAATAATTTTAGGGCCCAAACACTCCCATGTCCCAGCCCCCAACACCACACACCAGGCTTTGTTACCACATAGCCTGCCATTACACACCTCATTGTGTGAAGCTGGATGAACACAGCAAGCCAAGCAGCATCAGAGGTGCAGAAAAGCTGATGTTTTGAGCCGAGACCCTTTTTCAGAAATTGGGGAGGGGAAGGTGGTACTGAAATAAATGGGGAGAGAGGGGGAGCCAGATAGAAGATGGATAGAGGAGAAGATAGGGTGAGAGGAGACAGACAGCTCAAAGAGGCAGGGATGGAACCAGTAAAGGTGAGCATAGGTGGGGAGTTAGGGAGGGGATAGGTCAGCCAAGGGAAGATGGACAGGTCAAGGGAGTGGGATGAGGCTAGTAGTTTGGAGAGGGGCGCGGGGCTTGAAGTGGGAAGAGGGGATAGGTGGGAGGAAGGACAGGTGAGGGAGGCGGTGACAAGATGGGCTGGTTTTGGGATGCTGTGGCGGGGTGGTGGTAGATTTTGAAGCATGTGAAGTTCACATTGATACCCTTGGGCTGCAGGGTCCCAAGCAAAATATGAGGTCCTGTTCCTGCAACCTTTGGGTGGTATCATTATGGCACTGCAGGAGGCCCAGGATGGACATGCTGTCTAAGGAATGGGAGGGAGAGTTGAAATGGTTTGCCACTGGGAGGTGCAGTTGTTTATTGCGAACTGAGCGGAGGTGTTCTACAAAGCGGTCCCCAAGCCTCCGTTTAGTTTCCCCGATGTAGAGGGGGCCACATCTGGAGCAGCAGATACCATATACCACATTAGCAGATGTGCAGGTAAACATCTGTTTGATGTGGAAAGTCTTCCTGGGGCCTGGGATGGGGGTGAGGGGTGGAGATGTAGGGGCAAGTGTAGCACTTCCTGCAGTTGCAGGGAAAAGTGCCGGGTGTGGTGGGGCTGGAGGGGAGTGTGGAGCAGACAACAGAGTCACGGAGAGAGTGGTCATCAGTTCTAAGGAAGGGTCACCCAAACCAAAATGTTAACTCTGTTTTCTCCTTCGCAGATGCTGCCAGACCTGCTGAGCTTTTCCAGCAACTTTGTTTTTGTTGTCAAAGGTACAACAACAGCTGTGGAGACAATTAATAATTTTGAAGAGAAATGCCCTCTCTACTGGTGAAGGTCAGCTTAGAATGGGTTTTGAGCAAAACCAAGCAATTACTTAGAAAAAGGACACTAAAGTGTGAAGCTGGATGAACACAGCTGGCCAAGCAGCATCTCAGGAGCACAAAAGCTGACATTTCGGCCCTAGACCCTTCATCAGAGAGGGGGATGGGGAGAGGGAACTGGAATAAATAGGGAGAGAGGGGGAGGCGGACCGAAGATGGAGAGAAAAGAAGATAGGTGAAGAGGAGAGTATAGGTGGGGAGGTAGGGAGGGGATAGGTCAGTCCAGGGAAGACGGACAGGTCAAGGAAGTGGGATGAGGTTAGTAGGTAGGAAATGGAGGTGCAGCTTGAGTTGGGAGGAAGGAATGGGTGAGAGGAAGAACAGGTTAGGGAGGCAGAGACAGGCTGGGCTGGTTTTGGGATGCAGTGGGTAGAGGGGAAGAGCTGGGCTGGTTGTGTGATGCAGTGGGGGGAGGGGGGATTTTGAAGCTTGTGAAGTCCACATTGATACCATTGGACTGCAGGGTTCCCAAGCGGAATATGAGTTGCTGTTCCTGCAACCTTTGGATGGCATCCTCGTGGCACTGCAGGAGGCCCATGACGGACATGTCGTCAAAAGAATGGGAGGGGGAGTCAAAATGGTTTGGGACTGGGAGGTGCAGTTGTTTGTTGCGAACCAAGTGGAGGTGTTCTGCAAAGCGGTCCCCAAGCCTCCGCTTGGTTTCCCCAATGTAGAGGAAGCCACACCAGGTACAATTGGTACAATATACCACATTGGCAGATGTGCAGGTGAACATCTGCTTAATATGGTAAGTCATCTTGGGGCCTGGGATAGGGCTGAGGGAGTAGGTGTGGGGGCAAGTGTAGCACTTCCTGCGGTTGCAGGGGAAGGTGCCGGGTCTGGTGGCGTTGGAGGGCAGTGTGGAGCGAACAAGGGAGTCACGGAGAGATTGGTCTCTCCGGAAGGCAGACAAGGGCGGGGATGGAAAAATGTCTTGGGTGGTGGGGTCGGATTGTAGATGGCGGAAGTGTTGGAGGATGATGCGTTGTATCCGGATGATGTGTTGTGCCCGCAACACATCCCTCACACCCTGCCCCCGCCACAACTGCCCTAAGAGGACCCCCCTCGTTCTCACACACCACCCCACCAACATACGGATACAACGCATGGGGGAAACCAAGCGGAGGCTTGGGGACCGCTTTGCAGAACACCTCCGCTCGGTACATCCTCTCCCTATTTATTCCAGAACCCTCACCCCATCCCCCTTTTCTGATGAAGGGTCTAGGCCCGAAACGTCAACTTTTGTGCTCCTGAGATGCTGCTGGGCCTGCTGTGTTCATCCAGCCTCACATTATATTATCTTGGATTCTCAGCATCTGCAGTTCCCATCATCTCTGATACATTACTCCAGCCTGGGTTATTGCAGACAATAAACAACAAGCCGACTCCTCGTTCATTGGTTACACTGGCCGTCGATCAAACTTAGTGTTCCGCCTCTGCCCCGGCCGCCGCGGTAAACGTCACGTCGTCGATTGTGATTGGATGCACGGATCCAGCCGCCCTCCGCGGAGGAACATCCAATCAGCACCAGGCTTTGCCGAAGAGACTGTCCGTGACTGGTCGGTGGTGGGCGGAAGGCGGGGCTCGCGGCGCTGCCGCCGTGGCGATTGGCTGCGCCGGGGCTGTCAATCGGAGGGTGTCCACGCCCCGTTGCCCTTCCCAACATGGCGGCGGTGGCCGGTCGGGCCGGGTTGGCTCCGGCGCGGAGCTGCTGCCGGCGGCTCGGCTGCGAGAGCGGGGCCCGGGAGCTGCTGCTGGGCGCCGTGGACAGCTTCGTGCTGGACTGCGACGGGGTGCTGTGGAGAGGCCGGGACGGGGTGCTGAGCGGCGCGGCCGAGCTGCTGGGCCGGCTGCAGGCGCTGGGCAAGCGGGTCTACCTGCTGAGCAACAATGGCAGCTGCACGGCCGGGGGCCTGCTCGACAAGTGCCGGCGCCTGGGCCTACCGGTGCGGACCCGGCAGCTCCTCAACACGGCCCGCTGCTCGGCCCTGTACCTGCGGCAGGCCCTGGCCCCCTCCCCGGCCCCGAACCCGGACCCGGCCCCGGCCCCGGCCGTCTACGTGCTGGGTAGCCCCGGGCTGCGCTCCGAGGTAGCGGCGGTCGGCCTGCGGGCTCTGGGAGGAGGCGAGCAGGAGGAGGAGGAGGAGGTCGCCGCGTCTTCCACCGGGGTCAGGGCCGTCCTCGTCGGCTACGACGAGGGGTTCAGCTTCGGCCGGCTGTCCCGGGCGTGCGGCTTCTTGCGGGACCCTCGCTGCCTCTTCGTGGCCACCGACCCCGACCCCTGGCACCCCCGGGAAGGAGGGAGGGTGGTCCCAGGTGAGAGCCGCCGCGGGCCGGGGCAGGTCTTCGGGCGAAATGTTGACTTGGAAACACCGACCCCGCTCATTAACAGCTGATGTAACCCTTCTCCCCCCCCCCCCGACCCTCCTCTCTTTCCCCCCCCCCGACCCTCCTCTCTTTCTCCCCCCCCCGACCCTCCTCTCTTTCTCCCCCCCCCCCGACCCTCCTCTCTTTCTCCCCCCCCCCGACCCTCCTCTCTTTCTCCCCCCCCCCGACCCTCCTCTCTTTCTCCCCCCCCCCCGACCCTCCTCTCTTTCTCCCCCCCCCCCGACCCTCCTCTCTTTCTCCCCCCCCCCCGACCCTCCTCTCTTTCTCCCCCCCCCCCCGACCCTCCTCTCTTTCCCCCCCCCGACCCTCCTCTCTTTCCCCCCCCCGACCCTCCTCTCTTTCCCCCCCCCCGACCCTCCTCTCTTTCCCCCCCCCGACCCTCCTCTCTTTCCCCCCCCCGACCCTCCTCTCTTTCCCCCCCCCGACCCTCCTCTCTTTCCCCCCCCCGACCCTCCTCTCTTTCCCCCCCCCGACCCTCCTCTCTTTCCCCCCCCCGACCCTCCTCTCTTTCCCCCCCCCGACCCTCCTCTCTTTCCCCCCCCCGACCCTCCTCTCTTTCCCCCCCCCGACCCTCCTCTCTTTCCCCCCCCCGACCCTCCTCTCTTTCCCCCCCCCGACCCTCCTCTCTTTCCCCCCCCCGACCCTCCTCTCTTTCCCCCCCCCGACCCTCCTCTCTTTCCCCCCCCCGACCCTCCTCTCTTCCCCCCCCCGACCCTCCTCTCTTTCCCCCCCCCGACCCTCCTCTCTTTCCCCCCCCCGACCCTCCTCTCTTTCCCCCCCCGACCCTCCTCTCTTTCCCCCCCCGACCCTCCTCTCTTTCCCCCCCCCGACCCTCCTCTCTTTCCCCCCCCCGACCCTCCTCTCTTTCCCCCCCCCGACCCTCCTCTCTTTCCCCCCCCCGACCCTCCTCTCTTCCCCCCCCCGACCCTCCTCTCTTTCCCCCCCCCGACCCTCCTCTCTTCCCCCCCCCGACCCTCCTCTCTTTCCCCCCCCCGACCCTCCTCTCTTTCCCCCCCCCGACCCTCCTCTCTTTCCCCCCCCCGACCCTCCTCTCTTTCCCCCCCCCGACCCTCCTCTCTTTCCCCCCCCCGACCCTCCTCTCTTTCCCCCCCCCGACCCTCCTCTCTTTCCCCCCCCCGACCCTCCTCTCTTTCCCCCCCCCGACCCTCCTCTCTTTCCCCCCCCCGACCCTCCTCTCTTTCCCCCCCCCGACCCTCCTCTCTTTCCCCCCCCCGACCGTCGTCCTCTGTCTCCCCCAGCCCCACCCGAACCCTTCACAATCGTTCCATGACCGTCGCGCGCACACCCTCCCCTGGCTCAACTTCACCCCCACCCCCCCTCTCAGTCCAGTTGCAGTGCGATGTTGTCAGGTTCGTGGCCCTTGAAGTCCTTATTGTTCCTGTGCCTGCTTCAATTTTTCTCTCGTTCCTTTCTCTGTAAGCTCCTGCAACCTTCCATCTGTTCTAAATCCCTCATTTCTTTATCTGTTGGTAACTGTGCCATTTCCTGCCTAGCCGTTTTGGCTGTGGAATGCCTTTTTTTTGGGTTTGTTCACTCCTTTTTGGGACAGGCCTAAAACCCTGCTGCTTCAACCAAGTGCCAGCTCACCTTGTCTGGCTCAGTGTCAAATGTCTCATCATACTACTACTAAAGCCTCTGCCTGCTTTCCTGTGCCAAGGATGCTGAATGAATGTGATTTCTTTCCTTTTCGAGTGGAAGTCAGGCTCATCCTCACTTTTGATGCGACTGCTGCCTGTCTGCTGTAGCTTTCTTGTCCCGAGCCTGAAGGTTTTGGTTCAGTCTCACTCCAGAGACCAGGCAGCAGCAACTTTTTAGGGACCAGGAGTATGCCAGGTGGTCAAATATTATGATTGATCAAGAGGCCCACACGATCAAACTAAAAACAGGCCCTGTGTAATAAAATATAATGTAGGGTGTACACGTGACTATTATGCTTTATTTACAGCGTATATCACTTAAATAAGTAGCGTTATTATTTAAGGTACAGAGCATTCTCACTGACTACTTGGAGATTATGATAATTGAGTAAAGTTCCTGTATCTGATGTATAATTTTTGACTTTATTGACAGTACTGGTTAAAATAGAGTTTGCTGGACATAATGTAGGCTGACATTTCTAGCGTGACACTGAGATGGTGCAATCCTTTAGTTGAGATGTTAAAACAAGACACTTGGACCACTTAGGTGCGTTTGAAATACCTTGGTGCAATTTACAAGGGCAAAGGAGTCATTTCTGGTGTCCCATCAAATATTTTCACTGGAGCCTAGGAGATTGAGAGGGGACCTTCTAGAAGTTTATGAATTAATAATGCATATGGATAGGGTTAATGGTACTTGTTTTTTTCCCAAGGATGGGGGAATTTCAAAAGTAGGGGGCACGTTTTTGTGATGAGAAGACATTCGCAAATTTCTTCCCAAGTGGTTTGTGCATGGAATGAACTTCCTGAGGAAGTGGTGAATGTGGGTACAATTACAATATTTAAATGACACTTTGGGTAAGTGCGTGAATAAGAAAGATTTGGAGGGATATGAGCCAGGAGCAGGTAGATGTGTCTAGTTTAGTTTAGTTTAGTTTGGGATTATACTTAGCATGGACTAGTTGGACTGAAGGGTCTGTTTCTGTGTGGTATACCTCTATGACCTGTCCTTGATCAGTATGACTAAAACTAATTTTAGTTCACAGGGATTTGGACAGGTTAAGTGAGTGGGCTAGAAAATGTCAAATGAAATATAATGTGAATGTGTGAAGTTATCCACTTTGGTAGAAGAACAAAAATGCAGAATATTTCTTAAATGCAGGGAGATTGGGAAGTGTGGTTGTCCAAAGGGACCTGGCCATCATTGTTCATGAGTCATTTGATTTTAAATGTAAAATGAAACAAAGAACTGGAGAAACTCAACAGGTCTGGCAGCATCTGTGGAGGAAAAGCAGAGATAGCTGCCAGTTCTAAAGAACGGCCTATGAATTTCAAATGTTATCTTTGCTTCTTCCACAGATGGCTGACTGACCTGCTGTGTTTCTCCAGAAATTTCTGTATTTGAAGTTAGGCTCAGGAAGCAGTTAGGAAGGCAAATGGTCTGTTGGCCTATATTGAAAGGGATTTAAGTACAAGTTAGCTCAGTGGTTAGCACTGTTCTCAATGCCAGGGACGTGGGATTGATTCCAGCCTTGGGTGGAGTTTGCATATTCTCCCTGTGTCTACATGGGTTTCTGCCAGGTGCTGTAGTTTTCTTCCCCACAGTCAAAAGTTGTGCAGGTTATGTAGATTGGCCGTGCTAAACTACCCCAGATGTGTAGGTTAGGTGGGTTACCACTTGCAAATGCAGAGCTAGGTCTGAGTTGCATGTTTTTGAGGGTTGGTGCAGACTTGATGGGCCAAATGGCCTTTGTTTGCACTGTGATACGTAAAGGTGTCTACAGTATGCAGAGGTGTCTTGCTGTTGTAATAGAGATTGCATCTGAAGTATTGTATCCAGTTTTTGACCACCTTATCTAATCAGGAATGTACTTTAAGGAATTGCATCAGATGTTCCTCAGGCTAATCCTGAGGCTGACGTGATTCCCCTATCAATAGGGATCAAGGAAAATTGAGTTTGTCGTCCTGAGTGTTTTTAAAAACAGCAGAATCTTGCAGGATGGGTTTAGTTCGGATATGTTTCCTGGCAGGAGAGTGTAGACCCGGAGGTTGTCTCAAAATAAGAGGCAGGCCATTTAGGGCTGAAATGAGGAAGACGGTGATGAATCTTTGGAATTCTCTACCCCAGAGGACTGTGGAAGATGAATCGTTGTCTTGAACAAACAGAGAAATATGTAGGTTTCTGGAGACCAATGACATCAAGGCATGCTACAAAAGTGCTGGGAAATAATATGAAGGTAGCTGATACTCTGTGATTAAACTAAATTAACCATGCTTAGTCACCTACTCCCGTTCTTGTGTTGAAGGTTATCTGGTTGCTTATGGGCGTTGCTTGCTTCCTGTGTTACAAGTTTTAAATCAGTTTTAAAGTAGTTTTGGAAAAGGACAGACCTGATCTTAAAAGTTACAGGTCAAGTTGGAGGAAGGCCAGTTTTGATGGTATTAGGCAAGAAGTTTCAAAAGTTGGTTTGGGGTAGATATTTGCAGGTGAAGGGTCGCCTGGAAAGTGGGAAGCCTTCAAAAAGGAGATTACAAGTGACAGCATGTTCCTGTTGGGTTGAAGGGCAAGGTAAGTGAGTTTAATTTAGATAAACGAGAGGTGCTGCATTTTGGAAAGGCAGATCTGGGCTGCTCTTATACATCTAATGGTGTACAGTCCTGGGGAGTGTTGCTGAACAAAGAGACCTTGGAGCACAGGTTCGTCATTCCTTGAAAGCTGTGACAAGTAGACAGGGTGGTGAAGAAGGTGTTTGATATTCTTGCCTTTATTGGTCAGTGCAATGAGTATAGGAGTCGGGAGGTCATGTGGCTGTGCAAAACATTGGTAGGGCCACCTTTTTGGAATACTGCACTCGGTTCTGGCCTTTCTGCTGTAGGAAGGATGTTGTGAAATATGAAAGAGTGCAGAAAAGATTAACAAGGATGTTGCCAGGGTTGGAACGTTCGAGCTGATGGGAGAGTTTGAATGGGCTGGGGCTGTTTTCATTGGAGTGTTGGAGGCGGAGGAGTGACCTGATAAAGGTTTATAAGATCACCAGAGGCACGAATAGAGTGAATAGTCAGGTCTTTTCCCAAGGGTGGGGGGAGGGGGTGTCCAATACTAGAGGGGCATAGGTTTAAGGTGAGAGGGGAAAGATTTAAAAAGGACCTTGGGGGCAACTTTTTCACACGGAGGGTAGTGCATGTGTGGAATGAGTTGCCACGAGGAATAGTAGAGGTTGGTACGATTTAGCATGTGAATGGGTATATGAATAGGAAGGGTTTAGAGGGACATGGGCCAACTGCTGGCAAGTATGACTAAGTTAATATGGAATATCTGGCCAGCATGGACGAGTTGGACCGAAGGGTCTGTTTCCGTGCTGTACATCTCCACGACTGTAGGTGACTCCACTTCAAAAAGATTTCTTCGTAATCTCTATCGTGCTTTGGAGCACCCTGACGTCCTGGAAGGTCCTATGAGTGTCATTTTTGGCACGCGATACTTTTATTTGTTGTTTGCTGTTGGTGTCATGGATTTTACTTCTGTTTGTCAATGAGGTGACAGGAATGCGTTGGTTATGACAAGAGGCGCAGACCAATGCTCCTGATATGAGTGTTCAAATCCCACCACTACCCTGGGGAATTTAAGTTTAACGAGTCAATCTGGAATTGAATTTTGGTATTGGTGTCCATGAGGCTAGCACATTGTCATGAAAAACTCATTGGGCAGTAACTTTCAGGGATGGGGACGTGCCTCCTTTGATGGGTTTGCACGTGCTTCGTGACTGAGGGCAAAGTGAAATTGAAAAGGTTGGAGGGTGGAGTGGTACAGAAAGCTGTTAATAATGGGATGGCCCTTCATGTCACAAAGCTTTCCTGAACTAATGTTTTTTTATGAGCATGCTGTACTGCGTAATAGGAAGTACAGCAGTCAGGACAATAGTGCTGTGAGGTTCTTGCAAAATCACTCCACTGTAGATGCTGGAAATCTGAAATAAAACCAAAGGGTGGTAATCCTCTGCAGGACTGGCCGCATCTATGGAGAGAGAAGTTGACTTAATGTTTTGAATCCAGTACGACTCTGCTATGAAACGGAACAGTTGTCGTAATGGTCTAAACATTAACTCTTTCTCTCTTCACGGATGCTGTGGGGCAAGCTGAGTGCTTATAGCACTTTCTTTTAATATAAAATGCGAGCTTGTCTGTCTGCTTGTGAAGGCAGATAGAGCCTTGGTTTAATAGCTCATTTGAGAGAGAGGCGTCTGTGTTGTTGGAGCACTCCTGCAGTACCGTTTAGTGTCAGGAAAGAAAATTGAAGCCACCAGCCTCCAGTTTAACAGAGAGAGCTACCACAGAGCCATATCTGAGAGACCATTGTCCAAGATGCCAGCTGCTTTAAGCCTCCTTCCATTTGAGATGGCCATCACCCTCTTTAGCTTGCATGGTTTATTTTCCCATCCTTTCTATCTTTCTTTAAACTTTAAATCAGTTTAGAGCTAAGCACTGTTTACATTGTCTGTGTAAAGGTCATGTCCGGTTTTGTGCTCTGTGTGAGGGAAGTGTTGCTGTGGCCAATTTGTACAATGCTGCGCATTGCTGTTTTACCTCTGACCTCCTGACTGAGCCCCAACCTGTGTTTAAACAACTCCTTTAACTTGAGTGAAATGTCTGAGGTGTGTTCCGTGAGTGTTCTCAAACAAAAATGTGATGCTGTACCACAGCGACGTGATAATGTCCAGGCTGGGGGCACGGGTGGTGGTGGATTTTAGTTTCAATTAACAAAACTTAAATCGGAAGACGGATTCTTGCAAACAACTCATCTGGTTGATTAGCGTCCTTTCAAGAAGGAGATCGTTATCCCAACTAGCCTATACTTGACTCCTGACCCCCCCGCTAAGGTGGATGATTTGAGCTACCCCCCCCTCCCGAAATGGCCCAGTGAGATGCACTTTTATGATGGTGATAGGCCACATGCCTGCCTTGGCAGTGCCACTCCCGTCCCATAAAATGTCAATTTTTCTTTTTAAGAAAAAGCGTGAGAACTTAGGACGAGTGAGGGGGTGGGTAGAAATGAAATTCCAGAGTTTGCAGCCCGGGCTGCGGAAGGCAGAAGCTCCAGTCGGGGGCAGTGATGGAACTGAGGGAGGCCACTCACTGACAAGGTACATTGGGCCTGGTGGAGCCTAATTTTCTGCTGGCTGCAACTCCTGTGAATTAACTTGGGCTACACTGCACCAAGAGATTTGGGCCAATTAACCTGAAGCAGAAAAATCGGTGCAACACCAGTGCTCATGAAAGGGACAAATCGCGGCCAATAATCCAGAAACATAGCCACTGCCAGTGTTGTTACTGCTGATGGCTGAAATACTGCAGGTTCCTGCTATAGAAGGTTAGTTTCCCCCCTTAGGTTACCTTCGCAGCTGTCGACATTGGCAGGGTAGGACTTTGCTAAGTCTGCTGTTGAGGAGAAATGGACTCATTACTCTTCAATGCAGTTGGCTCTTGTTCTCTGCTTCATCAAAAACACAGCAAATTGTAGGCACTTCATTCACTCCCAGTGCAGCTTTGTAATATGTAATAAAGTTCTGTCAGCTGATTGAGCAAGGACCTCTTGGTGGTATGCTGTGAGGAAGTGATTTCTTCCTCAGTAAGATACCGATCCCATGTTTGCCTATTTGTAATTTTGTGTTGCACTCATTGGCTGCAGTTATCTTAATTTCCTATTCATGTTTTCAACTCTTCCTAAATATTGACCTTGCCAATCCGGCGTTTTAGGACCACCACTTTGAATGCCTCTGGATTTCCAGCTTCATATGACCGCAGCGGTCCTCGGGCCATCGGTGGTAGTGGGTTCTGCCTGGGTTTGGTTCGGGAAATTGTGTAGGTAACTCCTGTTCCAGCAACTTCAGCACCCGATCCAGGCTGAAATTGCCAACATGATACTGACTGAAGTGGGGAGGGAGGGAAGGCTGTACTGCTGGGACTGCTGGCCTTCAACAGAAATGTTAAACTGTGTCTTGCTGTCTCCCCCCATGTGGAGGTTCCCGTTGCAGTACCTTGAAGAAAAGCCTGGCAGGTCAGCTGGCATAAAGAGATGAGCTGGTAATTGCCACCTTGCTGGTTGTGGGGTGCTTGTTGTACCTAAACTGGCCGCTACACTTCCTACATTTCCTCAGTAATCGCAGTTCAGTTAGACTTGGAATCCATTGACCTGGAATGTGGTGTTGTGTAAGACTGCTGTACTAACGTTGTTTCTCGTTCAGTTTGTGGAAACAAACTTTCCCTCTGGCCCTTTTATTTCCAGTTCACGGGGACAAATCCACTTCCCACCACTCCTTTCTGAAATAGCATGGGGATCATTTGTGTCAGCTGAAGCCGGGTTTGATATCTGACAGGCATTACCTCCAACAGAGCAGCCTCTGAGCCAGTACCGAGAGCATTGGTCCCGATATTATGGCTTTTGAGCCCACAGTCTTCTGAGTCGGAAATGAGAGCTGGGATGTGTTGGTGGATGAGGCTCTCAGTTAGCAGTTGATGTTTGGGAAGGGGGTGATGGGCGATTGGGTTAGCTCAGTTGGCTGGTTTGCATTGCAGTGATGCCAACTGCATGGATTCGATTCGCATAGTAGCTGATGTTACCTTGAACGTCCACATTCTCCTCAACCTTGTCTGAAAAGCATGTTGACCCTCAGGTTAAACTCGCTGCTGGTTGTCTCTCCCTAATGAGAGAGCAGCCCTCTTGCACTACTCTTGGTTTTTGGGAGGATAAGTGGGGAAAATCATTGTCCCGATAGGTTTTAATATATTGCTAAGGTAGATCCCAATGGCTTGAGACGTTGTTGGTTTGATCATTTTTCGCCTCCTTTTTCTTTGTTAAACCCACCACAAAGCTGCTTAAACAAGCCAATCAAGCAGAATGCTGATGTGAAAATGTTGACATCTTACAAGGGTAGTGTGCACCCAGAGGTCTAGAAGATCCATCTGAAAGCGAGCCTTGGGCCAGCATTCCCGGGGAATTATGCAGCAACAGTCCGGTCAACTCAGCAATTTGATGCTTCTTCCATCCGTTTTTCACTGAACCCCGTCAGCAAATCCTTTTTGTTATCTAGCTTCCCCTAAAATGCACCCCCTCGCCACTTCCCTCAACGTAGGTCTGAAGTGAACTGTGTCTTTGCCTGGTGGAGGCAAACTCGCTCTCTGTTTTCACGGGAGAGTGGCCCGTGATCTGAAAAGGAGCTGTGGCAGGGCTCTGAGGAGAATGAAAGTGAAGTTGCTCATTTGGAAAGCAACTTTGGATTAATAGGGCTGATGCTGTGTCAAGTCAGTGAACTGTTTCACATGGTAGGGAGCCCCACACATTAACTCAAGTTGTTTCTTTTGCTTTCCCTTTTGTGCTTATAGGTGACTTTTTCATGCTCCACCCACAACTAACAATACCTTACTTCCCCTGATCTCAAACTGCACTTATCAGCCCACTATTTCTTTTTCAGGGTGAGTCCCAAACTGTTCAGCCTGAGTTATAAACTCTGTTTTGGTAACATATGTTAACGGTTTTTGTTGCTGCAAATTCTCCAGTACCTTATTTATATTGTTTTTAATTAATACCAGATTGAAAGTGTGCACACCTCCACTTGTGGTCTCTGGGACCTCGACCAATGTGAAAAAAGTTTGAGCTGAAAGCTTACTTCAAATGTTTTCTCCCTGGGTGGGGTCTCCCGTACTTTGCTTGCTGCTTTTTGTGTGTCAGACTGGTGCGGTCGTTAATATTACATCTCTGTAGACCTATTGTCTCTTGCATGCCTTTGCTCTGTTTAGATTCTTGTCTGTGGAAATGAACAGAATACTTGAAAGAAAAAAGCATGTTATCCATGGTTGATGTGGTGCTACAGGGATTGGGTTGGGGGCTGGTTGGAGGAATTTGAGTTTTGGGTGGAAAGCCGTTCAAAGGGTTGATGCAGACTCAATCGGCCAAATGACCACTATCTTTTAGTTTTTGTAGAATCCCTACGGTGTGGAAACGGGCCCTTCAGCCCAACAAGTCCACACCGACCCTCTGAGCATCCCACCCAGACCGCTCCCCCTATAACCCACCTAATCTGCACAGTCCTGAGCACTACAGGCAACTTTAGCATGGCCAACCCACCCTAACTTGCACATCTTTGGGCTGTGGGAGGAAACCCGAGCACCTGGGGTAGACCCACGCAGACACAGGGGGAATGTGCAAACTCCACACAGACGGCTGCCCGAGGGTGGAATTGAACCCAGTCCCTGGCGCTGTGAGGCTGCAGTGCTAACCACTGTGACACCGTGCCTCCCTGCACCTTAGGATTCTATCCTACAGTGTGGGGTGGTAATGAGCCGGGGAGGGGGTGTGTCGGGTCACTGGAAATCGAGTTGAATCGAATCATTCCCCCTTCCGTCTCCTCCTCTTTCTCCTCCCAGGCACTGGCAGCCTCACAGCAGCCCTGGAGGTGGCTTCTGGCCGCAAGGCCGCGGTTGTCGGAAAGCCCGGCCGCTTTATGTTTGACTGCATCGCCAGCGAAGGAGGGGAAGGTGCCGTCGATCCCTCCCGGGCTCTGATGGTGGGCGACCGCCTGGAGACAGACATCCTGTTTGGCGCCAACTGCGGGATGTGGACAGTGCTGGCTCTGACCGGCGTCTCCAGCCTGCAGGATGTCCATGCCAAGATGGCCAGCGAGCTTCCGCAGCACAAGAAGATGGTGCCGGACTTCTACGTGGACAGTGTCGCCGATTTCCTTCCCCTGCTGAGTGGCTGACTGCAGAGGAGAGCACTCTGGTGCTGGTGACCATTACCTGGCTCTATAGTCTAGCCCTTGCTTGGTACTGGAGCTGCTTTTCTCGGGGGCTTTCAGAGCCTGTGCAGGTTCCTTGAGGTGAACCACAAAGACCAGCTTTGGCCAACTAACTGATGACCAAGAGGAGATGCTGACTAGAATCAAGGGTTTATTCTTCTTGATGTTTTGTACTAATCAATGAGTGATTTAATAAAAGTGTAGTTCTTTGACATGGTGATACAGAGAAGCCCATCTTTATTTATGAGAAAGGGGTTTCCAGCCCTGCAACGCTCCAGGTTATCTGCACTCCAGATCCTGCCTCTTGGGCAACCTCTCTCTTTTTTTTAAACCGCTCCAAAATTGATGCCCATGCCCTCAGCTGCCTTGCAACGCCTCTGTTCTACAGTTCCCTCCTGGATGCCTCTGCAAAGGTATCGGCTGTTGCTTACAGCAATTGCAAGATGCTGATTTTCAGGAGAAAGGGAAATGGGGCGAAAGTCAAACCAGCTGTGGCACACCATGCTGGTGAGCTCCTGTTCAAGACCAGCGAATCCTACCTTGGCCCCCACATGTGGTTTGCGATTTGATCCTTTTGTTTTGATCAACAAAGACTGTGTCACAGGTAATTCTCTAGAGATGTGATGGTGTAGGTGGAGAGCATAGCCCAAAGGTTAGACCCATATCTGCTCGCAACAAAGTTAGGAATCAAGTCCACGAACAAAAATGGATGGAAGTCGTAATTCTTTTCTGCAGTCACATTCCAATTACAGATTTAAATGTTTTCATTGATTAACACAAAGGTAGATATATGGAATTATTTCTGAGATGAGTTATTTCTTTGACTAGTGGGACATTTTTCCAGTGTTGAAATATTTTCAAGCAAATCATGCCAGGGACAAAGTTGCCTCTTTCCCTTTCAGCTAGAGCTGCCACCCTGGTCAATGAGGCAGTTCTGACAGAAGACCCGGTCATTAGCCAAACCGGTTTTCTTTCTCCATTCTCTTGACCACACCTAGTTGTACAAAGCGTTGTCAAAGAGTCACAGGCTGCAGTTTTGGAAGATGCTGTAGTGTTGTCTGCTAAACTGCAGCCTGAGATTGGGAGGATTTTAAGTTGTGGTTAAAGGAGGGTCACAATTTACAAGGACCAATTTGTATAGATGCACCATAGAAAGCATTCTATCTGGATACAGTATGCCTTGGTACAGCAACTGCTTTGCCCAGGACCATAAACTGCAGAGGTGTGAAGACAACACACATGCAAACCAACCATTCATCCACTTACTCTCTCCACGCTTCTCGCTGCCTCGGCAAGGTGGCCAACATTATCAAAGACCCCTCCCACCCTGGTTATAATCTTTTCCAACCTCTTCTGTCGGGCAGAATGGACAAAATCTTAACCACGCGTACAAACAGGTTCAAGAACAGTTTCATCCATGCAGTTATCAGACTGCTGAATGGAACTCTCAAATTCCAAATCTCATTGATCTGGATTTTTGTGCACCTTCTCTGCACCAGTAACTTCAGTCACCCTATGACCTATTTTTGTATGTTAGGATCTGCCTGCACTGCATGCAAAACAAACCTTTTCACTGTACCTTGGTATACATGACAATACTAAATCAAGGAATGAGAAAATAGGGGCAGACTAGCAGTAAGCGTTGAAACATTTTAAATTAAAGCAATGAAAAGGGGAAGAGGTGAGAGGAAATGTTGGCTAGCCTGATAAAGATAGGGGCATTAAAAAGGTGGAATAAAGAAATGGTAGACTATGAATAAACATTTTGCATGGATTTCCAAAGGTAACAGGAAACCAGTGGTCTGGCGATTAGCACACTTAAAATCAACATCAGTGGAAGAGAGAGCTGTGGATGAATTAACAGGACCATGTGGTGACAAATTTCCTGGACCTTTCAACATGCGTTGTGGGCTTGTAAAAGAGAGCTACAGAAACGGTCAATTCACTGATTTTCCAGAGTTCCCTAAATTCTAGAACAATTCCCAAGTATCGGTAGGGGACACAAACAAACTTGCTATTGTCATTGATAACTGGCCGCTCAAATTGGCTTCACTTGTGAACAACCCTTTAGCTCTAAGCTTTGCTCAAACCCATTGTTACACAAACAGGGCTCACAGTGAGTATCAAACCCATTGTTACACAAACAGGGCTCACAGTGAGTATCAAACCCATTGTTACACAAACAGGGCTCACAGTGAGTATCAAACCCATTGTTACACAAACAGGGCTCACAGTGAGTATCAAACCCATTGTTACACAAACAGGGCTCACAGTGAGTATCAAACCCATTGTTACACAAACAGGGCTCACAGTGAGTATCAAACCCATTGTTACACAAACAGGGCTCACAGTGAGTATCAAACCCATTGTTACACAAACAGGGCTCAAAGTGAGTATCAAACCCATTGTTACACAAACAGGGCTCACAGTGAGTATCAAACCCATTGTTACACAAACAGGGCTCACAGTGAGTATCAAACCCATTGTTACACAAACAGGGCTCACAGTGAGTATCAAACCCATTGTTACACAAACAGGGCTCACAGTAAGAATCAAATCCCTTACAGCCTTGTAAAACCCTAGTTATAAATTATTCTTTCTGATTTCCGAAACAAAAACACAAAAAGGCCATACGTGAGTGGAGAATTGCTCTAAGAATAAGAAACGTCAGTTACGTCGGTAGATAAGAGACGCTGGTGTTATTCTCCTTGGATCGGAGAAGTTGAGTGGATAATTATTTTTAAAAACTCAAAATGATGGTGGTTTAAATAATGGTCGGGAAGAAATTATCCCTATAGGCAGCAGGATGAACAAGTGGAGAACGCAGGCTGTTTATCTTGCCATTTGTTACACGACAGTAAACCAATCACGATGTGAGAGAGGAAAAAAATTGGTGCAGGGTGTGGTTTGATTTGAAATGCATTACCGAAGAGAGTGGTGGAGGCAAGTTCAGTTGGCCAGTTAGAGAATTGCACAAAGACCTGATGGACAAGAAAACTGTAGAGCCATGCTGAAAAGATAGGAAGGTGTGTTGTTGAGAGTCAGCACAAACGTAACAAGCTGATTATTATTATTATTGTATGGTGTGATTTAAAATGGACCAAGACTCTGATCATTTTCCCTGATACCTCCTCATGTCATCGCTTATTTTAAACATCCTCCTGAATTATATTGGGATTTTTAATACAATCTCAAGAAGCCATATCAGATGATCAGAGCACTAGATAGGGTGGTCAGTGAGAGCCTTTTTCCTCAGATGGAAAGGCTGAGGGACTTGAGGCTGTTTTCATTTGAGAGAGTAAGGTTAACAGGTGACTTAATAGTGACATACAAGATGATCAGAGGATTAGATAGAGAGCCTTTTTCCTAGGATGGTGATGGCTAGCACGAGGGGGCATAGCTTTAAATTGAGGGGTGATAGATATAGGGAGGTAGGTTCTTTACTCAGAGTAGTAAGGGTATGGAATGCCCTGCCTACAGCAGTAGTAGACTCGCCAACTTTAAGGGCATTTAAATGGTCATTGGATGAACATTTGGATGATAACAGAATAGTGTAGGCTAGATGGGCTTCAGATTGGTTTCACAGGTCGGCGCAATATCGAGGGCCGAAGGGCCTGTGCTGCGCTGTAATGTTGTGTGTGTTTTAAAACGCAAGTTGCGTCATCCTATTTGATTAATGTTGTTTCGATCTCGGGCATGACCAGTAATTCATGCTACAAACTCAGTCACAAACAAATTAAAATATTGTCCTAGACTGAGATCTCTGAATGTATTTACAATCTGAAGGCAGTCTGAGAGTCCTGTACCAAACTATTGATCTTCAGATATCTCGTAGTGTGGCTTAGTGTCAAAGTTTGTTTGATGATAGGTCTTTTGAAGATCCTTGTTATGGCTCAACTACATCCAAACAAATTGATGGTTTTTAAGTTTATTTCAGACTTTGCAATATTCCCTTTACACTTCAACTACTGTGGTGGGCAATTGCCACAAGATTCCCACAAACAAAATACGGGTTCTATGCACATCACATCCAACATCTTTTATTCTTTCGAACACTTTAACTCGTCACTGTTCAAAAGCACCTCTTTTTTTAAAAAAAGAAATAAAACTATTAATTGCCGGGGGACATAAAGCGGCGGTACTTTATTCGAAGGTCCCGGCATCTCGGGGAAGAATTAAACAGCGAGGACGCCCCAAACCGTACCGGAAGTCGACGACACGGTGGAATAAAACGTCGGGACCCGCTTCCTCCTTCCCTCTCCGGACCGAGTGCCCGCCGTCGCCATCATGGTGAGTTGGCGAGTCCCGATCGAATCCGCCGCCATCGGCCGCGTTGGGGGAGCGGGACTGGATCGGCGAAGGTGGCCAGAGAGTGGGGGATGGGCGGCGAGCGCCTGTGCGGAGAGGGTGGGAAGCCGGCCTGCGCACAGCAAGATCCCAGTCGCGGTGTTGTGAACGAAGCCGAGTAATAATCTGCGTGAGGGATGCAGCCTCGGGCCTGCAGGCGCTGGGACAGCGTTGTTTCAGGGATGGTAGGGCCTGCAGGCCCTGGAGAATTTGAGATAACAAGGTGTAGGCCCCAGAAGGGTCTAGACCCCCACCACCCCCGAAACGCCAGCCTTCCTGCTCCTCTGATGCTGCTGTGTCCATCCAGCTCCACCCCGTGTTGTCCTGGAGCAGCGTTGTTCTGTGTCTCGCTGCCGGTTCAGAACTAGGCCATTCGGATCGCTTGAGCCCACCCCTGCTGCTCAGTCAAATCGCACCCGAATGCTTGTGGTGTCACCTCCACTTTGCTGTTTGCCAGCCCTGTCCCTGTAACTAACTCTTGACTTGTAAAACTCTACCTAAGCCAGCCTTTAGTGACCCATCCTCTGCTGCTGTCATGGGCGCAGACTTCCAAAGACTAATAACCATTTGAGAGAAGAATGTTCTCCTAGTCTGTTAAAAGGGAGACCGTGTTGTTTTTGTTTTAAAGTGTTCCCTCTTTCTAGCCTCCCTCACAAGAGTGAACAACGTCCTGGTATCCATTCTGTCAAGGGCTCTCGGGATCGTACAGATAGAAAATGGACCCTTCGCCCCCAACGTGTCCATGCTGACTGGGTTCCCTGAGCTAGTCCATTTGCCTGCGTTTGACTCCTGTCCCTCTTAAATCTTTCCTGTGCATGTACCAGTCCAATTGACTTTTAAATCTAATTGCACTGCCGCTTTCTCTTGAAGCTTATTTTAGGCCCGAAACGTCAGCTTTTGTGCTCCTGAGATGCTGCTGGGCCTGCTGTGTTCATCCAGCCTCACATTTTATTACCCTCATGGAGAAAGGTGCCCTTAAGGTCCCTGTCACATCTTAGCCCTCTTACCTTAAGCCTATGTAATCTAGTTTTATGCTTCTCTACTTGGGAAAACCTTGGCTATTCATCCCCTCACGATTTTATAAACCTCTATTTCTAAGGTCACTCTTCGGGCGCCTACGCTCCAGAGGAGCAAAGGTTCAGCCTCTCCTTATTGAACATAGAACACTATAGCTCAGTACAGGCCCTTCGGCCCTCGATGTTGTGCTGACCTGTGAAACCAATCTGAAGCCCATCTAGCCTACGCTATTCTGTTATCATCCATTTGTTTATCCAGTGACCATTTAAATGCCCTTAAAGTTGGTGAGTCTACTACTGTTACAGGCAGGGCATTCCACGCCCTTACTACTCTGAGTAAAGAACCTACCTCTGACATCTGTCCTATAATCTATCACCCCTCAGTTTAAAGCTATGTCCCCTCGTGCTCGCCATCACCATCTGAGGGAAAAGGCTCTCGCTGTCCACCCTATCTAACTCTCTGATCATCATGGATGTCATTATTAAGTCACCTCTTAATCACCTTCTCTCTAAGAAAACAGCCTCCAGTCCCTCAGCCTTTCCTCATAAGACCTTCCCTCCATACCAGGCAACATCCTGGTAAATTTCCTCTGCATCCTTTCCAATGCTTCCACATCCTTCCTGTAATGCAGCGACCAGAACTGTACACAATACTCCAAGCGTGGCCGCACCAGAGTTTTGTACAGCTGCAACATGACCTCGTGGCTCCGGAACTCGGTCCCTGTATTAATAAAAGCTAAAACACTGTATGCCTTCTTAACAGCCCTGTCAACCTGGGTGGCAACTTTCAAGGATCTATGCACATGGACACCGAGATCTCTCTGCTCATCCACACTACCAAGAATCTTACCATTAGTCCAGTACTCTGCATTCCTGTTACTCCTTCCAAAGTGAATCACCTCACAGTTTTCCGCATTAAACTCCATTTGCCACCTCTCAGCCCAGCTCTGCTGCTTATCTATGTCTCTCTGTAACCTGCAACATCCTTCTGCACTATCCACAACTCCACTAACTTTAATGTCATCTGCAAATTTACTAACCCATCCTTCTGCGCCCTCATCCAGGTCATTTATAAAAATGACAAACAGCAGTGGTCCCAAAACAGATCCTTGCGGTACACCACTCGTAACTGGACTCCAGGATTAACATTTCCCATCAACCACCACCCTCTGTTTTCTTACAGCTAGCCAATTTCTGATCCAAACTGCTAAATCACCCTCAATCCCAAGCCTCCATATTTTCTGCATTAGCCTACCGTGGGGAACCTTAATAAATGCTTTAATGAAATCCATATACACCACATCAACCACTTAACCCTCATCCACCTGTTTGGCTACCTTCTCAAAGAACTCAATAAGGTTTGTGAGGCACGACCTCCCCTTCACAAAACTGTGTTGACTATCCCTGATCAGTTTATTCCTTTCTAGATGATTATAAATCCTATCTCATAATCCTTTCCAACACTTTACTCACAACTGAGGTAAGGCTCACTGGTCTGTAATTATCAGGGTTGTCTCTGCTCCCCTTCTTGAACAAGGGGAAAACACTTGCTATCCTCCAGTCTTTTGGCACTATTCCTGTAGACAATGATGACAAAAAGGTCAAAGCCAAGGGTTCTGCAATCTCCTCCCCAGCTTCCCACAGAATCTTAGGATTCTTAGCCCAACTCAAACCCTCCAATCTTGGTAACATTCTTGTAAACATTTTTTTTGCACCCTTTTATCTAGCAGGGAGACCAGAGCTGTATGCATTACTTCGAATTTGGCCTCGCCAATGTCTTATACAGTTGTAATATGATGTCCCAACTCATGTCCTCACTGACCGATTAAGGCAAGTGTGCTAAGTGCCTTCTTCACTGCCCTGTCTACAACTTTCAAGGAACTGTGCACCTGCACCCCTAGGTCTGTCTGTTCAATAACAGTCCTTAGGATCCTGCTGTGGTTGGTCTTAAATCAGGGTTCTAAGGTTGAATGAGTGGAGGGCCTATTTGACTGATGTTTCATCAGGGGATAAGGGGAAGGAGCAAGCTCAGTAGGCCTCACTCTGTTTCTCCTTGCAAAGATCCAGGAATCGAGTTGGCGGGCTGAAAGGACACTAAAATTATGACCTGATCTCCTGTGTTGCCTAAGTTTGCAGTTCTTTTCAGGAAGTGAATTGAATAAGCAGGATTTGAGCTTAAGTGTCGCCCAGGAAGATTTTAATATTTTTTCTTTGTTGATTCATCCTTTTTTATTTTGTTTCTCTCTTCTCCAGTCATTGGTTATTCCAGAAAAGTTCCAGCACATTCTTCGAGTCCTCAACACCAACATTGATGGACGAAGGAAGATAGCATTTGCTATCACCGCCATCAAGGTAAGAATTTGTGGTTCCCTGTTGCAGTGCTGTACTGTAATGTCACTGCACTATGAATCTAAGTGTACAGGTTTGAATCTCCTCGTGCCAGCCTCAGGGGTTTTTAAAATTCAAAATTACCCATGAGGTGAAATGTAAAGCCAGTCTGAGTAGCAGAAGCAACCTTTGGTTTGCTTCTCCAATCTCTGGTCTCGCATAAGAGGCGACCCGAAGTGGGAAGTGACGTTACACTTTTGTTTTTGTTGGGGAGGCTTTGAGGACACGATGAAATGTTTCCACTGCCTTCCCGTTAACTGCTAGCAGTGACAGAGCTTGGATTGAAGTCTTGTTACGGCCCGTGCAGGTGATGAAATACAACCAGCGTCTCGTGCTGGGGATGTTGGCCTCGGAAGATTTGAGCATAGTCCTGACGTATCTGCAGGATTTTGCGGAAGTGTCACCTGTGGTATTTCCCAAGGTGTTTGAAGTATCTGGTGTGGGTTGGCTGCTTTGGGATCAAGGCAGAAGGACTCGTAACAGTGGATTGTGAGCTTCTTGCTCGCTTTGAGATCGTTGCCATCAAACAGGTCACCGTGCAGCTGATGGCTGAGCTGGCACGCTGGGGTCGATGTTGAGTTGCGTTGTTGATCTCTATCTGCCCTCGCTGAGAAGTGACTTCCAAGCAGCGAGAGTTCATTGTCCATGGATGCTCACAGTAGTGCTTGGTAGGAACAGACTAATGGAGGGCCTTTGGCTTTGGGATGTTTAGCCTGCTGCCTATTCTTATACATCTGTGAATGCTTTGACAGTAGTTTGGAGGATGGTCTCTGGCATGTACATAAGCACTATCTGTATACCGGAGCTCGATGACAGAGGCTAGGGTGCTCTTTGCTCTGCACTGTATGGTTTACCACTTGTCCTGCAACAAGCCTCCACTGCAGCAGGAAGTTCCATGTTTACGGGCTAGATGTCTTGGCAAGGTGAATGGAAAGGAGCATTGGTGCCATGACGCAGCCTCACTTGGTCCCAGTTTAGGCACGCTATGGATCGCTGGTGGATCAGCAGCAGAAGGAGGATGGTGACACATCTGCGGGCTGTCGTACATTTGAGGAGAATGTTCCATAGTCACTTCCAGTCAACAGAGTAAAAGGTTTTGTGTTTGCTGAAGGCAGTGTTGAGTTTTAAAGTGGTGTAACCTGTGATAATAAACCAGTCCTGTGTCTTTAATGTGGCAGCCAGGTTAACTGGTTTGTTGTGGCAGACAGAGTAGGGACTGCAGATGCTAAAGAATCTGAGATTACAAGGTGTAGAGCTGGAGGAACACAGCAGGCCAGGTAGCATGAGAAGAGCAGAAAGGCTGATGTTTCGGGTCTGGACCCTTATTCAGAAATGTTTGTTTTGTGATATATTTTGTTGCTTGGAACGCAGCATTTCTTAATTCTGCTTCTGTGAAACCAAATGGGAAACTCCTCCAAAGAGCCAATTTTTTTTTTGGTCCCCTCCTTTAGAAATGACATTCTTGATTTTTTGTTTCTAAACAACAGCCAAATTTTCCTTGCGAGAGCTTGGATGGGAATTGGGAATGGATGTTATCAGGCTCATGGAGAAATGCACCAGCACATGTTGGGATAAATGAGTGGGTGTATTAAAATGTTAGAGTTCATTCTGTTCTGTGATATGGTAGGCAGCCAGCAGTGTTTAAATATGCTTCTAGTTCTTCTTGCTTGTTCTGCATGCAGTTGTGGAAGCACCCCAAAGTGAGTGCAGTCAACTGGAAAGAACCAATAGTATGGTACTTCTGGGCTTTGGCTCAGAATCTTTCAGAAGGGAAGGAGAAGCGCAGTAACCACTGTACTTGGCAACTCCCCTTAGCTGGCAGCAAGTTAAGGAGAGGGCTGGTGGAAGAAGGCGGGCCTTCCTTGCCTGTTTCTCTGGGTGACCACAACTTACCCTTCCTGCTGTCGTTCGCAGAAATCAGGAGCGAGCCCATGAAATGGGCTGAAGCAAAGGTCAAAGCTCCCGGAGAAACCCATCAGGTCCGGCAGCACATCTGTGGGAAGAAAGCAGAATTAACATTTTCAGTCTGGTGACCCTTCAGAACTGAAGCGAGCTGTCTGCTTGCTGCTCGTTTGCTGAGATGGAGCAGCAGTGAGACTTCTGCCGGGCTTCCTTGGAAGCTCATTTTCTGCTGTGCTGTGGAGCTGGTAAACTTTATATTCCAAACACTCGTTGTATTCCTTCTCTATTGATATTGGAGTGCCTAGTGCACCAAAACTGCTCCACCACATACTCTCATCTTGCAGCATGGAAGAGTGGGCTCTGTGTATCCAGTTGCCCAGTCCCACTTCAGTCTTAACTGCCTGTGCTATGACGGATACCCTTTCATGTGCCTTCTGTCAGCTGCAAGAGCTGGCAGGTACCTTTCCAGCCCCATGAGTCCCGTGTGATCGTGGCTGACCTCTGCCTTTTCAGTGTGAAACGCAGCAGGTTCTACTGCTGAGGGGAAGTAGCTTACATCCTATGTCAAAGGCTTTGGAGCACTGCGTACACACTCTCATAACCACATTTGCTCATCCTGGACTTGCATTATATCAGGCTACTTTTTTTTTTGGTGAAGGAGAGTTGTGGGTGTTACCGATTAATGCTTCAGAAGTATTCAGTTGCTTTTGCAGACAGCTGGTATAGATATGATGGGCCAGAAGACCTCTGACTTTGTGCTGTGGCTGGTCTATGATTTATCAGCTGTAAATGGCTTTGAAAAGCTCTAACATTCGTATCGCACAAGTCAGACAACGACCACATCCGACAAGAGGGAACCTGACTGTTGCCATGTGACATCACTATCGATGAATTCCCACCTGCCAACGATGTCTGGGGGTCACCGTTGACCAGAAAGCTAGCCTTGTAAATACTAAAGCTGCAAGAGCAAATCAAGAGGCTTGGAATCCTGCAGCTCTTGAGTCCCACACTGACTTTCCCCAAAACCTATTGGCCATTTGCAGTGTTCGAGTCAAGAATGTGATACAGTACTCATCATTTGCTTGGGTGATTGCAGCTCCAGTAACATTCAAGAAACTTTGACACCACCTATCACACGTGATCGTGTCACAAAAATTCACTTCCTTCACTGGTCAATTTCTGCGACAGCACAATGGTTCTTACACAGCACCTTCCAAACCTATGACCACAACTGTCTAGAAGGTCAAGGGCAGCAGATACATGGGAACACCAGCACCTGCAGGTTTGCCTTCCAAGTGACTCGCCATCCTGAATTGGAAATATGTTACAGTTCCTTCATTGTGAGTGGGTCAAAATCCTGGAACTCCCTTCTCTGCTGGCACTGTGGACCATAATGGTTCAAGAAAGCAGCTCACCAGTAGGGCACTGAGGGTTGGGTGATTTAAATGCTGACCTGTGGAACGAATTCTCCATGTTTTACTCTTGCTGCCTCGCTGTCTTCTGTAGATCCTGTGGTTGGGAGGGTGCGTAATGACAGCTATGTAGATGGATTTCATATCTTTTCTTCCCGAAGCAATGTGCGTGGTCAGTGCTTTCCCCCTCCACACCACATCGGGCTCGATTGAAGAGTGGTCTAGACTCACTGTTAGCTTGCTGTCTTTCCATGAATGCTGCCTGACCTGCTGTGATCTCCAGCATGTTTGTTTGTTTTCCCCTGTTTTCAGTGCGGGTTCCAGCACCTGTGGTAATTTGCTACCTTGTGGTCAATGCTTTTGGATGTTTTTGGTAGTGTTAGATTTTGGAGAAATGTGCTACCAATTAATTTGCATGCCTGGAGTGTCAGCCAGCGACTCGCACAAATTCCTTGTTGATTTCAAACCACAAGAGGTGCAAACATCGACCGGCCAGATTCTTTAAACAATGATATCTGAACGATGTTAATTTTCTTTTCCTCACTCCTTCAGTTACGTACCATTTTTGGCCATTTTTGAACTCTGCAGTGACGGTGAAATTAGTTTGGAACCCAGCATTATAATGCACGCTGATTTCTAAAGACTGCTGTTAATTCTAATTTCTCTGCTCTGTTTGTCAGGGTGTTGGGAGGCGCTACGCTCATGTGGTGCTGAGGAAAGCTGATATTGACCTGAGCAAGAGAGCTGGGGAGCTTTCAGAGGACGAGGTGAGATAGAATGGTGTCAGCCGATCAACTACCTAGCCACCCAGTCTGAGATTATTAATGCAATCTGGTTGATTTTTGATTTAATACAGGATAAATTCCCATGTTTGCTTTGAATAATGTGAAAGTATTGAATTGTCTTCCAAATAATGTAGCATTCAAAGAACGGTACAGAATGTTGGCTGGTCGTACAGAAAGGTTGTGAGAAAAAAGGCATACAATTACAGCTCTTCATCTTGCGCTCATCCACCTGCTGACCTGTCAGTGCCCTGTTTCATGCACACGATAAATTGTTTGCAAAGACTGAAATTGCTGGAAAATTTCAACAGGTCTGGCAGTACCCATGGAGAGAAATCAGAGTTAGTTTCAGGACCTTTCCTCATGGACCTGCTGAACTTTTCTAGCAATTTCTTGTTTTTGCTTCTGATTTCCAGCATCCTCAGTTCTTTCAGTTTTTATCCAGTATAAATTGTTTTTTTTAAATTCAATAGTTTTACATTGGTCTTGAGTGTAAGGTGAACAGCTAGGATGTGTCTTTGATTTTTGTTCGGCAGTGCAGTTTAAATGCTGTATGTGGGGAGTTGGCGAGCCAGAACAGTAAGCTTTAGTTTACCTTTTTCTCTCTACTCTTCTACTCTTGGTTCAAGTACAGGTGTCACAGCAGTAGATGGAAAACTGTTCTGACTTTGGCAGGCATCTTTTCTCCCCCGAGGTGTTTTAAAACTTTCCCATCTTTCCTGTATGTCGTCAGTCATCCTGTACGCTGCTGATTCGCTCAATTTGTTAACTGTCAGGGAGAGAATACTTGTTTGCAGGTATTTCATATTCCTCTGTGCCACTCCTTTTTCATTGTTTTCTCACTCTCCAGTCTATTTTAATGGGGGGAGACTATATGGGCTTTGCATTTACCCCAGGTTGCAGTGGATTAGCTTTGTGCCCTGTCCGGTCAAGGGGGAGGGCCACGTTTAAAAGCCTGGAGGGGTTGTGCACAGGTTCTAGAGAGCTAGGATGGGGGCGGGGGGGGGGTGTGCTGCTGGGCTGGTGTTGGTGTAGGTCTGTGGAGTATGTGAAGAGAATTCCTTTAAATGTTTGTTAAATTCGAGGATAATTCCAGCTGGCAAGTGGAAAATGACGTCCTGCAAATCTGAAATTAGTTCGCTACATCTCTGCGACTCTTGTCTCCTTCCTTGAATCTAGGGAGTTTGGGAAGGTTAAAGCCTACAAATCAATTCTCTCTTGAGCCGCTACTTCTAAGACCCTAGAGTGAAATCCACACGGACCTGCGGACTTGTCAGACCGCAGGACTGCAGCTTCAATAGTTGGCCCAGTACCACACCGCTGCCGGTTTTAATGATTTCCTTCAGTTTCTCCCTCTCTCCCATTGCCCGATGTACAGCTGGGCTGTTACTTCTTTCCTCTGCAGCAAAGACTGTTGCAGAATACTTGTTTAGTTCATCTGCTGTCTCCTTGTTCTTCCCATATTAATTTCTCAGACTCATAGAAGCACTACAGTGTGGAAACAGGCCATTTGGCCCAACAGGTCCTTGCCAGCTCTCCGAAGAGCGTCCCACCCAGGCTCATCCCCCTACCCTGTCCCTGTAACCCTGCATATCCTGTGGCTAATGCATCTAATTTATACCCCCCTGAACACTGGGCAATTTCCCATGGCCAGTTTACCTAACTTGCACGTCTTTGGACTGAGGAAGCACAGTGGAGCACCCGGCATAAACAAACAGAGACACGGTGAGAACGTGCAAACTCCACGCAGACAGTCCCCTGACGTTGCAGTTGAACCCAGGTCCCTAGCGCTGTGAGGCAGCAGTGCTAACCACTGAGCCGCTAACCACTCACTCGCTAAGGACTGAGGAATATTTTTAAAGGGAAGTGTTAGAAATCTATCCAAAGTGTTACCGACTTTATAATACCTGGCTTTCTCTTTATAGAATCATAGAAGACTGATGCAAAATTTTTTTTAGTTTCTCTGCCATCTTGTTATTTTCCCATATTAATTTCCCAGATTCATGGAATCCCTACAGTGTGGAAACAGGCCATTTGGTCCAACGAGTCCACATTGACCCTCTGAAGAGCATCCCACCCAGACTCGCCCCCGACCCGATCCCAGGAAACTTTCATTTCCCATGGCTAACCCACCCAGCCTGCACATCCCTGAGCACTATGGGCAATATAGGATGGCCAGTCCACCAAATCTGCACGCTTTTGGAGCATGGGAGGAAATCGGAGTACCCATCTTGTAGTGTAATTTTTCCTTCGTAGGTCTTTAGTCACTCTTTAATGTTTTTATATTCTGTCCAATCTTGTGCACAGCGACTGTCCACAGCCATGTTTTTCCAGGCTGCATTCATCAACTCGGGATCCTGTTTTAAAGAACTTACTTTTCCTCTTGGCTAGCCTTGAGCAGAGCGTTCAGGGAGGCATTCTGTAAGCGCGGTGTTCTTTTTTAAAAAATTTATTGATCCGATTTGTGACAGCTCTGGGGTGGCTGGACCTGATGAGCAGGGGCTCCATGACCTGGCAGAGCCAGGAAGCTCCCAGTGCGCTCCAGAACTTCCTGCGAACAAAATGTGACGTTTTAGCAATGCATGAATATATAATGAGCTGTGAAGAACGTAATCAGAATGGGAAAACAGAAAAGTTTGCCCATAGACTAGTTAAGGGTGAATAGCGCGATGAATTGAAGGGGAAGATGGGTAAAGAATCTAAGAATGCATTGATGTGAAAATTTGTTTTCCAGCCTACATAGAATCCTGTTTAGACTATTTTGGGTAGTTCATTGTTTTATCGAGCAAACCTTTTGATTAGGCTTTTACATCCAAAATACTTTTCCTTTAATGTACCTTTTGTGTGATAAACCATTGTGGCCATTTCAATTCCTCTAAGGCCCTCAGAATATAGTTTCGTATAAACCCAAGGGTTTTAGCTGAACTACCTACAAAAGTAACATGGATTAGACTTGGAGTCATAAATTTGACCCGAGACAGTTAATCATCCTGTGCCTGCTGATGTATATTGGTTCCTGATTCATCAGTATCTCAGTTTTTAACTTTGTCATCATCGATTTCAGATTCTTCTGTGGCTTCGTACCCTCTCTATCTTTATAACTTCCCAGCTTCTCAAAGAAATAAAGATGTTTAACAATCTTAGCACTGATCAACCAGAAAATGTCTCAGTCTCTGTCTCTAATTCTACCCTGTTTTAATATTGTCCCATACTGCCATGGTGGCTGTACATTCAGTAGCCTAGAACCTAAGCTGTGAAATTGTCTTTCCAATGCTGTCTCCTCACCTGAGCTGCAGCTTGCTACCTATCTCCTGGGCAGTGATTTTAGCCGTTATCCCTAAGACTGCTTTATAACTACGTGGCTTGGCTTTTTTTCCTTTTTCCGGCAAGTTTTGAGAGCTGATTTGGAGAACGTCGGCCCGGGTTGAATGTTGAAGTGATAACTGACTTTCCCCTTTTTTTTCTCTCCCCCCCCCCCGATAGGTCGAGCGAATTATAACAATTATGCAGAACCCGCGCCAGTACAAGATCCCTGACTGGTTTTTGAACAGGCAGAAGGACGTTAAGGATGGAAAATACAGCCAGGTATTGGATGGTTCAGGATCACTTCATACTCCAATGACTTTGTTTTGAGTTTTGTGAACTGATTACTGCCAGTGGATTTCATTAGGTTAACTTGTGATGTCCTGTGTTGGATCTGGTGTTAGGTGGTGGGAATGGCTATGCAGCTCTGCTTCTAGGTGAAATGAGGTTTGGCGCAATATTTCTGCACCAGACATGGTTGCTTTTTAATTGGAGCCTCGGTATCCAAACCATTTAAAACTTTTTGAAAAGAATGTTTTTAATTGTGACTGTAACATTTGCATCTGTCACTAAATGAGCTGAAGGGGGTATCCAGTTGATGCACACGTCCCAAGGGTGCCTGGGGACAAAAACCTGCCTCTTGCTTCGTATCTGGCTCCTGTTGTATAGATCTCTTCACTAGCCAATCTTTCATCCTGCCCTCATCACTGATGCCTCTGTGAATACGCTGAGCTTTGAGGAGTAAAGTGATCCTTCCTATACAGGGACTGCCGGTTGCAGCTACTGCCTGGCTGACCTGCAGAAAGCAAGATCTGCAGATGCACTAGGTGGGAGGAGGCTCATGTGGAGTATAAACCGGTTGTGGGACTGCATGTGTTTTGAATAGCATTGATTCTACACAGAAGCAGACCAGTCAGACCAACTAGTTATGCATATAATTCCATATGAGAGTGTTATCTGCTTTTTATGGTGATTTCGTGTAATGATATCTAAAGCTTGCGTCTTTGTTTTCAAATCTCCTTGTCCGTCTTATGTCTCTGATCTCCTCCACCTTCACAACTCTCCAAGCTATCTGCCTTCCCCTAATCTGGTCTCTCATGAATTCGCTATCACAGTTGCTCTGCCACTGATGGTCAGTCTTCTGTAGCCTAGGTCCCAGTCTTGGAATTCCCACACCTATAGTTCACCACCTCACTCCTCCTCTTATAATGAGAGATGACCTTATAGAGGTTTACGAAAATCATGAGGGGTATTCATAGGGGTTTTCCCTCATGTGAGTGATTTAAAGTCGAGGAGGCATATTCTTATGGTGAGAGAAGAGATCTACAAAAGGCACGAGGGGTAAGTTTTTTTTATACGCAGGGTGGTTTGGGTGTGGAATGAGCTTCCTGAGGAAGTGGTGAATTCCTGAGGAAGTGGTGAACGCAGGTATGATTTAAAAGGTATTTGGATAAGTTAATGAATAGGAACCTTTTGGAGGAACACAGACCTGGAGGTGGGACTAGTTTAGTTTGGGATTATACCTTGCATTGACTAGTCAGACTGAAGGATCTGTTTCCATGCTGTATGACTCTTCCAAAAAAAATACTCATTTAAACCCTGCCTCTTCCTTCACACTTCTGGTCATCTGATCTAACATGTGCTTCATTGTCATTCTTTTGTCATTCCTGTGAAGCTTGGGCGGTTTCATTTATATTAAATAAACTCTCTTTAAATTGTTATTAGATACTTGTGTTGTGCATGTTTGTGTGTATATTTATGCCTTGTTCCACTATCTCAGGTCTTGGCCAACGGCCTGGACAACAAACTGCGTGAGGATCTGGAACGATTGAAGAAGATACGTGCACACAGGGGTCTGCGACACTTCTGGGGGTAAGAACCGTGCTAGTGTTAATGTTACCGATAGCCAGCTCTCTAGTTCGGGAGTTCTTTCTCGGTGATGTTTTGGGATGGGACTGGTCCAAGATCATAGGGGTTATATTGGACCATGCAGTGTGCAACTGTCAGTACTTTCAGTTTAGAACTCCTGTGTGTTCAGTGATCTTGTGGCCCATTTGTAAGAATTGGTCTTTTTTTAAAATTTGTTGGTCATTCCTTGGAGTGCTGAAGTGTGTTGGAGACTTCAGCATGCTGCCGTCTAAACTAAAGGCTTGAGTAGTGATCTGGCAGGAAAATGTGTTCCCAGGGTGATACCCCTAACCGTCCTTGCCCATTGTCTGTGGGGTCTGTTGTGATATTTTAAGTGTAGCTGGAAATTTTCCTCAGATTTTTATTTTTTTTTTCCAAATTGCCCATTTCATTCTCACCTGAGAGAGGAGATGGACTAATGTCCGTTGTATACCCTCTGGCAGGTTCATCAACAGTAAACCTTGTTTATTTCTGATTTCTTCACAGTTCTGTCCTGTGTGTGTGCCTTTTTTAATCTTGTGAAATGATTCAGATTTGGTATCCCAAGACCTACTGAGGCTTGGGGCATGGAGTCATTGCACACTTCTATCCAACTTTTCTGTAATGTCTCAAAAATGTCCTTGCCTGCAATTCTCAGTATTTTAGTGCCTCCTGCATTCTTTCTTGTCTCTCTTCCTGAAATAATTTGGTGCTTCCTTGGCCAGACATCAAACGTTATTTGATAATCCCACCCGCGATTGGCCTGGAGTGGTTTGCTAGTGAATGTTTGATCACCCATTTACTGTGATCATGCTGGATGGTGAAAAGGGCTTGTGAAGTCAGCATTAATGTCATTACTAATGTTTCCCAAATTAAAAGTACTAGGTGAATGATTGATTATATAAGGTAACTGCTCACTTATAGGGTAATCCAGCCTGCTGCTGATGGTTTAGCTATGCTTTTAAAATCTGCTTGGTTTTCTGTTGTGATGAGTCTGTAACTATATTCCAGAGCCTCCCTCTGATTGTTTGCCTGGTTTTGTTTTCTCTCCTGTGCACAGTCTCCGTGTGCGTGGCCAACACACAAAGACCACAGGCAGGAGAGGACGCACAGTCGGTGTGTCCAAGAAGAAGTAAATATTTCATCTGCCACATGTCTCAATAAATGTTTTGTAAAACAGAAACTGTGTGTGTTAATTTGCAAACTGGTCACCTTGTCCTCTGTGATGTTAGGCATTCCACTCACATTTTTCTGTCTTTGCTTCTGCTGGGATTCCCTTGGGAAGGTGACTTGTCCTAGAATTAAAATCCCTACAGTGTGGAAAGAGGCCATTTAGCTCATGGAGTCTGCCCAGACCCCTACCCCGTCCCCATAACCCTGCATTTACCATGGCTGATCCACATAGCCTAAATACACAACTTTGGATTATGGGAAGAAACCCACACAGACATGGAGGGGAGCCTATGATCTCCACACAGATCATCACCCGAGGCTGGAATCTCACCTGGATCCCTGGGTGCTGAGCGTTAGCAATGTTAACCATTGAGCTACCATGCTGTCTGTAAGCAAACCAATGCACTTCTAGCCCTGGGTAGGTACGAATCAGTCACTTCTGGTTCATGACCCTCTGTGCCCCCCCTCCATGGATTCAAGAATGTAACCTTCTGTTTGAAGGTCACAGCCTAGGGAATGCCAGGTTTGTCATTGCTTTCACCCACAAAGTGCTGTGCGTCCTGAGAACAGGAAATCCTGTTCTTTCTCGTAGTCCTTGGGCAGGGACACCCTCAGGGACAGTAGGAAAATAGCCCCAGGATTTTGACTTAGTAGTGGTGATGTATTTTCTTTCCAGTAAGCATGTGTTTATAACTGTTGAAGTTTAGATTGAGAGTTTGTTGCCTTTGACTGCAGTGCAGTAGACATCAGATTGCACTTCCATTGGCCAATGCGCTGCACAGCCCTCTGTGTTGGTGGCTAGAATAGAAATCAGCCACTCGCCGCCTCTAGTCTCTTTCAAAACTGTTGGTGGCTAGAATAGAAATCAGCCACTCGCCGCCTCTAGTCTCTTTCAAAACTGTTGGTGGCTAGAATAGAAATCAGCCACTCGCCGCCTCTAGTCTCTTTCAAAACTGACCACCTTTGATTCATTTGTGGCAATGTCCTTAAGTCAGGGTACAGGGCAGCACTTTTTTAATGTGGGAATTCCATATTTCTACTTGAGACTGAAGTGAGGAAACCTGTTTTTACATTCAGGTTTTTGTGCATCCATCGGTATATTAGTTATTAAGTCTCATGAACGTGTGAAGGGGAGTTTCCTCTAAGCGGTACATGAGCTAAGAGTTTGTGTATTAACTTTTATGTTCCATTCACTCACTTTGTTGTCGTGATTCAACATGATAACCAGCAGCAAAGCCCCAGTCTTAAACAAAATAAACGCTAGTTATTTCAAAATGCTGTTCTGAGTCACTTGAATAAAATTAATAAATTTACTAAGCAAGTATTAAATGCGGTAATGATAAAATATAACTTATAAAGATGAAGTTCAACTCAGTCCTTTAAGACATCGCTGTGGGATGTAGCTTGAACTGGTGGGTTATCTTGAGTGGTTGCAGAGTTGTGTTCAACTGCAGTGGGAGCATGAGCAGTTTGAATTGATTCTTGCCTTTGTAGGTGGACTCCAGTAGCCCACCTTCAGGAATTGAGTGACTCCCTACTGGTTATTGGCACGACACTTGAAAATTGCCTGGATTCCTTTTGGAACAGGGATTGATTTGCGTGTAGCTTTTACCAGGACCCCCAGTGACAGAGAGAAAGCTATGTTCCTGTTCACAGTCCAAGTGAGCGCTGGCCTCTTTGCATGTTCTCCTGAGGCCTCTCACAGCCAGTCACCTAGGTTGAGGTCCTTTGAATATCTTTTGTCTCCTGTGTTTTTTTTCCCCCAAAAGGGATTTTTGCTCCCTTTGTGATGACTAAGTTGTGTTGTTAGCCATCTTGAATTTTGAAACATCTTGAGATCCTCCTTGATGGAACTGCGGTCAGGTCGCCTCCATGTGGCTGATCACACTTGAGTCCTTGAAGTCATGTGACTTGGAAACATTTTGGGCTTTTCTGTTATGGGAACTTCTTAAAACAAAATCTTGAAGTATTGTAATTACCCCATCAGTGATGCACTTTGGAAGTACCAGCTCGTCCTGAAATGACTTTGTTGTGAAGTATCAACTGACTTCTGTGGGCTGTTTTCCTTTTTCATTTTAGTTTGTAATTCCCTTTGTGTGGATTTTTAACAAAAATGACTACGGAGTATACCTAGTTGCGATTAAAGAGGATATCCAAAGCAAGGTACAGAGATGGAGTTAAGGTGGGTATCAACCATAATCCCATTGAAGGGCAATGGAACAGGCTGGAGGAGTGAAATGCCTTAAGCATGTTTCTGCTGTCACTTAATTCAACCTGTCTTTGCTATCTTAAGCAAGCAGTAATATGGCAGGTATAAGAATTAGGCAATGTTCCATTTCAAGGGCAGTGAGTGCATTCGTTAATTCTCTTGAAGCAATTGCAAAAACATTTTAACGAGGTATCTTTGATTCACTGCATATGCACGTAGCAATCCATTGTTTCACCTATTATTAAATTTAACCAACTCAACACCAGTGCTTATTTCATATGTGATGGAGCAAAATATCTACTGGCAAGGCTCTGCTGACAATTCTCTATTGTCAGGAAAAGCAGTTGGATGGGCATGCTGCACCTTACAGGTTCCCCTGCACATTAGACACAATATTGAATTGGAAGTATCTCAACATCCCATCACTATCACTGGGTCACAATCCAAAATTCGTTCCAACCAGCACTAGATATTCCTACGCCTAGTGCGATGCAGTCAGTCAAGCTCATAATTACCTTCCCAAAGACAATAAGGGAGGAGCAATAAATACTGGTGTTGTAAATTGTCCACTTATACCATGAATGAATCTTTTGTTTATTGTATTTTCTAGGCTAAATTTATTTTGACTCTGAACTTATTTATTAAAGACTATTGAACTTTTAACTTACCCCTTTATATTACTATCTTAAACAATGAAAGACTTTGAACTATTAAACTTACTGGTAAGGTAGTAAGATGCTTGAGTCAGAGACAACACAAGGTGGAGCTGGAGGAGCACAGCAGGCCACGTAGCATTAGAGGAGCAGGAAAGTTGACCTTTCTGAAGAAGGGTCCCGACCCAAAACATCAGTTTTCCTGCTTTTCTGATGCTGCCTGGCCTGCTGTGTTCCTCCAGCTCCACACTGTTATCTTTAAACTATCACCTATCTTTTTATTTTTCTACTATTCTATGACATAATGCTCAAATTTTTGACTAACGTTTCTCTTACTACTTTGTACCTTTTTTTGGTACCTCAGTCTGTGTGGCAACATTATACACTTGTCTCGGTGTTTCAGTACACGTGACAGTAAAGTCTACACTTTGACGTTTCTTTTGATGATGCCTGTCTGATAGTCCCTGCAAATGAGGGTGATGTTTCCAATAGAGACAGGCCATGGCAAGAACTTCCATTAAAAGGGAGAGGGTACTGATCTGCTGCCATGTGGTTTTGCTTGATTACGGGAGAAAGTCCTGCTCTTATTGCCAGTTCTAGGCATATTGGAATGATTTGCAGTGTAACCCACATGCTTGGTCACATTATGACACGTTTTCCACAGTCATCAAGGCCTGAAGTGATAGTTGAACCTAGAACTTCTGCTCCAGAGCAAGGGACACTATCATTGGACCACAGAGCCAAACACTGGTGGAAGGCTGTATTGCAAATGCTGTAGAATTTGTACATTTTAAAGCCTTTTTGTTCAATGACATAGGCTGCGCTGAGTCAGATGCTATCGAATATTGTCCTCTCTCTCACCTTGTGGTTTAAGCTGCCACACATCAGTCCAAACCACAGGCATCCTCTGCTGCTGGACATGATGACCTATGTCCCTGAGGTTGTTTCCTTGACACAGCCCAAACTGGCCAAAAGCAGCAGTGTAACATTTAACCACAAAAGTCAAAACAGCCTTCAGCACTTAACAGGAAGGTTTCTGAACATTGACCAAAAACGATATCCTAACAATTCACTCCAATCTGAATAGTTAAAAGCCATAAATGGCAAATTATTTTTAAAAGTGACACACTATATCCTGACATAACAAGGTGTAGAGCTGGATGAATACAGCAGGCCGAGCAGCATCAGAGGAGCAGGAAAGCTGACGTTTCGGGTCTAGACCCTTCTTCAGAAATATCCTGTTACCATATTTATCTCAGAATTAGAACAAGTACTAGTTTTAATGATTTGTAAACAGGACGTCTCCATCACTGCTGGGCTGACATTTATTCCACCCTTATTAATTGCCTTTGTGATGAAGGTGGTGAGCTGTTGCCTTGAACCACTGCAGTCCTTGTGGATAGGCTCACCATGCTGTTAGGAAGGGGGTTCCAGGATTTTGACCCATGCAACATTGTAGTTCCTGAGAGCTCCATGCATCTATCTATCAGTCTGTGCCTTAAACTGCAGCACCTCAAGTAGACAGCTTACCACCGCCTTTTTGAAGGGCATGTGTGGATTTGTAAATACTCTGGCCAGTGTACACATCTTCCATAAGTTAATAATCAGGTTTGGAGTTTTGTGTCTTGAAGGGGAATTTGCAGGTACTAGTGCAAATTCTGACGATCTTGTCCTTCTAGGTTTGGAAGCTACTATCACAGGTTCCCTGGTGAGTTACTGTGATGGATTTTGTTGATGGTATGCATTACTACTACTGTGCCTCAGTGGTGGAGGGAGTAAATACTTGTTGCTGTATTGTCAATCAAGCTTGTTGCATTGTCTTGTATGGTGTCAAGCTTCTTGATTATTATTCTTTCATCCAAGCAAGTAGAGAGCGGCCTGACCTACAACCACGAGATCTCAGAGCAGAATTAGGCCATTTGGCCTGTTGAGTTTGCTCCACCATTCAGTTATAGCTGATGAGTTTCTCAACCTCATTCTTTTGCCTTCTTCCTGTACTCCTTGATCCCCTTACCAGTCAAGAACCTTTTGATCTTAAAGACATACAATGACTTGGCCTCTGCAGCAATGCATTCCACAGATTACTCACCTTCCAGCTGAAGAAATCCTCCTCATCTCGGTTCTATAGCATTGTTCTTTCACTCTGAGGATATGCCCTTGGTTCATCGTCCCTCAGACTAATGGAAACACCTTCTTCAAGTCCACTTGGTATTTATATGTTTCAATAAGATTTGCACCACCCCTCCCCCTTCTCCATCATTCTAAACTCCATTGGGTACAGAGCCACATCTTCATAGTGATTTGTAGATGACAGACAGGATTCTTAGTACTTAGCCCTGGCCTGATTTTGTAGCCGCAGTATTTACATGGCTAGTCCAGTTACTAGTCAATAGTTAACCTGATGAATGTTGTTACTGAAGGATTCAACAATAGTAATACCATTGGACATCATGGGAGAATGGTTAGACAGTCATTGCTTGGCACACTGAGGTGCAAAGGTCACTTGTTGCTCAGCAGCCCGAGCCTGAATGATGTCCAGGACTCGCTGCATTTGACCGTGAGCTGCTTCAGTATCTGAGAAGTCAGAAATGGTGCTGAACACCATGGGCCTTCATCAGCGAACATCCCCATTTCAGGTAATGGAGGGAAGGTCATTAATGAAGCAGCTGAAGATGGTTACTCCATGAACATTACCCTGAAAGGAATAGGGTTCTTGTGGTGTAGTGGTAGCATCCCTATCTCTAAGCCAGGATGCCCAGGTTCAAGTCTCAGATTTCTGAACAGGTTGATTAGGAAAATGTCCGCTTTGTAGTGAAGGGCCCTTGTAGTATTTTGGTAGTGTCCCTCCTCCTGAACCAGGAGGCCGACATTCAAATCTTACCTGCTCTGGTGGTGTGTCATACCATCTCTGTAACAAGTTGATTTTAAAAAGCTACCCTGAGGAATAGGATTCTTGTGGCACAGTGGGCAATGTTTACCTCTAAGCCAAGAGATCTGGGTTCAAATCCCTACCTAACATCTCTGAACTGGTCAATTAGATTAATCTACCCTGAGGAGTTCTTGTAGAGATGCCCTTGGACTGTGATGACTGACCTCCAACAATCACAGCCATTTTTATATCACATAATTTTGTTATTGAAAGTTACATTAATGACAAGAAATGTACACTTCTGCACCAGTATTCGCCATCTCAGAGCCATCCAGGTGCCTGGTGCTATCTCTTTAGAGACTGATAATTTCTGAAAATGAAGCGCGAACTTCCAGTGAAAAGCTACATGGATGACACATGATTTCTCACTTAAAACAATGTTATTGTAATCGAAAGACTAAAAACATGAATGAATAAATATTATGTCAGTAGGCAGATCATAATTTAAATCTTGGAGCAAAATCTTTCTCTTTTACTAATACTGATAATCATCTTTAAGGACACTGTACACTAGCCTTCAATTAGATACCAGTTCTCCCAGTTTGGCAACAGTTCCACAGAACTGTATCCCCAGAGATATATTCCTTTCTCCCCCAAACAGTCTTCCAGCGCAAGCTAAGTCTCCCAGTTTCATTTTAGCTCCTTGCAAACGCTTTTCCCTCCTTATGTGGGATCTGTCCTTCTTTTTGGCATTGTGCTCGACAATGATTTGGTGCAGTTTGCTGCTCCGTCCGATACTGGCAGTCTTAAGTCAACCCTGTCTGTGATAGGTTCTAAAATTATAGGAAAGCCTGTAACCTGATCTCATAATGGCTTCTTCTGTACTCATTGCTCAAGGCAATGGGAAACATGTTAGACTTGCATTCAGGTGGAAACTAGCCAATTGACCCCAACTCTTCCATCTTAGAAGTAAGTGGGCAGTTGACTGTTCAAGGGAAAAAAAATCCCAAACACTTCAAAAATCTTTCTGGGATTTTTGGCGTCTTAAAGTCTGTCCATGTAACATGATATGGACCTCCCATTAATATTTAACAGCTCAAGAACTAGTCCACTTTCCTCAGTTTTACTGTCAAATCTACCTTTTTAAACAAGCCAACGTGTGCGCAGCAAAATCTTTTAATTGGTAATGGAATATTGACTTCATACCAGATGTCCCCCCCCTTCCCCTTTCGTCCCTGTCTGTGATGTTGACTGAGAGATAAATATTAAGCAGGACACCAGAGAAAATGAACAAGCTCTGGCAGTTTAGAATTTCAAGGGGTGGCCAAATAAATAGAGCTCCTTTAAGATTGGTGTTTGAAGGGGTGGACATTGAGACTTGTTTCCATTGTTTGGGCTGGATTGAAACTAGAGCCCATCACCATAAGTTAGTCACTCACAAACTGAATAGGAAATTCGGAAGAAACATCAACTTAACGGGAGGAAGCCTTTGACCACTCAGGACCTGATGTCAGATAGGTAACACATTCTAAGACTCTGGAGAGGAAAGGGATTTTTATTTCTTGTTTGTGAAACGAGGACATCACAGGCTGGTATTTACTGCCCAACCCTGTTGGAAATGGGGTGTAGTTTTCCCGGATGGAGGTCTCAAGGACATTTTATATATTTGAGCAGGTCAATAATAGGTTGGAACAGAAATGGCACAGGGTGCAGGGTCATAGAGTCACGGAGCTGTACAGTATGGAAACAGATCCTTCAGTCCAAATTGCCCATGCCGATGAGATATCCTCATTTGCCAACATTTGGCCCATATTGCTCTTAAACTCTTCCTATTCAGGTACCCATCCAGATGCTTTTTAAATGTTGTAATTGTACCGGTCTCCATCACCTCCTCTGGCAGTTCATTCCATGCACACACCACCCTCTGCATGAAAATGTTGCCCCTTAGGTTCCTTTCATATCTTTCCCCTCTCACCTTGAACCTAAGCCCTCTGGATTTGGACTCACCTTACCCTGGGGGCAAAAAGATCTTGGCTATTCACCCTATACATGCCCCTTGTGATTTTATAAGCTTCTATAAGGTCACCCCTCAGCCTCCGACGCTCCAGGGAAAATAGCCCTGGTCTATTCAGCCTCTCCCTGTAGCTCAAACTCTCCGACCCTGGCAACATCCTCGCAAATCTTTTCTGCACCCTTTCAAATTTCACACCATCTTTCCTAGAGCAGGGAGACCAGGATTGCACGCAGTATTCCAAAACTCATTCACTGGACCAGCTAGCACAGGATTTCCGCAGGAAGGAAAGTCACTATTGGACACAGAACTAACAGTCTTCAGTGTAAATGCTTGGTGGCTTGTGGAAGTTTGTGTGCTTAAAAAAAAAGACTTAAATACTGAAATAAACCACATCTTGGACTTGTGGTTCTGCTATTTGATACACTTATTGACCAAGAACATATTAAGGTTCACTTCTGTGAAAACACCAACAGAGCAACCATTGTCTCACATTGGAATTATAGATTGACATGAATACAGCATGTGTGCGCTGGTGTGAGCTGCAGGTCGAGAGCAGCAAAATCTTTGGAGACATGAAGTATCCAGCCACAGATAACAGAGAAGCCACAACTTCCGTCTTTCTTGTTAAAAGTCCATCATGCAGAATATTGACTACTGATATGGCCAGTAGCAACATGTTGAGTTTGACAGGTAGCCTCATTTGAGGCTGACCACCTGAATAGCTGTATACCAGTGAGATCTCTGGTTCAGAAACCTATGACAATAGCCTACATTTGTGTGTTGGGTCCCTTGTGAATTCACTTCAAACAGCATTACACACAATAAAATCTCGGGCCTGTTCATTGCTAATAAAAGGGTGTTAGCTGGAGTTTCAGAATGAGGGTTGTTAGCCTGATGGACATTCTTGTGTTCATAGATAGAAGTGCTTAATCCGAGGTGCTGAGAATACGACAAGCACTTGTTGAACTGGGCCAGTGGGCTGAGGAATGGCAGATGGAGTTGAACTTAGACAAATGCAAAGTGTTGCATTTTGCAAGGTCAAACCAGGGCAAGGCTTAAACAGTTAATGGTTGGGCCCTTGGGAGTGCTATGGAACAAGGAGATCCAGGAGTCACAGGTAGACAGGATGGTGAAGAAGCTTTTGGCATATTAGCTTTCATCGTTCAGAGCATTGAGTACAGGGGCTGGGACACTTTGTTGCAGCTGTCCAAGACTGCTGTAAGGCTGCATTTAGAGTGCTGCATGCAGTTCTGGTTGCCTACTATAGAAAAGATATTACTAAACTTGAAAGAGTGCAGAAAAGATTTACCAGGACGCTGCCTGGACGAGAAGATTTGAGTTATAAGGAGATGCTGGATAGGCTGGGACTTTTATCCCTGGAGTGTAGGAGACTGGGGGGTAATCTTATAGAGGTCTATAAAATCATGAGAGGCATAGATAATGTAGATTTCCTATTTCCTATGTTAGGGAAATCGAAAACTAAAGGACATAGGTTTAAGATGAGAGGGGAGAGATAGAAAAGGGTCCAGAGGAATAATTTTTTCACACAGAGGATGGTGACTGTCTGGAATGGGCTGCCAGAGGTAATGGTGGAGGCAAGTACAATTTTGTCTTCAAGAAACGCTTGAACAAGTACATGGATGGGAGAGGTATGGGGGATGTGGATCAAAGGTAGGTAAATGAGACCAGGTTAGTTGTGGAAACTGGGTGGCGTGGACAATTTGGGCTGAAGGGCCTGTTTCCATGCTGTAAACCTCAATGATGCTATGACTGTATAATGACCTTTGCTTCTAAACTTTTCAGCTAAGGGGGGAGAAAAACCTCTCAGCATCCCTCCCTAGGGAATCGCAGAATTTAGTACTTTTCAAGGAGAGCAGCCCTTGTTCTTCTGAACTCTGTACTCAGTTATCAATTTGACTGAATCTCTCCTCATCAGACAGCCCTCTCTCTCTTGATACTAATCTTCTTGTGATTTCTGTGATTTTTGGATGGACCCATTTTTGTCAGGTGTGTTCAGGAGGGTTTCCTTACTCAATATGTGGACAGGCCAACGAGGGGGGAGGCCATTTTGGATTTGGTGCTCGGCAATGAGCCAGGACGGGTGTCAGATGTCGCGGTGGGAGAACACTTTGGCGACAGAGACCACAACAGCCTCACATTTACCATAGCCATGGAAATGGAAAGGAGCAGTTACCAGGGGAAGATATTTAACTGGGGAAAAGGAAACTATGACGCTATCAGACAGGAGTTGGGAAGTAGAGATTGGGAGCAATTGTTCCACAGAAAGGGCACAACAGACATTTGGAGGCTGTTTAAGGAGCAGTTGTTGCGAGTGATGTATAAATTTGTTCCTCTGAGACAGGTAAGAAGGGGTAAGATTAAGGAGCCTTGGATGACGGGAACAGAGGTGCTTCTCGTCAAAAAGAAAAAGGCAGCGTACGTAAGGTGGAGTAAGCAAGGGTCTAGCACAGCTTTAGAGGATTACAGGCTTGCTCGGAAGAGCTCGAGAGTGGACTGAGGAGAGCCAGGAGGGGGCACAAAAAAGGCTTGGCAGGAAGGATTAGGGAGATCCCGAAGGCATTTTACTCATACATGAGCAATAAGAGAATGATCAGGGAGAAGGTAGGGCCGATCAGGGATAGCGTAGGGAACTTGTGTGTGGAGTCTGAGCAGATAGGGGAAGCCCTAAATGAGTTTTTTGCTTCAGTTTTCACGAAGGAAAGGGACCTTGTTGTGAATGAGAACTTTGAGGAGCAGGAAAACAGGCTTGAACAGATCGAGATTGAGGAAGTTGATGTGCTGGAAATTTTAGCAAACATTAAGATTGATAAATCCCCAGGGCCAGACCAGATTTATTCTAGGTTGCTCCGGGAAGCGAGAAAGGAGGTTGCTAAGCTGCTGGCGAAGAACTTTGCTTCCTCGTCCTCCACGGGAGTTGTACCGGGAGATTGGAGGGAAGCAAAGGAAGGGAATAGGGAAATCTCTGGAAATTACAGACCCGTCAGTCTTACGTCTGTAGTCAGCAAGGTTTTGGAAAGAATTCTGAGGGATAGGATTTATGACTATTTGGAAAAGCATAGCGAGGTTAAAGGGAGTCAGCATGGCTTTGTGAGGGGCAGGTCATGCCTCACAAATCTTATTGAGTTCTTTGAGGAAGTCACGAGACAGGTTGACGAGGGTCGAGCAGTGGATGTGGTGTATATGGGCTTCAGCAAGGCATTTGATAAGGTTCCCCACGGCAGGCTCATTCATAAAGTCAGGAGGTGTGGGATACAGGGTGATTTGGCTGTCTGGATTCAGAATTGGTTGTCTGACAGGAGGCAGAGTGTGGTTGTAGATGGTAAGTATTCTGCCTGGAGGTCAGTGCTGAGTGGTGTCCCACAGGGCTCTGTTCTTGGGCCTCTGCTATTTGTAGATTTTATAAATGACTTGGTTGAGGAGGTTGAGGGGTGGGTTAGTATGTTTGCTGATGACACAAAGGTTGGAAGGGCCGTTGATAGTATCGAGGGCTATTGCAGGCTTCAGCGAGACATTGACAGAATGCAGAGCTGGGCTGAGAAATGGCAGATGGAGTTCAACCTGGATAAATGCGAAGTGATGCATTTTGGAAGGTTGAACACAAAAGCTGAATATAGGATTAAAGGCAGGATTCTCGGCAGTGTGGAGGAACAGCGGGATCTTGGTGTTCAAGTGCATAGCTCCCTCAAAGTTGCCACCCAGGTGGATAAGGTTGTTAAGAAAGCATATGGTGTTTTGGCTTTCATTAACAGGGGGATCGAGTTTAAGAGCCGCGAGGTTATGCTGCAGCTCTACAAAACCCTGGTGAGACCACACTAGGAATATTGTGTCCAGTTCTGGTCGCCCTATTATAGGAAAGATGTGGAGGCTTTGGAGAGGGTGCAAAGGAGGTTTACCAGGATGCTGCCTGGACTGGAGGGCTTGTCTTACGAGGAGAGGTTGACTGAGCTCGGACTCTTCTCTCTGGAGAGAAGGAGGAAGAGAGGTGACCTGATTGAGGTGTACAAGGTAATGAGAGGCATGGATAGAGTCGATAGCCAGAGACTTTTCCCCAGAGTAGGATTGACTGCCACGAGGGGTCATAGTTTTAAGGTGTTAGGAGGGAGGTATAGAGGAGACGTCAGAGGGGGGTTCTTCACCCAGAGAGTTGTGAGCGCATGGAATAGTTTGCCAGTGGTAGTCGTGGAAGCGGAGTCATTAGTGACATTTAAGCGACTGCTGGACATGCACATGGACAACAGTGAATTGCGGGGAGTGTAGGTTAAGTTATTTTATTTTTGGATTAGAATTATTCCACGGCACAACATCGTGGGCCGAAGGGCCTGTACTGTGCTGTACTTTTCCATGTTCTATAGTCTATGTTCTCTGCAGATTGCACTCCGTGGCATCCTTCCTTTGGCAGTGAGACCAAAACCATGCACAGGGCAGCACAGGCTCGCAAAGCTTTCCAAAAATATGGAAAGATGTCCTTCTTCTTAATCTCCGATTCAATGAAATAAAACTCAGCCTTCCCGGCATACAGGCACAGGCAGCAATGACCGACGTAAGGCTTGGAATGTAAAACCTTGGAAAAGTGCTCCCTACAAAACAAAGAATTTGAGAGCCATTTGCAAACAGATATCTTACATCTGAGTCCATACGTTATAGAAGGGTTACAATACTGAAGCAGGCCATTCAGCCCATCATGGTCACCCATGCTAGTTTTTTTGAGAGCTACTCAGCTTTCTGCTGCCTTTTTCTGATGGGGGTGAATATCTTTACGAAGTCATCCAACTCCGTTTTGAAAGTCAGGCTTAAACCTACGGGTGGTAATGCTCTCAGGTAGAGTAGTCGAGATCCTAACTATTCTGATTGTTTCTGTTTGGTAAGTAAGGTAATTCGTTGGTTAGCTCAGTTGGCTGGATGGCGAGCTTGTGACGTTAGCAGCATGGGTTCAACTCGTACACCAACTGAGGTTCCCCATGAGAGAATCTTTTCTTCCTCTCACCTGAGGTGTGGTGACCCTCAGACTAAACTATTACCAGTCATCTCTTTCTTGAATGAGAGCATGGCCCTGAGGCCTGACAGGACTATGATGGCTTTAATTGTCACATCTTCTAATCAATGCGGAAAACACCAGAAGTTTCGTTTTAGACTTCAGCCAAGTGCTACATTGTTGATTTTATGCATTACTGGTGCCTGCTACAATGTGCATAACCTGAATCTTTCAGGTTACACAATCAATTTATTAGTGATCGTCCTTCTGAAAAGAGACGTTTAACAGAATTCATTTAAGAGACAGACAGCTCTTTCCATCCATTGTTCCAAACACTCTCCCTGTTTTGTTTAATCTTGAATTCTTAAAATAAGAGGGAGCAGATTTAGTGCTGAGTCAGGGAGGAACCTCTTCACCCAAAGGGTTGTGAATTTGTGGAATCGCCTGCCCAGTGAAGCAGTTGAATTAACCTTGTTGAATTCTTTTAAGGCAAGGGAAGATAGATTTTTGAACAGTAAAAATATTAAGAGTCACGGTGACCGGGCACATAAGTGGAGCTGAGCCCACAAAAATATCAGTCATGATCTTACTGAATGGTGGAGCAGGCTCGAGGGGCCAGATGGCCCACTCCTGCTCCTAGTTCTTATGCTCTTACCCCTTCGCAGGGCTCTACATGCCTAAAATTTGCATATCCAGTTTAGGATTTTTGGTTTATTTCCACAGTTCTGATTGTGTACATGTCAGAGAGATAGATATTGTCTCTCATAGTCTATCCCCACATTTCCATGTGAATCTTGCAGAATTGACCTTAAAACTCAACTGGTCACTGGAGATCAAGTTCTGTTCTTAATTGTCTCCATAGAATTGAGATACTGTTTATATCTACAATGGACATTCCATGCCAGCCATACGGCCCGTGGCCAAAGTATTTCAAATTGAAAAGTTACAGAAAATGTAATAGAGACAACTTTTCTCTATGTACCATGCAATACAATTGAGGTGCCTCAATATAATTTCAATCTTGTAGATACTTACAAAGTCAAAACTTTCCTGACTAATGCTTTGGGATATGGGTTCAAATCCTATTTTAGCAGATGTTTGTTATGAACCAGACCAGACTCTCTGAAGATATTTTAAGAAGGTAGCTTAGATCCTAATTTTCTCTTATTTTAAAGGCAGATGTGAAATATTGTGTTCCAGGGGCAATGCAACTGGTCAAACTACTCAATGTTAAGTGAAACACAATGCATTTAAATACTAAAATATAAACAAAAGGAAGAGGAATTTAGAGTAATTTAACCATTGGAAAATTTAACCAAATAACTTATACAGTAACTGTTACTAACTAACTGTTCTAATATAGGAACTTTCCATAAACACACCCCTAGGCAAAAAGACAAATTCAGAAATGGATTCTCACATGCAGTTCTCCAATCCAGGAGGAACAAACATCAAGAGAAGATTCAGTCAGAGATAGTAAGAGCTGCTGATGCTGGAGTCTGAGATAACACAGTGTAGAGCGGGAGGAACACATCAGAGGAGCAGGAAAGAACGCTGGATCAATCTGAGTTGTTTACTAGCTAGTGTACTCTTCAATTTCCTTAAAGTAGAACGCCCACTCTGCTGTTTAGCACACACGAACTGGGAGCAGGAAGAGACCATGTGGCCCATGTTTCACCATTCGGTATGATCACGGCCCATCTCGGGTTCAACTCAACTTCTCAATGGCTCCATGAGTCCCTTTCACTCCTTTGATGTCACCTGACCTGCTGTGTTCCTCAGCTCCAACTGCACTGATGCTGACTCCGCCATTCTTGCTATCTCCAAAAATCTAACCCACCCTCAGCAATGGAGCATTTACACCAGGAGACATTCCCTGCAGCCTCCAACACTATGGAGACCCCAATATCTTCCTACACTACTGAGAAAAAAAATACCCAGGAATCCTGTGAGAGCTGGCCACACCCAAGGCCTCCCAAGCTGTTGACCCTAGTGGTTCTGGTGGACTGCTTGGTGCCTTACCACCTCATTCAGAAAAACACCAGGACAAGATGACTTTTCAAGGTCACAGCATTGTCACACATTACAATTTGATTTTAAAACCTTTTTTTAAATGTAAAATGACTCTAATGATGACCACTGTTGGTTATCATAAAAACCATAATGTCCTTTCTTGAAGAAATCTTACCAGGTCTGCCCTGCACATGACTCCAGATGTGGTTGACCCTCAACGACCCTCTACAATAGCCTAATAAGCCACTCAGTTCTAGGCTAATAAGTGATGGACGTGAAATACTGCCCCAGTCAATGACACCCACATACTATGAGTAGTTAAAAAAACAAGCATATTCTTTGTGAAGCATTTGGGGTTTCCAGTCCCTTGGTGCACTGTGACCGTGAGTCTCTATCAATTGTAACCATTAGTCTAGTGACTACTGGACTGACTAGGTAAGAAAGCCGTAGCCTGTCACACAATTCTTCAAAATGATTTTAAGCACTCAAACCAATCAATTTTTACAAAATATCTAACATACTTTATTCATAAGACATATCTTATATATACATAGTCACAAATGCAGTTTGGTTCGATGCAGGAGAGCATGAAAGATACAAACAAACATTGGAGTTTGACTCTATCCAAACAAACCTCTTCCTGTGCAAGATTATATTTACAGAAAATTGGAGGACCTGATAACAGAACAGTTTAACTTCAGCAGGAAGACCTCATATGGTGATCTTTCCCCACTTCTCCTACGCAGGAGCTGCCCCAAGCTTTAGTGCGTCCCTCAGCACGTAGTCCAGGATCTTGGAATGTGCCGGTCTGCGACACTCGGTCAGGGTCAACTCCTTGTTCTGGAAGACCAACACATTTCAGGCAGACCGAAGAAACCAGCCACTATTTCAGAAACATGCCCACAAAAGCTGCGACAAAGCCAAGACATACAATGAGAAAAGCTAGAGCTATCCTGATGATGTTTATTGTTCTGATAGAGCTGACCACTCCTGTCTGGATTCCATCTGATTTCTCCTCCGTTGCTGGAAAATGAGCAAAAGCAAGTCATATTCCTCTCAGTCACATTTCTGTCAAAGCGAAAATAAAATAGCTTAAATTTACATAATGGCTTCAGGATATTGCAAAGCATTTTCCAGGGAATGCTGTATGTTTTGATGCGGGAAACGCGATGGCAAATTGGCACAGAGCAAGATCCCACAAACAGCAATATGATCCGTTCCACCAGCTTGTGAAAGATACAGTAAGAATCCAAGCTTTTCTACTGCCTCGCATTGTTCATTAGCAACACTGGCCATGTTTCAGAAGTGGAATTTTAACATCCACATGCGCCTAGGAGCAATGAGTCCTGGTGCATTCACGTTGACACAATGGTTAATAATGCACACCATCTCCTTTACTTTCTCAGGCAGCTAAGGAAACTTGGCATGTCCACAGTGACTCTCACCAACTTTTATAGATGCACCATAGAAAGCATTCTACCCAGATGCATCTCGGCCTGGTATGGCAACTTCTCTGCCCAGGGCCATAAGAAAATACAGAGGGTTGTGAACACAGCCCTGTCCACCACACAAGCCGACCTTCCATCCACTGACTCAGTCTATACTTCTCGTTGGCTCAGAAAGGCAGCCAACATCATCAGAGACCCCAATCTCTTCCAACCTCTCCCTTCAGGGAGAAGATACAAAAGTTGAAACACATATATCAACACATTCAAGAACAGCTTCTTCCCCATTGTTATTAAACCTCTGAATGGACCTCTCAAACCTGAAATGTAATGTTGATCTCACAGTCTGTGCACCTTCTCTGCAGCTGTAACATTGTATTCCCCCACTGTTCTATTGCCCTAGTGCACTTTGTACGGTATGATCCGCCCATACTGCATGCAAAACAAAACTTTTGACTGTACTGAGGCACATGTGACAGTAATAAATTAAACCAAACTGCAGGAAGTGAAGCTTACCTGTTCCTGGAAGAACCTGTAGTTTGATTTGACCCAAGGATGACCCTGAATCTCCTTTGACCTTTACGCGGTAGGTCCCAGTGTCGTTTAGCTGCAGGTCTTGGAGGAGAAGAGAAGCATTTTCTGTGAAGAAGGTGGTGCGATGCTTGTAGGGTTTCCAGGTGAAAAACTGCATGCTGTATTTCCCGGAGGAATTCTCGGCACTCCAGATCAGGAATGGGGTCGGGAAGGATTGGAAAGCCCAGGAGATCTTTACATATCGCTGGTCCTTAGGGCTGTAGGAGACCGGCAGGAGGATGGACTGATTTTCGACTCCAGTCACTTGGTTCTGCTGCACAAGAAGTTCAACCGAGCTCACCCAACCTATCCAAAACTAAAAGAGACTGCTTTGAAAACCACAGATTCTACATCCCAAGGTCAATGTGGCCCAACAGCAGTGATTCAAGGACAAAATAAAAACAAAATAAGGTGACATAATAACGCCAAGTGATCCTGCTGGCTACATACAGCATGCTCTACTGCAGCAAGACCTCCCAAATAGAAGCAGCTTATGGTCCCAGTATAATTGCGATGGACTGAATGGCCTATTCCTGTTTTCCATTTTGTGAGCCTGTGACCTCTACTCACCAGAGGCACAGGAACAGTAAATACATGGAAAGTTCAATTCTCCACCTCTAAGCTCCTGACTTGGAGATATAATCACTGCACCTTCACTGTGGCTGTGTCAAAATCCCTGGACCTCTCTCTGTAACTCACCCCACAGAGTGCAGCGATTCAACACCATCTTCTCAAGGGCAATCAGGGATGGGGAACAACTCATTGAATCCTCACATTGTGGGAGCAGGCCTTTCAGCCCATCGACCCTGCACCATCCCCACCCAGACCCACTCTACCTCTGTAACCGTGCATTTCCTGCGGCTAATCCTCCTAACTTGCACATCTTTGGACTAGGGGAGGAAACCAGAGCTCTACGCAGACATGGGGAAAACATGCAAACTCAACACAGACAGTCACACGAGGCTGGAATCAAACCCGGGTCCTGGTACCGTAAGGCAGCAGTTCTAACCACTGAGCCACCAAAATGTTAACCAACACCTACATTCAATGAACAGACCAAGATAATTTGAAGGAGAAATGCTAAACAGCCTGGCTTATTTGTATAAATTATAGACTTACAGCCTAATGAGGCATTAAGCGACCACTAGAACAGGAGAACGGAGCATACACCAATACATTAATTAATATCATTCATGCTGTGTACAACAAGGTATGTCACTCAGGCTGAATACTCAGCAAATGTTATTGAGAAATTTGTCAAATCTGCTCTTTTAATGGTCTAGCCTGTCTGGTGCAAGAGGCAGCAACTGCAATTAAGCATTGATAAAGACATCTTTCTCTTCTGCCAATGATATACTCTGTATTAGATGCTATTAATCACACAAAACCTTCCCCAACACTCATAGCCGAATGTCAAATTGTGTTTACAATTAAGCAACAGATATACTTCTACGCAGTCAATCAGGTGAATTCCCAAACTCACCCAATGCCCGCTAATGAGGCAAATCAGTGAGACCATAGGCTCGGGAAACATTCTGGCCCTGCACTCTGCTTCACACTGCGCGGGGAAGGGGCTGATTGCAAAGTTTCCAGTCTAACTGCAGGCATCAGACTGGAGACTAGAACTAGCCAAATAGCCTGGTAAGCAATGATATGAGAGACACAGACAGGATGTGGTATCCACCCAGACCAAAGGCCTGCTAATCACTTTATATGTAATTTAATCACTTTAAAAGTACAAATGAAAGTGAAATATTTAAAGTAGCTGGATTTTAAGTACACAGGTAGTGTCGAAGGTTTTAGAGTAGGTAGTTTTAATGGATGGGAATAACATCTTCAATATACGTGTATTTTACGGGAATGCTATCGTTTGGAAACCTGCTGTAGGAAACACGTTGTGACACATGAAAGGATTCACAAAAGATTTACAAGGATGTTGCCGAGGTTGGAGGGTTTGAGCTGTAGGGAAGGACTAAATAGTGTGGGGCTATTTTCACTGGAGCGTCGGAGCTGACGGCTGACCTTGTAGACATTTCTAAGGGACATGGATAGGGTGAATAGCCAAGGTCTTTTCTCTCAGGTGGGGGAGTTCAAAACCAGGGGGCAGAGATTTAAGGTGAGAGAGGAAATATTTGAAAGGGACCTGAGCGGTAACAGGGGGTGGTGCATGTATGGAATGAGCTGCCAGAGGGAGTGCTGGTGACTGGTACAATTACAACATTTAAAAGGCTTCTGGATGGGTGCATGAATTGGAAGCCTTTGGAAGAATATGGGCCAAACGCTGGCCAATGGGATTAGATTAATTTAGGATATAGAGTCGGCATGGACGAGTTGGACCAAATGGTCTGTCTCCATGCTGTACACCTCTGTGACTCTATGACCTGACACCGAGCCAGAGAAGAGACTATTATGTCAGCTGGTCATAAGCTTGGACACAGGGGCAGGTTTTAAAGAGAGCATTCCAGGAAGGAAGCAAGACTAAGCAATAGGGAGGCATAGTCCAGAACAGAAGAGTGGAGGGGTTCACTGGGGATATTAGAGTGTGCAGAATTAGAGAAGCTGAAATGTCCTAGAAAGTTGTAACATTGAAGAAAATTACAGACAAAGGGAGAGGTAAGGCCACAGAGGCATTTTTGAAAACAGGCCAGCATCGGTGATGATGAGCCTGAGATTCTTGTCGATTTTCGTTAAAAGAAAACTAGCTTACTAAAATCCTTTAGGATTTAGATCTGGTCTACTTGTGGCTCCTGACCCCCAGCAATGCCAATGACACTAAAGTGCCTTCCAAGATGACCCTCAGCAAGCCTAATTGTTCAAAAACAATTTGGGGATGGGCATCGAATACTGGCCCTGCCAATGATGCATATATCCCAGGAAATAATACAGGAAAGGTTTTGACGTTGTGTTGTGTTAGCAAAAAAATGATACACATTTATGCAGCAATGTGGCTCAGTGGTTAGCACTGCAGCCTCACAGCACCAGGGACCCAGGTTCGATTCCCGCCTCGGGCCACTGTCTGTGTGGAGTTTGCTCGTTCTCCCTGTGTCTGCGTGGGTATCCTCCGGGGGCTCTCGTTTCCTCCCACAGTCCAAAGATGTGCAAGTTAGGTGGATTGGCCGTGCTAAATTGCCCATAGTGTTTAGGGGGATGGGTCTGGGTGGGATGCTTCAAGGGGTGGTGTGGACTTGTTGGGCCGAAGGGCCTGTTTCCACAGTGGGGAATCTAATCTAAACTTGCCCCATTTGCCTGTGTTTGGCTCATATCCCTCTGAACCTTTCCTATTCATGAACCAGTTCTAATGTCTTTTAAATGTTGTAACTGTGCCAGCCTCTACCACTTCCCCTGGCAGCTCCTTCCAAACCCACACCACCTTCTGTGTTAAAAGTTGCCCCTTAGGACTCTTTTAAATCTCACCTTAAACCAATACTTTCTACTTTGGATTCCCCTACCCTGGGAAGAAGACCTTGACTATTCACCCTGTCCAAGCCCCTCATGATTTTATAAATTTCTGTGAGGTCACTTTTCAGCCTCCGACACTCCAAGGCAAGAGGCCTCAGCCAATTCAGTCTCTCTCCAGTTCAAACCATCCAACATCATTGCAAATCTTTTCTGAGCCCTTTCACATTTAACAACATTTTCCCGAGAGCAGGGAGACCAGAAGTGAATGCAGTATTCGAAAAGTGGCCTAACCAATGTGTTGTACAGCCTATCATATAGACCAAGAGGAACAAGTTATTCATTTTGCCTTACCAAAGGCCATCAGGCAGTGTGAAACAATCTGATGTATGAATAAAAAACATTTAAAGGTGTGTGATTGCATCTCTGGATAGAAAACATAATTAGCATTGAAGTACGGAGAGATAAGGAGGCGGAATGAAGATGGATGTAGTACACTGCATCCACTGTACCCGGTGTGGCTTCCTCTACATTGGGGAAGCCAAGCGGAGGCTTGGAGACCGCTTTGCAGAACACCTCCGCTCAGTTCGCAACAAACAACTGCACCTCCCAGTCGCAAACCATTTTAACTCCCCCTCCCATTCCTCAGACGACATGTCCATCATGGGCCTCCTGCAGTGCCACAATGACGCCATCCGAAGGTTGCAGGAACAGCAACTCATATTCCGCTTGGGAACCCTGCAGCCCAATGGTATCAATGTGGATTTCTCCAGCTTCAAAAGCTTCCCCTCCCCCACTGCATCCCAAAACCAGCCCAGCTCGTCCCCGCCTCCCTAACCTGTTCTTCATCTCCCCTATCCCCTCTCCTACCTCAAGCCGCACCTCCATTTCCTACCTACTAACCTCATCCCGCCTCCTTGACCTGCCTGTCCTCCCCGGACTGACCTATCCCGTCCCCACCTCTACTCTCCTCTCCACCTATCTTCTCCTCTATCCATCTTCAGACCGCCTCCCCCTCTCTTCCTATTTATTTCAGAACCCTCACCCCATCCCCCTTTTCTGATGAAGGGTCTAGGCCCGAAACGTCAGCTTTTGTGCTCCTGAGATGCTGCTTGGCCTGCTGTGTTCATCCAGCTCCACACTTTGTTATCTTGGATTCTCCAGCATCTGCAGTTCCCATTGTCTCTGAGCATTTAAGTACGCTGTAGCTGTACAGTGCAAGCATGGCAGGGAAAGTTCCATATGTAGCCACTAGATGGTGCAAACATGTGCACAGACATGATTGGCCGTGAATGTCCAAATAAAGTAGAAAGGCTAAGGACTCAACAATTTGCAGGAGTAGGACTGAACAAGATTTTCTTTCATCCTGCATTATCTACACATCCCTTGATTGTCTTGGATATCGTAGAAACTGCAGATGCTGGAGAATCCGAGATAACAAGGTGCAGACCCCTCTTCAGAAATGTTTTCTGAAAAAGGGTCCCGATCCAAAACGTCAAGCCTTCCTGCTCCTCTGATGCTGCTTGGCCTGCTGTGTTCATCCAGCTCTGCGCCTTGTTATCCTTGATTGTCTTTGGACCTCTGTCTTGAAGTGGACTCAGCAACAAAGCTTCCTGCACAGTTCCTCCAGGATAGGAAATTCCAGAGATGCACTCGTTTCCCCCCCCCATCCCAAACCAAGTGAAGAAATGCTTCATTATCTGTAGTCTAATGTCTGTCCTTCATCCTGAGGCTGTGCTTTCTGTTTATCTACTTCAAGGTCAAGGAACGCCTGTGGCCAATTTTAGATGGGGGCGGGAGGAGAAGTTCTGGAAAATTGTATCAGAGACAATGGGAACTGCAGATGCTGGAGAATCCAAGATAATAAAGTGTGGAGCTGGATGAACACAGCAGGCCAAGCAGCATCTCAGGAGCACAAAAGCTGACGTTTCGGGCCTAGACCCTTCATCAGAGAGGGGGATGGGGAGAGGGAACAGGAATAAATAAGGAGAGAGGGGGAGGCGGACCGAAGATGGAGAGAAAAGAAGATAGGTGGAGAGGAGAGTATAGGTGGGGAGGTAGGGAGGGGATAGGTCAGTCCAGGGAAGACGGACAGGTCAAGGAGGCGGGGTACTAAAATGTGAGGCTGGATGAACACAGCAGGCCCAGCAGCATCTCAGGAGCACAAAAGCTGACGTTTCGGGCCTAGACCCTTCATCAGAGAGCATGATGAAGGGTCTAGGCCCGAAACGTCAGCTTTTGTGCTCCTGAGATGCTGCTGGGCCTGCTGTGTTCATCCAGCCTCACATTTTATCTTGGATTCTCCAGCATCTGCAGTTCCCATTATCACAGGTCAAGGAGGTGGGATGAGGTTAGTAGGTAGGAAATGGAGGTGCAGCTTGAGGTGGGAGGAAGGGATGGGTGAGTGGAAGAACAGGTTAGGGAGGCAGAGACAGGCTGGGCTAGTTTTGGGATGCGGTGGGAGGAGGGGAGATTTTGAAGCTGGTGAAGTCCACATTGATACCATGGGGCTGCAGGGTTCCCAAGTGGAATATGAGTTGCTGTTCCTGCAACCTTCAGGTTGCATCATTGTGGCACTGCAGGAGGCCCATGATGGACATGTCGTCTGAGGAATAGGAGGGGGAGTTAAAATGGTTCGCGACTCGGGGGTGCAGTTGTTTATTGCGAACCGAGGGGAGGTGTTCTGCAAAGCGGTCCCCAAGCCTCCACTTGGTTTCCCCAATGTAGAGGATGTCACACCGGGTACAGTGGATGCAGTATACCACATCGGCAGATGTGCAGGTGAACCTCTGCTTAATATGGAAAGTCATCTTGGGGCCTGGGATAGGGGTGAGGGAGGAGGTGTGGGGGCAAGTGTAGCACTTCCTGCGGTTGCAGGGGAAGGTGCCGGGTGTGGTGGGGTTGGAGGGCAGTGTGGAGCGAACAAGGGAGTCACGGAGAGAGTGGTCTCTCCGGAAGGCAGACAAGGGTGGGGATGGAAAAATGTCTTGGGTGGTGGGGTCGGATTGTAGATGGCGGAAGTGTCGGACGATGATGCGTTGTATCCGGAGGTTGGTGGGGTGGTGTGCGAAAATGAGGGGGATCCTCTTAGGGCGCTTGTGGCGGGAGCGGGATGTGAGGGATGTGTTGCGGGAAATGCGGGAGACGCGGTCAAGGGTGTTCTTGACCACTGTGGGGGGAAAGTTGCGGTCCTTGAAGAACTTGGACATCTGGGATGTGCGGGAGTGGAATGCCTCATCCTGGGAGCAGATGTGGTGGAGGTGGAGGAATTGGGAATAGGGGATAGAATTTTTGCGGGAGGTTGGGTGGGAGGAGGTATATTCTCGGTAGCTGTGGGAGTCGGTCGGCTTGAAATGGACATCAGTTTCTAGCTGGTTGCCTAAGATGGAGACTGAGAGGTCCAGGAAGGTGAGGGATGTGCTGGAGATGGCCCAGGTGAACTTGAGGTTGGGGTGGAAGGTGTTGGTGAAGTGGATGAACTGTTCGAGCTCCTCTTGGGAACAAGAGGCGGCGCCGATACAGTCATCAATGTAATGGAGGAAGAGCTCCTGCCTTCTGGGAAATTCTTCTCTACCGATTAAGCTCAGTTGAGCAACCTCCAGGAGACCAGAATAATGCTTCACTGTATTTAACTCACTCCAAATGGCACCGCATCAGCTAACACTCCTGCCTCATAGCGCCGTAGACCTGGGATAACAAAGTGTGGGGCTGGATGAACACAGCAGGCCAAGCAGCATCTTAGGAGCACAAAAGCTGATGTTTCGGGCCCAGACCTTTCATCAGAAAAGGGGGAAGGGGAGAGGATTCTGAAATAAATAGGGAGAGGGGGAGGCGGACCAAAGATGACTTGCAGACCTGGGTTTGACTTCATCCTCTTGACTTGGATTGTCTGTGTGGAGATAACAAAGCGTGGAGCTGGGTGAACACAGCAGGCCAAGCAGCATCTGAGGAGCTTGCACATTCTCCCTGTGCCTGCCGGTGTTTCCTCCCACAGTCCAAAGATGTGCCGCTTAGTTGGATGGGTCGTGCTGGATTGCCCCATAGTGCCCAGGGATGTGCAGTCTAGATGGATTAGCCATGGGAATGCAGGGGTAGGGTGTGGAGTCGAGCGGCTCTTTGGGAAGTCAGTGTGGACTCAACGGGCCGAATGGCCTGCCCCCACACTGTAGGGATTCTATCCTAACACACTGATGGGAGGCCATTCTTCCCATCACGCCTGCACCTGCTCTGCGTCAGTGCTCTCCGAATGGTTTTACTCCTTTTGAACCCCTCCCAGAAAGCGCTGGAGAAACCCGGCCGGTCTGGCAGCATCCGCAGAGAGGAAAGAGAAAGAACCGAATCGATGCTGTGAGTCCAGGGGCCTTCTCGGTGGTCCAAGGCGCTATATAAATGCACACCTCCTTGCCTTTTACCCGGCGTGGGCAACCGCACGTGGCTTCACTTTCCGACTTCGGTTTCTATTAATTTCCGGCTGGCGCAGCGCCGCCTGTCGGCGGACGATGGGGGCGACGGCAGCGGGAGCAGGGCAGGGCAAAGCGATTCCCTGGAGACGTCAAAGAGACCGGGGCAGCGCCGGGGGACTGAGGGCGAAGGTTCGAGTCCAGCCTCTGCTGTTGGAACTTGGCGTGCGCTCCTCAAAGCAAAGCCACAGACCAAAGAAAGAAAAAAAAAATAAGGAGAGAGAAGCATTTAAAGCAGTTGGTTTATTATTATTATTATTATTTTAAAATCTACTGGGTTGGAGAAATGTGAACCCTGGAGCAGGATGGTCTCCCGGTCAGATTTGATTTAAAATCCCGAAGAAGGGGGAAGGAGAAGGAGCACTAGGAAAAATATTAGGGATTTTTGGAGAATGGCGAGCGACAAGGACTTGGAAAACCTCATCAACGAGGCGATCTGCTCGATCTGCTTGGAGTTTTACACGGAACCGGTGATGATAGACTGCGGGCACAGCTTTTGCAGGGTCTGCATCCTCGGCTACTGGGACAGGAACAGCGACAGCATCTCCTGCCCCAAGTGCAGGGAGGTGTTCCCGCACAGGAACGTCAGGCTGAACCGCTTCGCGGCCAACACGGTCGAGAGTGTCCGCAAGCTCAGCACCAAGCCCAGGGAGGCCAGCTCCGTGCGCTGCGAGCTGCACGACGAGAAGCTCAAGCTCTTCTGCGAGAACGACAAGACCGCCATCTGCGTGGTGTGCGCCGTCTCCCATGAGCACAAAGACCACAAGATCAGCCCCCTGAAGGATGTCGCCGAGATCTACAAGGTAAAGGCAGCCACGAGAGGGAACCGCACCCCACCACCTTTGATGAAGGTGTGTCCTTTAGACAAAAACAAACTGTAGTCTTTCGATCTATAGTCGTTGAGTCGAAACAGACCGTTCGGTCCAGCTCGCCCCCAGGTAATCCTATATTGACCTGGTGGCGTTTGCCAGCACTCGGGCCCCGATCTCTCCTATTCACCCAGCCGTCCAGACGTCTTTTGAATGTTGCAACTGTCCCAGCCCCCAGCGCCTCCTCAGGCAGCTCATTCCAAACACGTACCGCCCTCTGTTTGAAAAAAAAATCTTGCCCCTCCGGTGCCTTTGCCCACTCACCTTAAACCTACGCCCCTCAAGTTTTGGACTCCCACCTCCACCCAGGGGAGAAAACCCTGTCTATTTACCCTACCCATGATTATACATACCTGTGTAAGGTCACCCCCTCAGCCTGTCCATGCTCCGGGGAAAATAGCCCCAGCCTGTACAGGCTATAGCTCAAACCGTCCAAACCCCGGCCACGTCCTTGTAAATCTTTTCTGAGCCCTGCCGAGTTTCACAACATCTTTCCCTATAGCAGGGAGAGCAGAATTGCACGCAGTAGTCCTACAGTGGCCTCACCGATGTCCTGTACAGCCGCAACGTGACCTCCCAACTCCAGTACTCAATGCACTGTCCAATAAAGGCAAGTTTACAAAGCAACAGGGAACCCCGCTCGAGATGCAGATGTGTCTTATAGAGACTGAGGTGTTTAGGTATATTGATAGAGTTGTACAACACAGAAACAGGTCCTCTGGTCCAGCCAGTCCATGCCGAACATAATCCCAAACTAAACTAGTCCTACCTGCCTGCTGCTGGCCCATATCCCTCCAAACCTTTCCCTATTCATGTGATCTTACAAATGTCTTTTAAACATGATAACCGTGCCCACATCCACCACTTCTTCATGTACAAGCAACTCTCTGTGTGGGAAAAATTGTCCCTTGTGTTTTTTTAAAATCTCTCTCCTCTCACCGTAAAAATGTGACCTCTGGCCTTGAAATCCCCCATCCTAGGGAGAAGTCACCGACCATAATCTGCAACCCTCATTGTTTTACAAACTTGTATCAGGTCATTCTCAATGTCGTATACTCCAGTGAGGTTGTGATTTGATTTGATTTATTGTAGCCACATGAATGGTGAAAGGCTTTGTTTTGTGAGCAGTACCGGCAGCCCAAAGCAAAACAAGGACATACCGATGATAAGGTGCTCAGACAGTTGGTTTATTATTATTATTTTTTTAAAAAACCTGCTGGATTGGAGAAATGTGAACCCTGGAGCAGGATGGTCTCCCGGTCAGATTTGATTTAAAATCCCGAAGAAGGGGGAAGGAGAAGGAGCACTTGGAAAAATATTAGGAGAATGGCGAGCGACAAGGACTTGGAAAACCTCATCAAGGCATACGAGGTTATGACTGCACAGGAGGTGCACAAAGAAAGGCCAACATTAGCAAGTTCAAAATTATGTGGAGTTAGAGAGGTCCATTCAGCAGGTCAATAACGGCAGGGAGGACGCTCTTCTTAAACCTTTAGGTGCATGTGTCCAAGCTTCTGTACCTTCTGCCCGATGGAAGAGGCTGGAGGAGAGTATGACCAGGGTGGGAGGGGTCTTTGATGATGTTGGCAGCCTTTCCGTGGCAACGGGAAGAGTGATTGGAGCCCATGGATGGGAGGGTAGTTTCCGCGATGGTCTGGGCTATGCACACAACTTTCTGTAGTTTCTTACAGTCCTGGGCAGAGCAGTTACCATGGCATTCCATTATGCACCTGGATAGAATGCTCTCTATGGTGCATCTGTAAACTGACTTGAATTTAGAAGAATGAGAAAAGATTTAACTGAGCTACATCATGGCGAATAGAGTCGAGAGGATGTTTTCTTGTGTGGGGCAATCTAGAACAAGAGGTCATTGTTTTAGAATAAGGGGCAAGAGATTTAAGACTGACATGAGGAGAAATTACTTCTTTTGAATTCATTGCCCTAAGGTGTGCTGGATGCTGGGTCATTGAGTAACTTTGATGAAGAGGCAGACAAGTTTTTAATTAGCAATAGGTTGAAAGGTTATGGAGAGCGGGCAGGAAAGCAGAGTTAAGGTTGAGGTGAGATCTCCTAAGTTTGTATCAAATAGTGGGGGCAGGCTCAATGGGCTGAATGGCCTACTCCTGCTCCTAATTTGGGTTTTTACGATGAGCTTGTGTACTCTTGGAGGATCTGCACTGTCAGAAGGCCAGTGCAGAGGGAGCAGATAAATCAATGAAATAGCAACAGAGGTAGACACTGTCATTCTGTAACCCACTCATCAGAACACCTAAATCTCTCTGCACCTTGAGGAATTCTGCAGTTGTTTACCATTTAATAATTCGTTACTTGTTCTGTCTCTCGAAGACGAACACTCACTTTGCTTGCTGTTTTCCTTTTTAAGTGCCTGGGTTAACACTTGCTATCCATTTTTATATCTCCAGCTATCCTCCCCTCCTTTGAGTATTCTGAAAAGTCTGTGTGGCTAGAGATCTATCTCCTAGTCTAGTGTGCCAGTTTGCTTCACCTACCTCAGATCTTGTGCCCACATGGTTGCTCTTGCATAGCTTTAAAATACTAGTCTTTTCTGTAATAGATCTACTGCTACTTAGGGGTGCCATCATTTTTAGAACATTAATTAATCTGTCATATTACACAATACACACTCTCATATAACTTTCTCCTTGATTGGTCCCACGATATGCTGCTGAAAGAAAATATCTCAGATGCATCCTATGAACTCCTCATTCAGGCTACAACTGCCAGTCTGATTTTTCCAGTTGATGTATTGATTAAAGTCAACCACAATTATTACTGAGTCTTTATCCCAATATTCATACTTTGTCCTTGATTCAGGGGAGGGGATGGCCTAGTGGTATTATCGCCAGACTGTTAACCCAGATGATGTTCTGGGGACCAGGTTGGAATCCCGCCACGGCAGATGGTGGAATTTGAATTCAATAAAATATCCGGAATTAAGAGTCTAATGATGACCGTGAATCCATTGCTGAACATTGAAAGAACCTACCTGGTTCACTAATGTCCTTTAGGGAAGGAAGCTGTCATCCTTACCTGGTCTGGCCTACATGTGACTCCAGACCCACAGCAATGTGGTTGACTCTTAACTGCCCTCTGGGTAATTGGGGATGGGACAATAAACGCTGACCCGGCCAGCAACACCCTCATCCTGTGAATGAACAAAGGGAGAAAAAGATTGTGGTTACTGTCAGGGACCTTGTAGAGTACTCCCTGAGGTGTGACTGATCCTCATCTCCACCCAAACTGCTACTACACGCTGACCTCTTGACCCACAGTAATCTCTAACAATTGCACTAGTGCCCTACTTGATTAACAGTGCTGCACCTCCACCTTTAACTATTTGCGTACTCTTCTTCGATGCTATATACTCCCAAACCTGGCCATCTCGAAGCATTATCTCTGTATAAGCTACCAGATTGTATTTCTCTACTTAAATGTGTGTTGTGAATTGATTTATTTTGTACGTGTGTTTCAGATACAGAGCATCTTGTGTAGTCTTTTAGTTATCTTTGAGACAACCAGCCGTGCTGGAGCGTTCCCAGTTTTACTTCTCCATGCCTCTTCCTGCCATTCTGTGATCCATGTTTCCCACATAGCCCATTATTGTCTCTGACCTTGTCTCTAGCCTTTGGTAGACCACATCTGATCCCCTGCCCATTCCCCACCCACCACAATTTAATTTTAAACCCTCTCCATCTCCTTTACAAGAATGCTGACCAGAGCCAGGTTCAGGTGTAGACTTCCCAACAGGGCAGATCTGACATTCTGCAGTACTACTTACAGCTTGTAACCCACTTCTCCCACCTTCGCCTTTGAGCCATATATTCATCTCCCTAATTGTGGCACAAATTTGCACGCGACTCAGAACAGTCCAGAGATTTATTACCTTTGAGACCTTGCTTTCCAATTTAACGTCCAGCTCCTCGTACTTTCTGCACTGGACCTCTTTCCTGGTTCTGCTCATGTCGTTGGTACCCACAACCACTGTTTCTAATCATTCTCCCACTGCCAGCTCCTTTCTGGCAGGTATCACCAGGCGGGCAAACCGAGCCACCTGGACTCTTGTTTTTCCTGACAGAGGCCAGCATCAACCGCAACCACCACCCACCCACCCACCCACCCCCCACCCCATTTAGTGGCCTAACTAACAATCACAGCCTCCTGTCCCAAACTGGAAGACCCCATCCTCAGCGCTCTCATTGCCTCCCCGTGCAAACAATTCACCCTCCGATGTGAAGCAATGTGGGTAGCTCAGCCCAAACTGCAAACACTTTCCCACATGGTTCCAGGAGTTCCCACATACTGCAGGCTTGGCGTATCACCTGACCTTCCATCCTTAAGTGGTTTTAATTGTTTGATCATATTACGCACTTGCTTATGTCGCCTCGAGTGATTTATTTCCTATTAATTCTACCCGCCAATTCGTGTGCGTTAAGAATAGAAAAGCCCTTAGCGGCAGTTCAATGGGCAGTGAGCTTCTGTGTGAACAGTCTGGAATTGGACATTGGCCCTGGATATGGACATTCCACAGGGATCGTATGCTTCAAAATTTGAGGAAGTTCCCTTCATGCCTTTTAAAACAGCACGTACAGGACTTTAATACCATTTTCAGTACGGGGTAGCTGCTGTCACACACCCTCCGCTCCTTCACCCTCTTCCACCACTCAAAGTGTTCTCTGGGTGACATGCTACACATAGTTACTTAGTGGCCTGGATGGGGGGATTTCACATTTAGTTTGCGGCCCCTTCTTAAACGGGTTGCATTTCAATCTTCAGCCCCCCATGCTGCTAAACTGTGTTGCACCCCATGTGGGTGCTGGGGTTGGGAGAAAGGAAACAGGGGAAGGGTGTCAGCTGAGAGGCCCCACTCTTAGACCTGGCCAACGTGCCCATCAACAGTGGCGCTGTGGAGGGTGTTGCAGCATTCGACTCAAGAAGAACACAGAAGTTGCTGGAGAAGCTCAGCAGATCTGGCAGCGCCCGGGTTAACGTTTCGGGTCCGGTGTCCCTTCTCCAGAACTAATGGTGGCTGGAAAAGGTCGGTTTATGTGCTGAAAATAGGAAGAAGCTGGTGTTGGGAGTAAATGACAGCGTAGAACTTGCAGAGAGTGAGAAGAGCAGCCGTATAGAACATAGAACATAGAACATAGAACAGTACAGCACAGAACAGGCCCTTCAGCCCACAATGTTGTGCCGAGTGAGGAGTTGTTAATGGGGACCGTTAGTGACTAACAACAGGGGGTGTGTAATGGCAGGCCGTGTGGTAACAAGGCCTGGTGTGTGGGGTAGGAGCATGCCACATGGGAGAGTTTAGACCCTAAAATATTGAGTCCAGAGGGCTGCAGGTTCCCCAAGCGGAAAATGAGGTGTTGCTATTCCAGCTTGTGTTGAGCTTTGCTGAAACACTGCAGCAAGCCAGAGGCAGAGATGTTGGCCAGGGAGCAGGGTGGTGCATTAAAGTGGCAGCTAACAGGTAGTTCAGGGTCTTTTCTGTGAGCAAAGCATAGATGGCCTGCGAAGCGGTCACCCAGTCTATGCATCGTTTCCCCAGTGTAGAGGAGACCACATTGTCAGCAGTGAATGCAGTAGACCAGATTCTGGGAAGTGTTGCTTCAGCTGGAAGGTATGTTTGGGCCCTTGGATACTGGGGAGGGAGGAGATAAATGGCCAGGTGTTGCACCTTCACCGGTTACAGGGGAAGGGGCCTTAGGGCTGTGGGGAGGTGTTGGGGGTGAAGGAAGTGTGGACGGGGTGTCCCAGAGGGAATGGTCCCTGTGGAAGGTGGATAATGTATTCGAATGTCTATCCCTCTTCCAAGGTTAGGTCTACAGCTGAGTGTCCATTAGGAGGGAGCATGAGGTAGCCACCAGCAGAATCCAGGCCTTTAGAGGCCAGTGTGCATTGTGGGAGCTGGAGTGTGGCATCCCTCATGGCAATAATATTTTGACTGAGTTTCTGTTGACCCTTTCACATTTTTTTGCAGCGCTCCACCAGGGGCTGTCAGAACTGTTGTGATTGTAAATGAGGTCATCTCATAGAATATGAGTTCCCTGTTTGGGGCTGGCCCAATCAGGGAGCCCTTGTTGACAGATATAAACAGGAGTGTCAGAGCTTCTGTTCATTCTGAGAGCTGGCTCTCAGGAAGGTGCATCAGTGTCAGGGACTCTCCACGTGTAAATGAAAGGTGACTTGGTGACAGGATACTGTGGAGTTATTTCAGTGGTGCGGAGCAAAAAGCACGTGCCTGAAGAAATCTACTTGCAACAGCCATCTTTGAGTTGGGTTAAGCATCTCTGGCATTGTGCCGTTATTTGGGAAACTTGACTTATTCATTGAAAACTGGGCCCAGGATGTGGAAATAATGCGATATATTTTTCTGGGAAAATAACTTTGGGGCAGGTGAAAATTAACAAATAATTCTCCAAACAGCTTGTGGACCCACAGCTTTGTCAGTTATTAAGAGCCAGACATTTCCTGAAGCTACGAAAACCTTGCAGATTTGATACATTTAATTAAGTAATATTGTGACTCCAAGCCTCCTCTAATACTGAGACACTCAGTTTTACTCGGCAATTCGACAACTAAGGGAATCTGTGTCGGGATTTTTTTACTAGCTTAAGATGAGCAGCAAAGGCATATGACTTTGGTTTAACTCTTAATGAGACGGGGAGTGCTGTTAGGTGTGTGGGGTTAATGATGTTACCGGGCAAAAGCAACTACTAGATGAAGCCCAATAGGACTGCAACAAGTGGAGCATATTAGTTACAGGGTGTGTCAGTGGAAGTGGACACTGTCACCAGGCTGACTGAGCTTGGGGAACACCACTTGAGTGAAGGCTATTGCACAGGCTCACTCAGGACATATCCTGAACAGAGGGACTCTAGATCAGCCCACAGCAAAACCCCAAAACAAAAGCAAGCCTTGGCCAAGCAGTTAAAATTTTCTTGCGGACCTGGGCCGGCAGGCCACTGCAATTGCTGGTGGTGTGCAGACTTGAGACGGCAAGAGAGCCCCATTAGATCTGAACTGAGTAAGAGAACTCAACAGCTGGTATCCAGGAGAATGCACACCCTGGAAAGCCCACCTATATCTGGCTTGGAACAGGTAGATTGCTGAGCAACACACGGATCAAAACCAATGAAAACAAATGTCTGGTTAAATGGTCTCCCCGTTCTACCAGAGCAGCTGTACCAGTGATTGTCAAACCAGCCTTTACCAAAATTCACCGCGGACTCCAACCCTTAAGTTTGCGTATGACTTCTACCCCAGGGAACCTTTCCAGACGAAGGGTACAATTTTGGCCCCAGTCTCGTATGAGAAGCAGCTGGTTCACAAGGACAAGGACAGCAGATACATGGGAACACCACCCTCTCCATGTTCCCCTCCAAGCCATTCACCATCCTGATTTGGAGCTATATTGCCATCCCTTCACTGTTGCCAGGTGAAAATCTTGGAGTTCCCTCCCTCATAGCATTGTGGGTCAACCCACAACAGGAGGACTGCAGCAGTTCAAGAAGGCAACTCACCTCCACCTTCTCAAGGGCAACTAGGGACAAGGCAATAAATGTTGGCCCAGCCAGTGACGCTCACATCCCACAAATGAATAGAAACAAAACCTTATCGTTGATTGTACTAAAAGGCTTCGACCGCAGCTTGATGGGGCAAATTGTTTGAGAAGGATTCAGCCAGATTGGCTCAAAGTTTTTTGATTTGGAAGTGACTGACTGTGTGAAGTCCAGCAGTTTTTCAGGAAGGTTTAGGGACTATCAAAGGGGTCAGGCTCACGTTGCATGTTAAGCAATCCCGTGATTCTGCAAGGCTCACACAGTTGCCTCAGGGCACAAGTAGAGGCGGACATCAGGAATATTTTGCAAGCTCTAGCCCAGGTTGCCATGACCTGCTGATCATGGGGAGACCAATAAAGAGCACTGAGAAAACTTGGACAAGATCCTTAGCCATTTCTCCAAGGTGGGAGTATGCATTGGAAGGGGAAGAAAGGGGAGAACCAGGGAGAGAACTTAGGCCTTTCCTTGGGTTAGTGAATGATTGCAGAGAGGTCACGCATAGGCCTCTGTCCTGATACCCTTACACCTGCTATTGAGAAAGGGCCAGCCTTAGAAATGGTTTCGTGGCCAAGACATAGCCTTTAGGGAACTGAAGAAACAGCTACCATTGCCCAAGGTGTTGGCACTCTGTGATGCCAGGCGAGATTTGGTGCTGACATGCAGGACCTCCCCATGCGGTATCAGGGCAGTGTTGGTGCATAGATGGACCGATGGAGTGTAAACTTCCTGGACCTTGGCTGATGCAGAGCGCAGATATGCTCAGATACAGAAGGAATGGTTTGCTGGTCATCTATGGTGTGAGAATGTTTCAGTAGTGCCTTTACAAATCGTGTTAGTGACAGGCCACAAACACTTGCTGGGCTACTCGAAGAGGACAGGGCCATTCCACCCATAGCTTCAGATCGAATTCAGCGGTGAGCTCTTATTCTAAGCGCCCACAATGATGGGTTGGAATACCACCTTGGTGCTCTAGTTGCAAATGCGGAAGCCTTGAGCTGCCTCCCGCTCGCCAACCCCTGGTTCCGGTTTTAAAACTTTCAGCACGCCCTTCCAGTAACTGCTGACAGTATCAGGCTGTGGATACAAAAAAGATCCCATCCTGGCAATTCTAAAACAGCCGGTGGTGACAGGGGAGACGGAAGGGCCATCGCAGCCAGAACTGAAAGCTTTTTGGACCTGGTAAGACCGGATCACCGTAGGAGATGGTGTTTAATTTATGGGGAAGTAAGAGTGATTGTCCCCAAGCAGGGGTCATCCCCAGATAGTGGCTGAACTCCAGGGTCCTCATGGTGTCTCCAAAATGAAGATGTTGGTGAAAAGTCATGCCTGGTGGCTGGACTTAGATGCAGACAAAGCTGCATCAGTGGGCAGTGCCCAGAGTGCCACCACCAGCTCCCCCACATTTGTGGAAATGCCGGGGTAAACCCTGGACTCATCTACACATCGGCCACGCGGCCCTTTCGTGGGCGCAACACTTAGATCTTGTGGATGCTTGCTCAGAGTACTTGGACGTGTATAAAGCTCATTCATCAAACGATAGAAAAGCTGCGAGCGTCTTTTGCAACACTTGGGCTCCCGGAGCTAGATAATAGGCTCGCATTTACCTGCAGGGCATTTGAGTATTTCCTGAAGTCAGATGGCATTTGACATGCAAGGGCAGCTCCGTGCCATCTGTCGACCTGTGGGCTAGTGGAAAGAGCAGCCCAAGCTTTGAAGGCAGGCTTAAAGAAATGGCCTTCAGCCTCACCCAGTACCATACTGTCCCCGTTCCTATGGCACACAACCCCCGCCCCCCCCCCCCGACACCCCACCCCCCACGTCGTGCAACTCCAGGGATAGCTCCAATAAAGTTACTGATTAGGGAGAGGACTCCGCACCAGGTTAAATCCGATCTATCCAGTGGGGGAGAGTGAGACAGCATCAGGAATGCCAGTGCTGGGCACAAGACTCCTTGAAGCGAGAGAGAGAGAGTGAGACTGTTTACTTCAGGGGGTGAAGCCTGGTTCTGAAACTGTGCGAATGGGCGCGCATGCCAAAAAACATGGTGCAATCGACGTGAGGTCAGGCCCGGTGATGTACCAAGTTTGGGTAAAGGGGAGGGCGAGCACGGGGACCACGCGGAACCTCGCAAATGAAGGCAGGAGCAAAACACAGCCGGCCCCTCAGAACATCCGACAAGGCTTTCCGAACCCATGGGCTGTCCTCTCCCCGGAAGGGACCTCGGAGTCTGAGAGGGAGGGTACACGAGACGGCACAGCCTCAATGCCTTCACTGCAGGAAGAAAGAGGTTGAATTTCTTCCGAGAAACTCCATGCGCTGGTATCCGAGGCTGAGTCCGAGGGGCCAGGCCTGATGTGAAAAAAGCCCAGGAAAGGCTACTAGGAAAAGAACGGACATTCATTCCCAGATTCCGAGGGGGGAACGGATGTAGTGATTATAATGAGGTCAACCAGATGGACCTTATGGAATAAGACTCACTCAGAGATAGTAGGAACTGCTGATGCTGGAGTCTGTGATGAAAAGGTCCAGCCCCACACATTGCTATCGTATAGAATCTCTGAGTTCCCTGATTGGGGCTGCTAACCTGATCCAATCAGGGAGCCCTGGCTGAGAGATATAAACAGGAGTCTCAGAGCTTGTGTTCACTGAGGAAGCCAGACCAGTGCTCTGCACTTGTAAATAATGAGTGACTTTGTGATGAGATTCCGGCCTCTATGGACTTAGATTAAGAACCACTTCTGTTTATTTGTAAATAGTAGTCAAAGCCTGAACCATTTACCAGCATCATTGAACTCATTTGTCTGCAGTGGAGCAAGAAGCAATTCCAATGTGATCCAACAAATCTAGCTCTGCCTCTGACTGCCAGCCACTTGCCCGCTCCTCTGGGGGCTGTTCACTGCTTGTCTCGGGGTCTGCACCTCATCCACTCCTCAGTGACACTGCCTGTCACCAGGATCTTCACTCGACTGCTCCTCTCAGAGGGTCAGTACTGAGGGAGTGCCATACTGTCAGAGGGTAAGTATTGAGGGAGTGCCATACTGTCAGAGGGTCAGTACTGAGGGAGTGCCACACTGTCAGAGGGTCAGTACTGAGGGAGCGCCGCACTGTCAGAGGGTCAGTACTGAGGGAGTGCCGCACTGTCAGAGGGTCAGTACTGAGTGAGCGCCGCACTGTCAGAGGGTCAGTACTGAGGGAGCGCTGCGCTGTCAGAGGGTCAGTACTGAGGGAGTGCCACACTGTCAGAGGGTCAGTACTGAGTGAGCGCCGCACTGTCAGAGAGTCAGTACTGAGGGAGCGCTGCGCTGTCAGAGGGTCAGTGCTGAGGGAGTGCCACACTGTCAGAGGGTCAGTGCTGAGGGAGTGCCGCACTGTCAGGGAGTCAGTACTGAGGGAGTGCTGCGCTGTCAGAGGGTCAGTACTGAGGGAGTGCCGCACTGTCAGTGGGTCAGTACTGAGGGAGTGCACACTGTAAGAGGGTCAGTCCTGAGGGAGTGCCGCACTGTCAGAGGGTCAGTCCTGAGGGAGTGCCACATTGTCAGAGGGTCAGTACTGAGGGAGGGTCGCACTGTCAGAGGATCAGTACTGAGGGAGTGCCGCACTGTCAGAGGGTCAGTACTGAGGGAGTGCCGCACTGTCAGAGGGTCAGTACTGAGGGAGCGCCGCACTGTCAGAGGGTCAGTGCTGAGGGAGTGCCGCACTGTCAGAGGGTCAGTACTGAGGGAGCGCCGCACTGTCAGAGGGTCAGTACTGAGGGAGTGCCGCACTGTCAGAGGGTCAGTGCTGAGGGAGTGCCGCACTGTCAGAGGGTCAGTACTGAGGGAGTGCCGCACTGTCAGAGGGTCAGTACTGAGGGAGTGCCGCACTGTCAGAGGGTCAGTACTGAGGGAGTGCCGCACTGTCAGGGAGTCAGTACTGAGGGAGTGCCGCACTGTCAGAGGGTCAGTACTGAGGGAGTGCCGCACTGTCAGAGGGTCAGTACTGAGGGAGTGCCGCACTGTCAGAGGGTCAGTACTGAGGGAATGTCGCACTGTCAGAGGGTCAGTACTGAGGGAGTGCCTCACTGTCAGAGGGTCAGTACTGAGGGAGTGCCGCACTGTCAGAGGGTCAGTACTGAGGGAGTGCTGCGCTGTCAGAGGGTCAGTGCTGAGGGAGTGCCACACTGTCAGAGGGTCAGTGCTGAGGGAGTGCCGCACTGTCAGAGGGTCAGTACTGAGGGAGTGCCGCACTGTCAGGGAGTCAGTACTGAGGGAGTGCCGCACTGTCAGAGGGTCAGTACTGAGGGAGTGCTGCGCTGTCAGAGGGTCAGTACTGAGGGAGTGCCGCACTGTCAGTGGGTCAGTACTGAGGGAGTGCACACTGTAAGAGGGTCAGTCCTGAGGGAGTGCCACATTGTCAGAGGGTCAGTACTGAGGGAGTGCCGCACTGTCAGAGGGTCAGTACTGAGGGAGTGCCGCACTGTCAGAGGGTCAGTACTGAGGGAGTGCCGCACTGTCAGAGGGTCAGTACTGAGGGAGGGTCGCACTGTCAGAGGATCAGTACTGAGGGAGTGTCGCACTGTCAGAGGGTCAGTACTGAGGGAGTGCCGCACTGTCAGGGGGTCAGTACTGAGGGAGTGCCGCACTGTCAGAGGGTCAGTACTGAGGGAGTGCCTCACTGTCAGAGGGTCAGTACTGAGGGAGTGCCGCACTGTCAGAGGGTCAGTACTGAGGGAGTGCCGCACTGTCAGAGGGTCAGTGCTGAGGGAGTGCCGCACTGTCAGAGGGTCAGTACTGAGGGAGTGCCGCACTGTCAGAGGGTCAGTACTGAGGGAGTGCCGCACTGTCAGAGGGTCAGTACTGAGGGAGTGCCGCACTGTCAGGGAGTCAGTACTGAGGGAGTGCTGCGCTGTCAGAGGGTCAGTACTGAGGGAGTGCCGCACTGTCAGAGGGTCAGTACTGAGGGAATGTCGCACTGTCAGAGGGTCAGTACTGAGGGAGTGCCTCACTGTCAGAGGGTCAGTACTGAGGGAGTGCCGCACTGTCAGAGGGTCAGTACTGAGGGAGTGCTGCACTGTCAGAGGGTCAGTACTGAGGGAGTGCCACACTGTCAGACGGTCAGTACTGAGGGAGTGCCGCACTGTCAGAGGGTCAGTACTGAGGGAGCGCCGCACTGTCAGAGGGTCAGTACTGAGGGAGTGTCGCACTGTCAGAGGGTCAGTACTGAGGGAGTGTCGCACTGTCAGAGGGTCAGTACTGAGGGAGTGCCGCACTGTCAGAGGATCAGTACTGAGGGAGTGCCGCACTGTCAGAGGGAGTGTTACCTTGCCACCAGATGCATTTTTTTAGATGAAGAGCTGCTCTTCCAGGTAAAAGATCCTTTGATCACCACTGTGAAGAAGATCGAGGAGAATTTCCTCCTTTGCTCTGGCTAACGTTACCCCAGTTCCCTGAGTAAATGTAAAGGCCAGCTGGTCATTGATTTAATGGGATTGACAGTCCCGAATGAATGCCTCTTTCCTGCAAAGAACTGTAACTGAACTTCAAAGGAATGCTTCCTTGTGACACACTTTACAATTGGCTGTTGATATGTTTAACATGGAAGGAGGAGCTGAGTTGCGGCCGAGGGTGGAGATGGATGGTGAGGGGGGATCCCAGCTTTCCTCTCCTTTCCGACGGGCTGGCCAAGCCCCAAAACCCATCCTGCGCTGTTTGAGGAGACTGTCCTGTTTTAAACATCGCCTGTGTGTTGTGCTTTACAGGGAAAGCTGCAGACTGCACTGGACATGCTGAACAAGCAAGTGGATGAAATTTCCAACAGCCAAACCCACCAGCAGGCGAATATAGCTGAGCTGAGGGTGAGTTCTGTGAACTGGCCGCTGACCATCTCTGGGTTCTGCTCTCCATGCCTGGACAGGGTGAGGGTGGGGCTGGTCATTGAGAAACTGGGGAGAGGGGAGCCAAGCTCTGCAGTGACAACTGAAACACTCCTGGGGGCCTGGGGTCAGATCCTGGCAACTGCTGGGTTTGAAACGCAGTTAATAAACCCAGGATTATACCCATGAGAGCAGAAAGTGCTGGAGAAACTCCGCAAGTTCTGGCGATATCCATGGAGAGAGATGGCACAGTGAATGTTTCAGGTCTGGTGCCCCTTCCGCAGAATTAATCGTGACTCGGTCACAGCCGTGTACGCAGAAGACGGGGGGACTGCGAGGTACCGAGTAAACAATAGGCGCTGACAGAGCCCAGAGGGAGAGGGAGACAGGCACACAAAAAGATGGCTAATGGTAAGCCAGGGAGAAAGCTGTTAATGGGGAACAATGAGTAGCTGTGCTGAGAACAGCTCCTACACCACCTCGTCTCAGCTCCTATCAGTTCTGAAGTAGGGCCACTGGACCAGAAACGTCGACTTTTCCTGCTCCTCTAATGCCCCCTGGCCCGATGTGCTCCTCCAGCTCCACACTGTGTTACCTCCATTAGGTACCTCCGTGGAGTTTCTCCAGCCATTTCCGATCCTCTTTCAGATTCCCAGTGTCCGCAGTCCTATGTGTTTTGCCCTACTGTGTTCTCTTGAGCGCAAGGGACCGGGTTTCGATTCCACCCTCGGGTGACTGTCTGTGCAGAGTTTGCACATTCTCCCCGTGTCTGCGTGGGTTTCCTCTGGGTGCTCCGGTTTCCTCCCACAGTCCAAAGATGTGCAGAGTAGGGGGATCGGCCATGCTAAATTGCCCGTAGCGTTCAGGTGTGTGTGGGTTATTGGGGGATGGGCCTGGGTGGGATGCTTCAAGGGGCGGTGTGGACTTGTTGGGCCGAAGGGCCTGTTTCCACACTGTAGGGAATCTAATCTACCCTCGCCCGGTCTGACCCAAATGTGACTCCAGACCTGCAGCAAATTGGTTGACCCTCGATGCGACGACCCTGAAATCACCCAGCAATCCACTGGTTTCGCTTAGCGGAGATCGGACAATTAGTGCTGGCACTTACCAGCCATCGAAGAGTATGTTTAGGAAAGAGGGTGTTGGAAATATAGATCCATAGCCACCTGAAGGGAGGATGTTTAGGGGTTTTGGGGTTCAGGTTATCCGGGGCTAACCCACCCATTGAGTTTGTCTGATAAGACTTTGTGCTGCGTTTGTTTGGCTCCCAGCCCCACTTGTTGCTCCCAACATTAATCCCCTTCAAAGTCGGGGGTGTTAACATCAGCTGTGGGGTTGGAGAAGGGTGGGCTTGTGCAGTCTTGCATTCTGTCAAAGTCTCGAGGGATCCCTGCAGGATCACATCGTGGAATCCCTACGGTGTGGAAGGAGGCCATTTGGCCCATCGAGTGCACAAGGCCCCTCTGAAGAGCATCCCAGCCAGCCCCACCCCACCCCTGCAACCCTGCATTTCTCATGGCTGACTCACCTAGCCTGCACAACCCTGGACACGATGGGGCTACTTAGCCATGGGCCAGTCCACCCAACCTGCACACCACCTGGACTGTGGGAGGAAATCCTCATGGACGCAGGGAGTACGTGCAAACCTCTCACAGATAGTCGAGCCAGGGCTGTGAGGCAGCAGTGCTAACCACTGTGCTGTCCCCAGTTAGGTTAAAATGAGTACCCGGGCTAAGTGACGCCTGGCGTGAGATCGCGGAGGGTGGAAGGAATGAGGGATGGGATATTCCAAGAAGGAAGGTTCCCAGTTACCCCGACAGATACTGAGCATTTTGACAGAGAGAAGCAGGTGGACAGGTTAAAGGGTTTTGGACAGTTCCCTGTTGTTTGTTAAATATTCTTCCTATCTCGAAGGACAAGAAAGGGAGGTGTTGTAAGTACCTGCACGACTAAAAGATCCATTTAAAAAGCCCTGGGAGCTCTCTCACTTCACTGACTGTTAAGAGATGATGGGACAAGAGCACTCAGTCTCTGCTTCTCTGGGTCCTGCTGCTCTCCATCTGGAACAAGCTCAGAGTGCTCGCTTTCTATCATTGAAGATGATCGTGACGTCATCGCAGAATCCTTTGAGTTCAGTTTCATGTGTTAAACACTAACCAGGCCCACTTGAGTGCTGTTCCACGTTGGGCCTGTGGGCTGCGTTGAGTGTGGAAGAGATGTTTGCCATTGGGTTCAGCAGGTTAATTGTGCTGTGTGGAGAGATGAACGGAGCTAATGTGTCGAATCCAGCATGAATCTCCTTTGGCAGAGTTCTTGAGTTGTGAAGGAGAGTCGCTTGGACTCGAAACTTCAGCTCTGTTTAACTCTGCATAAAAGCTGCCGGACCAGTTGAGTTTTTTCCAACATCCTACCACATCTGTTGCAGATTTATAGCATCCACAGTATTCAAAGTCATAGAGCCATACAGCACAGAAACAGACCCTTTGGCCCAACTTGTCCGTGCTGACCAGGTTCCCCAAAGTAAATGAAGTCCAAATTGCCTATGTTTGATCCATATCCCTCTAAACCTTTCCTATCTGTGTACCCATCCAAATAGCTTTAAAATGTGATAACTGTACCCACATTTACCGCTTCCTCTCTGTATACACACCATCGTCTGTGTGATAAAGTTGCCTTTCACATCACTTTTAAACTTGTCTCCTGTCAAATTAAACCTAATGTTTGTAGTTTTGAACTCGCCAACCCTGGGGGAAAGGACCTTTTGCTATTCTCTTTATCCGTGCCCTTCATGATTTTATAAAACCTCTGTAAGGTCACCCCTCAACCTCCTAAGCTCCAGTGAAAAAGTCCCAGCCCTTCCAGCCTCTCTTTATAACTGAAACTCTCCAGCCCCGGCAACAACCTGGTAAACCTTGCCAGTTTAGTAACCTCCTTCCTGTGGCAGCCGCTAGAAATTTGTATTGGGCTTTTTGTTAGCAATGAGTCGTTGTCCCTGTTTTATTTAAAACATATGGCGTGCGCGGTCTCTGTAATCGCAATGACCGGGGCAGTAAGTTGAGACCCAGGTCAATTGGGAAGGGTTATTGTGATCAACTGCACAAAACTTGCATCCCGTTATGGACCTGCCATTCTCCACTTCATGTCTGTCCGTGTGGTTAATTCGGTGCCCGTGACTTCTGAATTTCTGCCGTGTCTCCCAAATTACTGCCCCCCCCTGCCCCGCCCAGGAAACTCCTGCCATTGTGGTCCCACCTGCTAGGCTCCGTTGCCAGTCAACTCTGGCCAGCCCTTCAATTACAATGCCCTTACATCTGATTCCACCTTCTCCCTCTCAAACTGCAGGGTGAATTCTATCATATTGTGGCGTTTGGTATTATTTAGTTATCCTGTGTTTGTTTACTTTAGCCTGGTGACTGATCTCTGCTCACCGGACTTGACCATTAAGCTTGGAGAGCTAAGCTAAGTGGCGACATTAGTGGAGTTTTGAAGCTGAGTTTGGATAGATGTGGGCGCAGATATTTTGTGATCATAGAAAGATGCTAGAAGCATTGTTTTTAAGCCCGCTGCAAGCTTTGAAACTATCGGCATCTGTGCATTCCTGTGAGGGGAATCCACGAGATCTGTCACTCTGGAGTTTGTGGCACTCATGTTTCCTTCTGGCCCTCTGCTCTCTTCCCAGAAACAAGCTGATACCATGAGGAAGAACATCGAGTCCGAGTTTGCCAAAATGCGCCAGTACCTGCGGGACGAGGAAAAGATCCTGATGGGCAAGATTAAGAAGAAGGAAGACAGCATTCTGCAGCAGCTGGAGGAGAACCTGAAGGCAGCCTCAGCAGAGAGGGCCCTGTTGAATGAACGCATCATGGACATACAGCAGAGGATGACTATGAAGGATGCAGAGATCCTCAAGGTAAGCCGCAATTGTACCTCAGCGCCATGCGCGGGCACAGCATCAGGAAGGGTTCAAGTTGAGGGGTTAGTTTGGGCCAAACCTACTCCTCGCTGACTCCAGAGCAGTGCCATGTTGGGGGTGGGTGGCTGTTAGAACCCCCTTGTGACCCACTCCTGTCGGTTTAAGTCATCTTAAGCCAGAATGGCGCCCCCCGTGTTGGGATAGAGGATCTGAGGCACTGCGGAGCTAGTGATCACATCAAGGCTGATGCATCAGAAGCAACTGTAAGCCAAAGGTTGGGGCATTCTCGCAAGGGTCATAGGGAATGGCAACGTGCCCTGTGAGCCCAGTTCTCAAGGATGGTGTAAAACCTTGGGGGTGGGGTGTTGGTGGGGCGGGGGGGGGCGCGTGTGGGGTGTGTTGGGTTAGGGGTGGTGGGGTGGTGTGGGGTGGGGTGTGTAGAGTTACAGGCTGTCCACACTTTAAAAAACACAGCCAGCCATGGGAGGCGATGCCTTCTGGTGAGTTGGGGCGGGCGGGAAGGGGAAGGGGAAGGAATTCGATCGAGTTGATGCCGGGAGGAGAATATTCCAGAAGGTTGCTTGGGTGCAGATTAGGACAGTTGGTAGTGGCATGCACAGTGAGTTGGAGCCGGGATGGTATACACCTGGGCAGGTTTGATGGTAGTACGCACTGAGTGGGAGTTAGAGGGTTTGGAACGAGTGGTGTCGGGGGTAATTTCGGCTCGGATGCTGAGGATGTTGTAGTCGTAAGTTGGGAAGTGGATCCCGTGCTGCTTGAGTTTAATGAGGGTTCAGTTGAAATGCAGTGCATGTGCTGACAGCATCGGCTCCTGGTCAACTGTTGCCTTGATTTTAAAGTTGAATTCCTTCTATGTAAGCCCATCCTTTAACCTCCTCCAGGCCTAGAGGCCTCTGAGGTATCCGAGCTCCTCTGAGTTCAGGTCTCTGGATCAGCCCTGTGTTAATTGCTCCACCATGAGTGGATGCCCCAAGCTGTTGAATTCCCTCTGTAACCTCCTTGACACTGTCCTCTACTCCTTCAGGATGTGATTTAAAACCCAGCCCTTTGCCCCAAGCTTTTGGACATAGAGTCCTAGAGCCACTCTCTGTTTATAAAGAAGGGTGTCCCTCAGGTCAGTTTTAAACCTTCCTCCTCTCACTTTAAAAATCCCCTGGTTTTGAACCCCACACCCCCTACCATGTGGAAAAGACCTTTGCTTTTTGCTCTGTTCATGCTCCTCATGATCTTACAAACCTCTATAAGTTCAACTCCTACTCTCCAGTGAATGAAGTCCCAGCCTATCCATCCTCTCCCCATATAACTCAGACCTTTCATTCCTGGCGACTCCCTGGTAAATGTTTTCTGCATCCTCTTCGGCTTGATAATATCCTTCCTGTAACGGGGCGCCCAGAACTGGATACAGTATTCCAGAAGAGCCTCACCAATGTGTCCTGCACAACCTCATCATGACTTCCCAATTCCGATATTCAACGGTCCAAAAGCTTGCAAAGAGTCCAAAAGGTTGTAATCCTGAAGAATTGGGAGACGTTTAGGATTAGCTAGGACAAAGAAATTGTTAAAGATCTCCCCTTGTGTGGCTTGGTGTCTAATTTTGCTTTTTAACTGCTTCTGTGATGGGCCTTGGGACATTTTTATTAAGGCAAAAGTCCTCTAAGATGATGAGTTTGTTCTTGAGTATGTTTGGATTTTGTAACGCTTGACTGTCTATTATTTCCATCTGTGCCACCTCTAACCTTCTGTACTTATTTGTGTCTAGGATATAAAACTATTCCTTGAGGGGTATGTAATCTTTTCTGTATATTTCAGATTTTGATTCTGTCAGCTAATTATTGCCATGATTTATGATTTTGTCGCGAGTACCAACTTGAACAAATTCGGTGAACAAGTGTGTATCGTCAAGAGAAATTGATTTCTGAATTGCGTGCTAGTAAATGCTAAGTGCCAGCCTTTGGCAGGAGAGTGAGCCGGGAAAGCAAACCCACTTTGTCTCCAGACATTAGAGTCATTCTGAGTAGAATTGTAGAAACCCTACAGTGTGGAAGCAGGCCATTTGACCCATCGAGTTCCCACCGGTGAGCATCCTAGGCAGACTCAGATCCCTCCCTACTCTATCCCTATAACCCTGCATTTCCCATGACTAATCCACCCACCCTGCACTTCCCTGGACACTGTGGGCAAATTAGCATGGCCAAGCCACCCTAACCTACACATCGTTGGACTGTGGGAGGAAACTAGAGCATCTGGAGGAAACCCATGCAGAGATGGGGAGTATGCACAAACTCCACACACTGACACACGCACATACACACACACATACACACACACACACACACACACACACACACACACACACACACACACACACACACACATACACACACACACACACACACATGCGTGCACAATTGCCCAAGGCTGCAGTTGAACCCGGGTCCCTGGCGTTGTGAGGCAGCTGTGCTAACCACAGAGCTACTACGCTGTTCCCTGAAGAGACCCTTCAGCCCACCAAGTCTGCATCGACCTATCTACCCTAATCCCAGTTTCCAGATCTTGGTCCATGAGCTTGAATGTTATGACAGTTCAAATGCTCATTCATGTTCTGTTTTAGAGGTTGTGAGGTTTCCTATCTTACTGTACAGTGTATTCCGGATTCCTACCATCCCCCGGTCTGAAGATAGTTTCCCTGAAATCCCCTCCAGGCCTCCTGCCTTCATCTGGAATTGCTTCATTAACCGAAATGCCTTGACCCATCTCACATGCAGACAGTGCCATTCCTGAATAAGATAAGAATCATCTCACCCTTGAATTGCCAACCAAACGAGTTGAGCTGATGATGATGTAGTACACTTGAACAGGACATCGATTTTCTTTAGGGACATAAGTGGGGTTCTAGTTGTTTTTGAAGGTGAGGGTTCGAGGGATAATCTGCATTCAAAAACAAGGGAAAAACTAGGTCAGTACCTTACTGTACCCCACACCCCTGTGTTAGGGGTATGTCACAATGAATTAATCCATTCACCCCTTCGCTCTCAAGTTCTGAGCTGATTCTGAATGATAGCCCTGAGAGTTGATGGGGGTTACACTTTGTCCAGAAAGATTTGGCATGTTAATGTGTTAACATCAAACTATGACAGTGTGACCACGGCTCTCTGGGGCTGGGACACTGACTCCACAGGGCAGTGCCCAAATGACCGTTCCACAGGCACCGCAATGCCAGTCAGTGTGACACCCATCGACTTTCCTCCTCTCTGTCCTTTTGTGAGGGTCGGTGTCTGGGCTGGATCCCAGCCTAGCCTGGCTGGAAGCCTCCCAGCTCAGGGACTCTGCCCCTGTACTTTCTTGACCCAGCAAGCCCAATGGAGAGCGATGTACCCCAAGCATTGCCCTGCTGTGGTTGGAGGGGTCCAATCACAGCAGCTGCCTGCATGCCAGTGATGCGTTAAATCTCTGATTTGCAGTGGTCGGATTTTAATCAGCTGGCGAGCAGCTCAATGCAAGGTCCGGCAGTGAAGTATGCATACATTTCATCATGATTTTGTTTCAGCCCTTCCTACAGCGTGAAATTCTACCAACAGCATAGCAGAGTGGATGTAGGTGTAACTTTTCACGTCAAAAATATACTTTATTCATAAAAAAACTTTAAAAACATAGCTGTTACAGCAGTTTGGTTCTACATACAGAGGACAAACAAACACCCTGACAGTTCCAACAAACCCAAAAGCATTTGTTACTTGTGCAAGATACTGTTTACTTATATTTAAGGCACTAGGAAGGTCCAATAACTGAACGACCCCCAATTATCTTCAGCAGAAAGACCTCATAGACAGCGATTTTTCCCCACTGCCGCTTGGCAGCAGCTGTCCAAAGCTTTAGTGAGTCCCTCAGCACGTAGTCCTGGACCTTGGAATGTGCCAGTCTGCAACACTCTGTCAGGGTCAACCTCTCGCTGTGGAAGACCAGCAAGTTTTGAGCAGATATGAATGGAAGATTCTCTCTGACTCGGGGACCTGGGGGAGCAGATTCTTAGATTAAGCAGAAGGCGATTTAAGACCGAGTTGGGGAGGAATCTCTTCACTTGGGGTGGTGAATCCTTGTGAATTCCCGACCCCAGAAATCTGCGGAAGCTCAATCATTGAGAAAGCTCAAGGCAGAAATCTTCAGGTTTCTGGAAACCCGTGACATTAAGTGGAGACAGTGTTGGAAAATGGTGTTGATGTAGATGTAGACATGAACAATTGAACAGTGGGGCAAGGTCAATGGGCAGAATGGCTTGCTCTTATCAATACTCCTATGCCTGTACTCACCAGACTGCCAGTTCACCTGCTCTGCTGACACTTTTACAGTTAATACCTGGTTTTCCATTTGCATCTTTCAGGCCTGGTGGTCAGCCATTTTTAACTAGGGACGTGCAGGTTAGGTGGGTTAGCCATGGGAAATGTAGGGTGGGTGGGTTAGCCATGGGAAATGTAGGGTGGGTGGGTTAGCCATGGGAAATGTAGGGTGGGTGGGTTAGCCATAGGAAATGTAGGGTGGGTGGGTGAGCCATGGGAAATGCAGGCTAGGTGGCTTAGCTATGGGAAATGCAGGCTAGGTGGCTTAGCTATGGGAAATGCAGGTTAGGTGGGTTAGCCATGGGAAATGCAGGCGAGGTGGGTTAGTTATGGGAAATGCAGGCTCGGTGGGTTAGGTATGGGATACGCAGGTTAGGTGAGTTAGCCATGGGAAATGCAGATTAAGTGGGTTAGGTGTGGGATACGCAGGTTAGGTGGGTTAGCCATGGGAAATGCAGACTAGTTGGCTTAGCTATGGGAAATACAGGCTAGGTGGGTTAGCCATGGGAAATGCAGGCTGGGTGGGTTAGCTATGGGAAACGCAGGTTAGGGGGGTTAGCCATGGGAAATGCAGGCTCGGTGGGTTAACTGTGGGATACGCAGGCTAGGTAGGTTAGCCATGGGAAATGCAGGTTAGGTGGGTGAGCCATGGGAAATGCAGGCTGGGTGGGTTAGCTATGGGAAACGCAGGTTAGGGGGGTTAGCCATGGGAAATGCAGGCTCGGTGGGTTAACTGTGGGATACGCAGGCTAGGTAGGTTAGCCATGGGAAATGCAGGTTAGGTGGGTGAGCCATGGGAAATGCAGGCGAGGTGGGTTAGCCATGGGAAATGCAGGCTAGGTAGATTAGCCATGGGAAATGCAGGTTAGGTGGGTGAGCCATGGGAAATGCAGGCGAGGTGGGTTAGCCATGGGAAATGCAGGCTAGGTAGATTAGCCATGGGAAATGCAAGTTAGGTGGGTTACCCATGCGAAATGCAGGCTAGGTGGGTTAGCTGTGGGATACGCAGGCTAGGTAGGTTAGCCATGGGAAATCTAGGGTTATGGGGATAAGGCGAGACTTGGCGGGCTGCTCTTTGGATGATCGGTGCAGACTTGTTGATGGGCTGAATGGCCTGCTCCCACACTGTACGGGTTCTATGAACGACCTGCTTCTGCAGTATGTCACATTGTGCTTTTTCCAGATGCGACTAATTCAAGGCCAGTTCAACTGTGCCAATCAATGGTCAATGCCGAGACATAATTTATCAAAAAAATTAACATATTGCACTAAACGTGAACATTGTCGAGCTGGTCCTTCAGCCATCTGTGTTGACGCCACACCTAAACAAGAGTGGAACATCTCACATTGTTTATTCATATATTCCTGCATTGTATGTATGTAATAGAAGAAAACAGACTGTAATCAGACTGATTGAACAACATCATGTTCACGCAGAACGGAGACAGTCAAAATGAAGCACACAGAATCCACTTTTAGTCTGAATCTGTACGATCCTATTGGACCGCTGCAGTATATAGTGTGGAAACGGATGCTGAAGGTTATCAATCCAGGTAAGATTTACCTGATGGAGAGCGATTCTGTTGATATTCCTGCAACATCCAAGTTGTGTAACAGAAAGAGTGTGATTTCAAAGATCACACCAGGGTGACATAGCAGCATGTGAACCTTGGAGATAGATCACACAGGGTAGATTTCCCAGGGTAGTACCTGGGATCAGAGACGGCCAGGAAGCGGAGGGACTGGAGAAGCTCGAATTGTTCTCTGTCGACTGAGGAAGCTGAGGTTGACGTGCAAAATCCCAAAGGGTTTGATTGAGTAAATGAGAAAGATTTCTGTCCAAAAGGACAAGAGCTGTAGGTAACTCAGATTTAAGCCAATTAGCTGGAACAAAGTGGGAGGGAAACGTAAAGATTTATTGTGATTTGTGATGCGGTTGTAGTCGAACAGTGATGGAATCCCAATAACTTGTAAAAGGGAATTAGCAAATACTTGAAGGGAGAGCTATCTCCAGGGTTCTGGGGAAGGGCCAAGCTGTTTGAGACTAATTTTCAGAGCTCTTCAAAAGAAACAACATATTTACAGTGGGCTGAATGGCCTCTTTCTGTGCAGAATGACTGATTCTCCGGAAAGCGAATTCTGTTTAATGTTTTAATAAGTGATCTCGTCCTTTCTTTTCATTCCCTTCTTGGTCAGAATTCCTCTCCCTTCTACATTTGTTCCCAAAGTCCTCCGATACAGCTTGAACCCTCCTGTATTATCACCGGGCTAAGGTTTACGTGGAATCAGCATGAAATGCAGAGAATTGTCTGAATGTTTTGCGGTGTTCTCTGAAGGATTGAGTACAAAATGTCCAAATTGCATTAACTGAGAGGACAAAGAGCTCAGTGTTCTTCCTGGAACTCAGTGTTTCATTTATTCAGCGTCATGCTTTGTAGAATCAGAATTCGACATACAAGTGGGTGAGAGTTTTGCATGCTGGAGGTTGGAGACAGCCCTTGTAAAGATCAAGATTCCCTGCCTTTCATTCTCCTCACGAGAAGTGTAAGGAGACTTATTTCCTCCCCAAGAGTGAGCCTGGGAAGAAGCCGTTCTTGTAGACGGACACTTCACCCCTCGCTCTGCTGTCTCCTGCGAAGGCTGCTGAGCAATGGCCTGCGTTGTGACATGAACGTCCGATCCTTTCTTGTTCACCTTTTGTCTGTTTCCAGACAAGGCCTGTTTCACCCGAGGTTTGCCGCGCAGAATAGCCTACTGCACAACTGGGACTTGTGTGTGTGTTTTTTTTAAAAAAAAGGCTCATTGGGTATGTCACTGGCAAGGCCAAGTTGGCCAGAGTGTAGTCAAGATTCAACCATGTTGCTGTGGGTATGGAGTCACATGGAGGCTAGATTATCCCAAAAGTGGGCTAGTGAACCAGATGGCTGTCATTAGACTCTTAAATCCAGATTTTTATTGAACTCACATTCCACTGTCTGCTAGGATGGGATGGGATTTGAACCTAGGTCCCCAGAGTGTTAGAGATAATGGGAACTGCAGATGCTGGAGATTCCAAGATAATAAAATGTGAGGCTGGATGAACACAGCAGGCCAAGCAGCATCTCAGGAGCACAAAAGCTGACGTTTCGGGCCTAGACCCTTCATCAGAGAGCTTCCCCAGAGTGTTATCTGGGTCTCTAGACTAGCAATTGAGTGATTATACCACTAAGTCATCATGCTCCCCATGCACCTCTATTTCTTAACAGCTGTGGGGCACACAGCACTGGCCATGTTGCAGGACATTGCAGTGGGTCTGGAGATATCAGACTGACTGGGTAACGTTTCCTTTCCTTCAAGGAAACCCATGACAATCCAGTGACTTTGTAACCCATCTTTTGTATATTTAGTTAAACGTAAATTTCCACAGCTGCTGAGGTTGGGGTTGGAAGTGTTGTTTTCCAGATGTTGGCCCAGCACTCTTCTGGGTTAACAGTCCAGTATCTTCATCACATCATCACTGTTCCCCTCCAAAAGCCGGACAAAGCAGCCTGCTTGATCAGTTTCACAGCCTTGCACCGAAGCTCCCTCTGCCGCTGATGCTCAGAGGCAGCAGTGTAAGACATCTACAAGATGCACTGCAGCAGCTCACCCAACGCACCTTCCAAACCTCGACCATCCAGAAGGACAAGAGCAGCGGGTACATGGGAAAGCCTCCCTCCTGCAAGTTCCCCTCCAAGCTACTCACCATCCTGACTTGGAAATATATCGCCGTTCCGTCACTGGGTCAAAGTCCTGGAATTCCCTTCTACCAACACCAAATAGACTGCAGACATTCAAGGAAGCAGTGCACCACTGCCCCCTTAAGGGCCCGGGTAATAAATGCTGGCTTTGAAATCTAGGAAACAGAGTGGAGCATTAAACATCGCTCCGTCTGGCTGGAGAGCAACGCAGTCAGGCTCTCTCCGAGAAATCTCCACAATAAAGTTTGGAACTGTCCAACCAGATTTTCCATCCTCCTGTTTCCTTCTCAAAATGGGCAGCATTAACCACCTCAGGATGTGAGGATAGAAATCCGACCTTAAATCTTCTCCCCACTGCACAGCCACCTCCCCGAGTGGACTGTCTCTCACATGTTTCACACTCAGCAGGTAAACAGAGCACCAGACCTTAGTGGGGGAAGCAAAACAATGTGGAACATTGAAATTCAGCAACAAAATACAGACTCTGGGTTCCTAATCTAAGGAAAGATATATAGGCACCGGAGCAGTCCAGAGAACATTCGTTAGGCAGGTATTGGGTAGAGAGGCACTATCTTACAAGGAGAGTTTTAAAAAGTTGGAGCTGTATTCATTGAGATTAAGAACAATGACAGGGCAACCTCATTGAACCATAGAAGGTTCTTAGAGAGGATTTGATAGGATGGGTGTGGAGAGTCCAGAAGCAGATGGCATAATCTTAGAATATGTGGTCGCCAGCTTAAGAAGAGGAGGAGGTGGGTGGGATGCTGATCAGGTGGTTGGTCGCGGAGCTGATGGGCCAAATGGCCTGCTTCCCTGCTGCAGGGATTCTGTGAACTTCTCCTCTCAGAGGGTGGTGTATCTGTGGGAATCCTAACCTGCCGAGGCTGTGTCGTTAAATATATCGAAGGCTGAGACAAACAGATTTTTTTTTAATCAGGAGGTCTAGGGTGATGTGAAGAAAGGCAGGAAAGTGGAGCTGAGGCTTGTTGGGTCAGTCGCGGTTTAATGGAGTGGTGGAGTGGCTGAATGAGCTGAAATGGCGTACTTCTGCTCTGGTGTCTTATGGAATTAACCTCACGATTTGAGCGTGGGCTCTTCTCTTCTTCGGGTCAGCTAGAGAAGTCGTGCAGGCCCCCCCCCACCCACTTTGACCATCTCTTTCACCTTCGCAGTTCCAGCCCTCCTGACGCTGAACCCCCAGACTGCGCACCCTCGGCTCCTCCTGTCAGACGAGGACACCCAGGTGAGGAGGGGCGAATGGAAGAAGGTGCCTGAGTTCCCTGAGCGCTTCAATTTCCTGCTGAGCGTCCTGGCCATGCAGGGCTTTAACACCGGCCGACACTACTGGGAGATAGATGTGGGCAACAACACGGCCTGGGACGTGGGAGTGGCCAAAGCTTCGGTGGCCAGGAAGGCCATACCGGAGAACGGGGTCTGGGCGGTGGGTCTGTGGGACCAGGAATACACTGCCTTCACCAACCCTCGCACTGTCCTGCACCTGGGAAGCATGGTTCCCAAGCAGGTGGGGGTCTACCTGGACTACGAGGAGGGGCAGGTCTCGTTTTACAATGCCAAGTCGATGGCCCACATCTACACCTTCATTGAGAACTTCACCGAGACTGTCTACCCTTACTTCAGCACCGAGAGCAGAACGGACCCACTGAAGCTGGTGACCCTGCAGCTGTAGTCCTTGGTGGCACCTGAAGGGGGTGCTCTCTCCACCGACAACCTTTCGAGCAGCAGGTGGTGTGAGGGGGTGGTGGTTGCTGGGTGGGATGTTTGGGGAGGGGGTGCCATGTAGGGTGTAGAAAAGGGGATGGCGTTTTGTGATTTTGTGACCATAAGGCCTTCCTTAATCTCCCACCCCTTAAACAACGTGGCTGCTCACAGTGAGTGGTTTCGAGCTGACCTCATTACTGAGGGTCTACCTAATTTCTCCCTTGGGACGGCGGGGGTGGGGGGGGGGGGGGGTGGCGCGCACAGCTAGTAAACTAGACAGAGTCTGATAACAATTGACTTGGGCTAGCTTTTAATTTCTGACTTTTGTCTTTTGGGTTGTAGAATCACGCAGCATGGGTATATGTCCATGCCGACCAGACATGCTAAATTAATCCAGTCCCATTTGCCAGCATTGAGCCCACATTCCCTCTAAACCATTCCTAGTCATGTACCCATCCAGATGCCTTTTAAATGTTGTAATTATACCGGCTTCCACCACCTTCTCAGATTGCTTGTTCATACACGCACCACCCTCTGTGTGAAGAAGTTAGCCCTCAGGTCCCTTTTACATCTCTCCCCCCAACCCCCTCCCTTAAACCTACATCCTGTAGTTTTGGACGCCCCCCCTACCCTGGGAAAAATACCCTGGCCATTCAACATTGTCTTCTCAGTTGGACACAGATTTCAGTAGCTCCATGAGTAGGGTGCAACTTTTGGTTAGTTCTAGTTTACTCAGCCCAGCAACGATGTGAGATTTCTGATGTTATGTCACTGAGTGAAACATTTAGGACCATTGTTTAGTGATGGGGGCCACGTAAGCGCGCTCAATTTATTTTAAAACTCAGCTTCAAATAGGCAGCAAACTCTGATGTTTCTCCCCCTCCCTGAGACACTTGGTTATCCTCTGATAATGGAACCTGAATTGAATTAGCACAACCCCCATCCCCCAAATCCCACCTCACTTTATCGCCTCCCCAGCAAGTGACTACCGTCATTATCCTTTACATCAGCACAGAACTGTTTCAGCAACATTTTATGCTGGGGGGTGGAGTGGGGAGATTGGAGGTGTGAGAGGGGAGGAGTGACGTTAACCAGATGCCACCAGCGCCCTCACCCCCCCCCCCCCCAACGAAGGCAGACATCTATCTCGCCTTATGTTGCATGTTTATGTCTCGCCTTCTGTCCTTTTAAGCCGGGAGGTTTAACTTCAAACGACATTGGGCTGTCAGGCCAGAACTGACCATGCAGCGATGGGAAGTTCGAAGCGTGGGACCATTCAAGTTTCAATGAGAAACCTTAGCATTGCATCAGTCGGGCGAAGCCTGTGGGTCACAATGTTGTCGTTCTCCTGTTTTGTCCTTGTGAAGCAAAACCAGACATGCAAACAAACTGGTTCCCTTCAGCAGAATGGCAGTCTGTAGCAAGAGGGAAATCATTGATGAGAATAAGCTGGGTAAGTAAGCAGGACATGTTTGTTAGCCCAGTTGGGGTAGGGGTTGGGAGTGGGGCTTGTGGTGAGCTGGCTCACAGGGGGAAATTGCTAAAAGATGGGTCAGTTGCATCTCCCTGATGTATGGTAACTTTTATTTTCTTGTGGGTTGCAGATTTATTATGGATTGTCGCATGACGGGATTAAGCAAACTCGAACTATTTTCTGATTATAATGTAATAAGTAATTGGATTCATACCGGTGGGCTGGGGGTCTCTAATGCATTTGAATACCCAATCCCAAAGCATTAGGCTTTGTCGCTGAATGCCGCCTTTTAAGTGTGTGTTTCAGCATTGTGACTTGTACTGTTGGATTAATAAACTCAAGATTTCTGTGTTTCAGAACCTTATTGTTTTGAAGAGTAAGTACATTGCGAAGAAAAACCTTCTGTAACAATTGGTGTCAGAAAGAGCTCAGATAGCTGTGTGGTAAGGAACAAGACACTGGTGGCTAGTTTTGATAAACTTTATACATACATTACAATCTGTGAAACGTCACACATACAAAAAAAAGTCGCAGCCTTTATTCTATAAATAAAAGCCCGTTAAATGCCTCCTACAAGAACACAGTCCACACTGTTACAGTTAATACAAAATTAACACTTGGGAGCTCAGCCCTAATCTGACCTCCACAAGACGTAAGCTTAGAGCTTCAAACTTTCACCCAGTTTAAAGTGCTGACCTCTTACGGTAAATTAATGCAAAGCTTTGCAAACACTAAAATTTAATTTCCGTGACAGATTAGAGAAATTTCTCCTTGCACATCATGGATCTGAATTTGCGCTGGACGCAGAGATGCACTTGAGGAGGTTACAGCCTTCTTTGATGTCCTCAGCTCCTTTCATGCCCTCGCAACTGCTGTCCCCTCATCTCGCCCCACAATGGGCTGCGAGGTACCTGCAAGCCTCAAATCCTGGCCTGTTGTGTAACTCCCCGCTCCCCGAAATATTTTCATTGTTACAACGCTGGTGGCTGTGCGTTGAAGTGGGTGGCACTGCTGCTCCACAGAGCCAGGGACCTGGGTTCGATTCCCGCCTTGGTCTGTGTGGGGTGCGCACATCCTCCCTGTGTCTGCGTGGGTTTCCTCCGGGTGCTCTGGTTTCCTCCCACAGCCCAAAGATGTGCAGGCTAGGTGGATTGGCCACGGGAAATTGCTCATAGAGTGTCCAGGAATGTGTGGGTTAGCCATGGTAACTATGAGATTATTGGGATTGGCAGGGGTTGATGGTGATGCTCTTCAAGAGCTGGTGCAGACTGGATGTGCCAAATGGCCTCTGTCTGCAATGTATGGATTCTTTGATTCTAATTGCTTGGGATTCCCTACCTCCTTTTTTGCATTTTTCCTGTAAGACATCCTTTTTAAGGTTAAGCACTTTACCTGAGCCTTTGGTCACCTAATATTTGTTTGAGAACATCTGAAGGACCTTCACTGTGTCATTAAAAGCCTGGTATAAATATAAATTGCTACTGAGTCTCAAATGAAACCGTCCTCTGAGTCCTAGGGGTTTATATGATAACCTGTCAAACCTTAGTCAAGCAGTTAAGGACAGTGCTTGGCAATATCCTGGCACTATAGGTGCTTAAGGGTAGGATTTCAGAACAGAAAATGCCTGGAACATCCTATGCGATGGTTCCCTTCAGTTTTCACTGTGAAGTAACCATCTGGAAACAAAACTGGGATATCAAAGGTTCACTTAGCAAGGTTTGGGTCATGTGGAGGGCTTTTTCAGTAAGTGGTCGAAAACTATTCGATAGCACTTTCCAAACCTGTGCCATCAACTTGATCAAGAAGGACAAGGACACCAGATACATGGGAACACCACCAAATGTAAGCTTTCCACCCACCCAATCCACTCACCATCCTGATTGGAAATATATCACCGTTCCTGGATCAAAATCCTCACATTCCCTCCCCAGCAGCGCTATCCTGGCATTCCCTTCCCAACTATGCCATATGGACTGCAATGACCCTCCACTGTTGTCTCAAGGGCTATGAGAAATGACCAATAAATGCCAGCCTTGCTATGGTGCCGATAAACTACGAGAAAGGACAACATTGAAGTACCGAGAAAGGCTGAGTGGAATTGGAATGGCATAGGGATTCACCAGGGAGGCAGACATCTGTAGTGGTTTTGCAAAATGAGAAGTCTGTGATAAAGAATAAAATGGTAGGGCATTTAGCAACAGACAATATGATCAAGTGGGGGCATACTAGCTTCATGAAGGGGGAGTTGTGCCTGACAAATCTATCAAGACCTTTGAAGAATTGATAAACAGGATAGATAAAGGGGGATCAGTAGATGTAACATATTTAGATTTCCAGAAGACCTTTGTTCAGGTCATACTCATTTGGCTACTTGATAAGAGCCAATGAGTAGGAGGTAGAATCTTAGCATAGATAGAGGACTGAAGATGGAGATGTAGGATAAGGGGGGAGTTTACAGAATGACAACCTGTAACTAGTGGAGTGCCACAAGGATTAGTGCTAAGGTGACAATTATTCCAATATATATTAATGATTTGGATGCCAAAAGTGCATGCACTATTGACAGGCTTGGGGACAACATTAAAATAGATGGGAAGGCAAGGAGCGAAGATGACACAAAGTGTCTTCAGATGGAGGAGTATAAAAATAAGGAAGTCTTGCTAATAGTTGAGGAAAGGATTGGGGAGGTTTGATTAGCTGCTCAGAATGGACCCTGTCCCGCCATGAACGATATCATTATATCATGTGAAGGAGAATTGGGAAGCAAGAAAGGGAGTGCGAAATCAAAAGTTTGCACCGATCCCTGCTGAGATAGGGAGAACAAATGGATTAAACAGGGATGCCTATTATGTTCTAACATGCTGTAGCCCTGAAGTTATCCGTAGAACCATTGAATTCTTGCAGCTCCTGGGTAGAGTCAAGAGAACGTCAAGAATGTTAGAGAAAGTGTAATCGTCATGGGGTGGTGCGGTAGCGCAGTGGTTGGCAATGCTGCCTCCCAGTGCCAGGATCCTGGGTTTGACCCCAACCTCAGTTAACTGTCTGTGTGGAGTTTACACATTCTCTCCATGTCTGCATGGGTTTTCTCTGGGTGCTCCGGTTTCCTCCCACAGTCCAAAGATGTGCAGGCTAGGTGGATTGGCTGTGCTAAATTGCCCGTAGTGTTCAGAGACATGCAGACTATGTGGGATTGGCCGTGGGAGATGCAGGGTTATGGGGATAGGGTAGAGGGTGAGGTCTGGGTGGGATGCTGTTCGGAGGGTCAGTGTGGACTTGTTGGGCCGAATGGCTAAATTCCACTGTAGGGATTCTACGTCATTTCTCCTGCGGAACCAATCAGTCTTTCTTGAGATAACAAGGTATAGAGCTGGATGAACACAGCAGCATCAGAGGAGCAGGAAAGCTGACGTTTCGGGCCCAGACTCATTTTCAGAAAATGAAGTCTTTCCTGAGTTTTTTTTGAACAAAGCGGGTTTATCATCACATTGGTAAAAAAAAAAGACACACCAAAACGGAACAACAAAGAGCAGATAACTTGGGCATTGGTAAGCTTTTCAAAACTTGATTATTTTGGATGAACACCTGCATTCATATTGTAGTTCCTTTCAGACGCCTCCTGATACTCTGTGTATAACCTGCCCCTGTTTACAGGCTGTTAGTCTGATGGTATTATTACTGCTAGCCATTTGCCTGAGTGAAGTGAACAAGACTGATTAGATTGACCTGTTAGACTAGAGCAGATGAGACTTGAAGTCGGGCCTCCTCGCCCAGAGGTAGGGACACTGCCACCAAACATCACAAGCCTCCCTGAGCTATGATCTGACATAGCAGTGAGCACTCTTGACTTTTACAGTTTAGGAGCTGTTAGAGAGTGAACCAGGTCTTGTGGAGCAAGACGTGTCACCATAGCCTTACCAGACCATGGGACTGCTCTCTCATTAGAGAGAGAGAGGACTGGTGCAGGGTAAATCTGAAGTCCAGCACACCTCAGGTGAGGAGAAGAGGTTGAGAGCTCCTCATGGTGACCTTTGTCAGAGATGGGGATAGAACCCATGCTGTTGGCATCGCACCGTTCCGCAACCCATCTGTTCAGCCAACTGAGCTAAAGTGACGCCCAATAGCAGTGCACGGACATCTTTATTTCATGTGTGAATAGGCCAATGGCAGGAAGTGGGGGTCAGCTACTGCTGTACTTTGCCTGTCACAACTGCCTGCTGACCAATCTGAAAGGCACAGTTGTGAGCCTTGTTAAAAATCTTATAGTTAATCCTCCATCACTGACAATCCCCCCCCCACCCCTCCTGCCACCCTCGCTGTGAACTTCTCTGGTTTCTCACTCACTGCCCATTACACACACCAACACAGATAGTAAAGCCTGGAGAATGATAGTGTTGGTGTTCTTTTAACAATGGAATAATGAGTAGCCATCAATTTCCCCTGACCAGAAAATAATTAGTTCAAAGTGTGAGCTCTCTTTCCTTCAGCTAGGACCTTTTCTGCCCCTTTCTCTCACTCTCTCTGTGTCTCTCTATGTATCTTTCCATGCCTTCATTCCCTTTAGGTATATAAGGATTAAGAACAGCAGTAGACTTCTATGGATGACGCCACAAAAATTGACCATGTATTTGACAGCGCGGAGGATAGCTTTCGGTTGCAGGAAGATATCAGCGAGCTGTACTCGTGGGCAGAAACATAACAAACAAAATTCAACCCCAAAAACTGTGAAGTGGTGCATTTGGGGAGGTCGAAGGAATGAGCAGTAAACGGGCGAATTGTCGCAGAGGTGAGCGAACCGGGAACGAATGAGCTTAAAAGTAATGGGCAGTTCGATAAGATAGTTAAGAAGGAAGATGGATTCCGTTCCTTTATCGAGTGAGGTTTTAGAAGATAGAAGCAGTGAGGCTGTGCTGAAACTGTATAAATCATTTGTTGGGTAACAGCTTGAGTTCTGCCCACAGTTCTAGCCATCTCAGTACAGGAATTCCCCAATTGCGCCCAGAGAACAGTCAAAACAGCCTTTACAAGGATGTTGCCAGGATGGATAGGGTTCAACTTGGACTGGAGGAGGCTGAAGGGAGATTGGCTTGAGCTTTACCAAAATTGCGAGGGGCATGGACGGAGTGGATGGGAAGGGTCCTCTCACGTTAACAGAGGCATCGGTGATTGGCTGGGGGTTTGGGCGGAGGTCACAGGTTTAAAGCGACGGTTAGGAAAATGCGAAATGAGGAAAGATGGTTTCGTGTGGAGGATGGTGGCGATCTGGAACTCACTACCTGAAAAGGAGTAGAGGCAGTAACCACTCTCCCTCACCCCCACCCAACCACACAGCCCTCACTGGCCCTATTTCGAAAGTGTCTGGGATCTGCGGCTCAAGTGCTGTGACGTACAAAGCTAGAGACCCTTCGGACACAGGGAGCAAAGTGGACCTAATGATGAGCCAGTGCAGGCACGATGGGCCGAACAGCGTCGTGGAACTGCTCTGATTCTGTAGCATCCAGTCGTGGAAAGTGGGATAAGGCTGGTGGCTCGGTCAGCAACCAGTGCTGACACGATGGGCAGAGTGGCCTTTTGTTCTGTGCTGTAAATTGCCTGTGATGAACTTGCATGCGAACCTGACTCCACGCAGACTGCCCTGGTGATCAGTGCGCTCTAGCCAAATATCTGCTTCTTTTGCCATCTCTTGCCTTCGGTCAATTCTTTGATTGTGCCGCAGCGAATCTCCTGATCTGAGCTTCCATAGGTGCCATGTTCTTCAAGGCCAGAAGTTCTGCATCTAAAGTCTCCGATCAAAGACATGGATCAAATGATGTCAGGCGCAATCCGAACGCAGTTTTGAGGAGAGCAATCAGGGTGCAGCACCAAAATAAACTTCCACTTTTTAAAATCTTGCGAGATCCTCTAGGAGCGGGTCGGAAGGCAAAGCTGGAATCTATTTGAGTATATAATGGAGTAAACTTAGTGCAGAGAACACTGCGAAACCAAAACAAAAACTAATTAATTTTAAATAATTAATTGAGTAGAGATGGCAGGCCAGGTGATGTGCTGTAGCTGTATGATGTGGGAGCGAGCTGATCCCATTGAGAACGGCAGTGACCACATCTGCAACAAGTGTTGGCTGCTTGAGGAGCTCCGGCTTAAAGTTGATGAGCTGGAATCCGATCTCCAAACACTGCGGCACATCCGGGAGGGGGAGGAATACCTGGATGCTGTGTTCCAAGAGGCAGTCACTCCTGGTAGATTAACTAATGTTAATTCGATCGGCAAGCAGGGACAGCAGTGTGTGACTGTGAGTGAGGCAGGTAGAGGAACCCTGCAGACAGGGATACAGCAGCCCTTGACATTGTCCCACAGGTATGAGGCACTTGCTCCCTGCGTGGATGAGGAACAGGGCTGCAGGAAGGATGAGTCAACTGACCACGGCACAATGGTCCAGGAGGCCATTCAAGAGCAGGGAGCAAAAAGACAGGTTGTAATTGTAGGGGGTTCCATCATCAGGGGGATAGACAGTGTCTTTTGCGAGCAGGTTAGAGAATCTCGCATGGTGTGTTGCCTGCTCAATGCCAGGGTACGAGGCATCTCTGGCCGCCTTGAGAGGATACTAGAGAGGGAGGGGGAGGGTCCAGTTGTTGTAGTCCACATAGGTACCAACAACATAGGCAGGACTAGGAAAAGAGACCTGTTTCGGGATTATGAAAAGCAAGGAACAAAACTTAAAAAAGCAGGTCTGCAAGGGCCATAATCTCTGGATTGCTGCCTGAGCCACCTGTAAATTGGCACAGGGAAGCGAGGATCAGGGAAGTAAACACGTGGCTAAAAGAGTGGTGTGGGAAAGAGGGTTTCCTTTTCATAGGGCACTGGCATCAGTTCTGGGACAGGAGGGAGCTATACCGCTGGGATGGACTCCACCTGAACAGGGCCGGATCCAGTGTTCTGGCAAAAAGGGTAAATAGGGTGGTTAATAGGGCTTTAAACTAGTAAGTAGTGGGGAAGGGAAAAGTGAGCGTAGAGGGAGAATAGCAATTAACATAAGGCAAAGCAGCAGGTGACGAGGAAGCTTTAACTCCATCGAAAATTGGGAAAAAAGTTAAAGGGAAGAACTCGAGCTGTTTGTAATGAAGGTAATAGGACCCAAAAATACGGTGCAAAAACTGGCATAAGGGCACTTTATCTAAATGCTCGGACCATTCGAAACAAGGTGGATGAGTTTAAGGCGCAAATCATGGCAAATGGGTATGATGTCATGGCCATTACAGAGACATGGTTACAGGATGGTCATGACTGGGAGTTAAATATCCAGGGGTATTAAACTGTTCGGAAGGACAGACAGGAAGGTATGGGAGGTGGCTTCGCTCTGATTTTTAAGGATGCTATCAGGGTGGCAGTGAGAGATGGTATAGGTTCTACTGAACAAAACGTTGCATTTGTGTGGAAATTAGGAATAGCAGGGAGAAGCAGTCACTGATAGGTGTGGCCTATCGGCCACCAAATAATGACATCGTGGTGGGGCGGGCCATAAACATAGAAATAGCTAATGCATGTAAAAACGGTACAGCAATTATCATGGGGGATTTTCATCTACATATCGATTGGTCAAACCAGGCCAGTCATGGCAGTCTTGAGGAGGGGTTCATAGAATGGATCCGCGATAATTTCCTTGAACAATATGTAATGGAACCTACGAGGGAGCAAGCTATCCTCGATCTAGTCTTGTCTAATAAGACAGGAATAATTAATGATCTCACAGTTAGGGATCCTCTCGGAAGGAGCGATCACAGTATGGTCGAATTTAAAATGCAGATGGAGCATGAGAAGGTTAAATCCAGTACCTATGTCCTGTGCTTAAACAAAGGAGACTATGAAGGAATGAGGGAGGAGTTAGCTAAGGTAGAATGGGAGAAAAATCTTTCTGTTGGTTCAATTGAGGAACAGTGGAGGACTTTCAAAGTGATTTTTCACAGTGCTCAGCAGAAGTATATTCCAGTGATAAGGAAGAACTGTAAGAAACGAGAGAGCCTTATTTAAGGAAATAAAGGAAAGTATCAGATTGAATAAAAGCACATACAAAAATGCAAAGAGTAGTGGGAAACTATAGACTGAGAAATCTTTAAAGGCCAACAGAAGGCCACAAAAAAATTTATAAAGAAAAGTAAGATAGATTATGAGGGTCAACAAGCTCAGAATATAAAACAGGCAGCAAAAGTTTCGATAAATACATAAATCGTAAGAAGTGGTGAAGGTAAACATTGGTCCTTTAGAGGATGAGGAGCCAATTTAATAACTGGGAATGAGGAAATAGCTGAGACATTAAACAGTTATTTGTGTCAGTTTTCACAGTGGAAGACAGAAATAACATGCCGAAAACTAATGGCAAGAAGGTTATAGCAGGTGAGGACCTAGAAACTATCATTATCACTAAGGAGGCAGTGCTGGGCAAGCTAATGGGGCCAAAGGTAGACAAGTCTCCTGGCCCTGATGAAATGCATCCCGGGGAACCAAAAGAGGCGATGGGGGAAATAGCAAATGCACTAGTAATTATTTATTAAAATTCACTGGACCCTGGGGCGGTTCCCACAGATTAGAAAATAGCCAAAGTGACGCCACTGTTTTAAAAAAAAGTAGACAAAAAACAGGTAACTATAGGCCAGTTATAACTTTGGTAGTGAGGAAAATGCTTGAATCTATCATTCAGGAAGAAATAGCAAGACATCTGGATATAAATTGTCCCATTGGGAACACCCAGCATGGGTTCATGAAGGGTAGGTCATGTTTAACTAATTTGGTGGATTTCTTTGAGGGCATTACTTGCATAGTGGACAAGGGGGAACTTGTGGATGTAGTGTATCTGGATTTCCAGAAGGCATTTGACAAGGTGCCACACCAAAGTCTGTTACACAAGATAAAGTTGCACGGTGTTACAGGTAATGTATTGGCATGGATAGGGGATTGGTTGACAAGTAGAAAGCAAACAGTATGGGTAAATGGGTCTTCTTCTGGTTGGTGGTCAGTGGCTAGTGGTGTGCCTCAGGGATCGGTGTTGGGACCGCAATTGTTTACAATTTACAGCAATGATTTGGAATTGGGGACTAAGTGTGGTGTGTCAAAATTTGCAGATGACACCAAGGTGATTGGTAGAGCAAAGTGTGCAGAAGACAGTGAAAGTCTGCAGAGGGATATAGATAGACTGAGTGGACAAAGGTCTGGCAGATGGAGTGCAATGTTGATAAGTGTGAGGTCATCCATTTTGGTAGGAATAACGACAAAATGGACTATGTTTTAAATGGTAATAAATTGCAGCACACTGCAGTGCAAAGGGACTTGGGTGTCCTTGTGCATGGATCACTGAAGGTGGGATTGCCGGTGCAGCAGGTGATTAAAAAGGCAAATGGGATTTTGTCTGCCATTGCTCGAGGGATGGAGTTTAAAAACAGGGAGTCTATGCTGCAGCTGTATAGGGGCCTGGTGAGGCCACACCTGGAGTACTGTGTGCAGTTTGGTCTCCTTATTTGAGAAGAGATATACTGGCACTGGAAGGGGTGCAGAGGAGATTCACTCGGTTGCTTCCAGAGTTGAGAGGGTTGGATTATGAGGAGAGTCTGAGTAGACTGGGATTACACTCATTGGAATTCAGAAGAATGAGGGGAGATCTTATAGAAACATACAAGATTTTGAAGGGAATAGATAAGGTGGAGGCAGGGAGATTGTTTCCAACAACAGGTGAAACTAGGACTAGAGGGCATTGCCTCAAAATAAAGGGAAGCAGATGTAGGACTGAGGTCAGGAGGAACCTCTTCACTCAAAGGGTTGTGAATCTGTGGAATTCCCTGCCCAGTGAAGTGGGGAAAGCTACCTCGTTGAATGTTTTTAAGGCAAACCTAGATAAATTTTTGAATAGTAAAGGAATTAAGGGTTATGGTGAGTGGGCGGGTAAGTGGAGCTGAGTCTCAAAAAGGTCAGCCATGGTCTTACTAAATGGCGGGGCAATCTCGAGGGGCCAGATGGCCTACTCCTGCTCCTAGTTCTTATGTTCTTATGTGCTGATATCAGTTGCCTCCTGGAACATGATTGCAAGTTCCTCTTTTACTCCTTGTTTTTCACTTTTGCACTCACTTTTTTTTGTCCCCAGCTCTTTCTCTCTCTAACTGATTGGTGCCATGCCTCGCTGTCCCTGACTACATTTGAAACTCAATTTGGTTATTGTCTGGGGCAGAGAGGTATTTCTATTTGTGGCTGCTGTTTCTTTCATCTGTGTGTGTGTGAAGGTTTACACAATTTCAGGGGATGGCCAAAAGCGAAATCCTAGCATGACGTCGTTTGGAAGCATACCGTCCTGGAAGGCACTCGACAAAACACGGACTCGCTGCACAGCCAAATGGGCTGAGCAACTGTTTGTGTTGACGGGAGACTCTGCTGCGTTTTGGAGCCGCTGTCCCTGTAGTTCATGAAGATTTCTATCCCTGATCCATTCTACAACTCGTGTCTAATCCCCAATCAGTCTGTCGTGAGGATCGGCGTTTGGCAATTTTGTGGTTGATGTTACAAAGAGGGTAATAGGCCATTTGGTCCAACCAATCCATGCCCAACATCATCCCAAACTAAACTAGTCCAACCTGCCTGCTCCTTTCTCTGAATGTTTCCTTTTCCTGTATCTGTCCAAATGTCTTTTAAATGTTGTAACTGCATTCGTTCTTCAAACAAATTCAGTCGAACAACTTCACAGTCTAACTATAGGACAGTACATTAACTTAGTGCCATGCATTGGGGTGGCACAGTGGTTAGCAATGCTGACTGTGAGCCAGAAACTCCAGGCTCAAGTCCCACTCGATGGCCAAAGAAGAGGTGCCCACAATGAGGCTACAGAAATCATTGAGTCAGAGAGCTGTACGGCACAGAAACAGACCCTTCGGCCCAACTCATCTACGCCAACCAGATAATCCTAAATTAATCTAACTTCATTTGCCAGCATTTGGCCCTTATCCCTCTAAACCCTTCCTATTCATATACCCATCCAGATGCCTTTTAAATGTTGTAATTGTACCAGCCTCCACCACTTCCTCTGGCAGCTCATTCCAGACACACATCACCCTCTGCGTGAAAAGTTGCCATTTAGGTTGCTTTTAAATCTTTCCCCTCTCACCTTAAACCTATGCTTTCTAGTTTTGGACTCACTCTCTGTCTATTTACCCTCTCCGTATCCCTCATGAGTTTATGAACCTCTATAAGGTCATGCCTCAGCTACTGGCGCTCCAGTGAAAATAGCCCCAGCCTATTCAGCCTCTCCTTGTAGTTGAAACCCTCTGACACCGACAACATCCTCATAAATCTTTTCTGACCCTCTCAAGTTTCACAACATCCTTTCAATAGCAGGAAGAAGAGAATTGAACGCGGTATTCCAAAAGTGGCTGAACTAATGTCCTGTACAGCAGCAACATGACCTCCCAGTTCCAAAACTCAATAAGGGAAGCATGCCAAGTGCCTTTGTCACTATCCTGTCTACCTGCAACTCCACTTCTATTGACTGTAAATGCTTCCGACTCGAGCCTGTACCTTCACCCTCCATAGCTCCAGACTAATGCAGGCATGTGAAAGCGCAGATTGCCAATGCACTCCAGGAGTGACTCACCGCTATGTTGGATATTGAGGTAATATGTTGCACTCGATAATACAGTAAAGGCGTTCCAATCACTTTATTCCCGCTCACAGCAAACGTGGCCAGCTTTGCTGCTCTGCCTCTCACTGTTAGCAAACCCCACCTCCACCACCACAACATCAACCCTGCACCAAGGATACACAGACAGGGAACATTCCTTATCCTGCCCATGAATCGATCCTGGTAACTGTGTGGAACTGATTTCGAACAGGGTCTCTCCTGCCACTGCAAAATGTAACGAGCCAAAAGCAACAGGCCCCTAGATAAGGTTTTGTTTCACTTCTCCGAGGCTCCCTGCTCCTCCTCCAGCAAAGCCGATTAGATACTGTCCTCGGGAACGGAACAGGCGTCAGTCCCCTATCAGTGTGAAGTACAGGCTGTCTTGTTTGTTTTTCCTCTTTCTGTCCGCCCCCACCCCCAATAACCCCGAAACTGCTCTCTCCGTCACAGCCTTGCCATTCAGCTCCCAGTCATAGAATCCTTATAGCGTAGAAGCAGGCCATTTGGCCCATCAAGTCCACAGCAATCCTTTGAAAAGCATCCTACCTAGACCCACTCCCCTACCTTATCCCTGTAGCCTTGCATTTCCCCTAGCTAACCCGCACACTTTTGGACTGGGGGAGGAAACCCACAAAGACACAGGGAGAATGTGCAAACTCCTCACAGACAGTCTCCCAAGTCACCCAGGTGCCCGAGGCTGTGAGGCAGCAGTGCTAACCACTGAGCCACTCAGACTTGTATCAGGCCAAAGAAACCAGGATCAGGAGTGGGTTCTTCTGCCTGGTCTGCCATTCAATACAATCACAGCAGAACATCCAACTAAGCCCCCTGCTTCCACTCTCTCCCCAGACCCGTGGATTCCTTTAGCCCTAAGAACTATATCTAAACAGGCCACAACCCTTTCTATGATAAAGAATTCCCCAGGCTCCCCACTTGCTGGGTGAAGACATTTCTCTTCATCTCAGCCCTCAGCGACCTACACTGTATCCTTAGGCTGTGTCTGGGCTCCCAACTCATCCTTCGCTGTCCAATCCTGTCAGAATTATACCCCTCATTCTTCTAAGCTCCAGTGAAAATTGTCTTAAATGATCCAGTCTGTCTCTTCATATGTCAGTCCTGCCATCCCAGGAATCAGTCAGGGAAGCTTTTGCCACACTCCCTCCATCCCTGTAACAGCCTTCCTCAGGCTACATACCACATTTCAAAGAACTGAGTCTGACATCCATAACCTTTTGGTCTTTCAGGATAAAAGGGACTTTGCATTTACTTAGCCCCTTTCTCCATCACCTGACGCGTCAAGGTGCTTCACAGCCAATCAGGTGTCTTTTGAAGTGTGGTCACTGTTGTTGGAGGCACAGCAAGCTCCCACAAGCAGCACTACAAGAATGACCGCAGAGTCTGTGATGATCTGGCGATAACAATTGGGTGCAACTCCCAGGATAAAAACTTCCACTTTCGTTTGGAGTGGCCCCATGGGATGCTGTAGTTGAGGTGGGGGTCCCCAGTTTAATATTTCAACTTCTGAATTCCAAAAATGCACCTCATTTGTAACATTTGTAAAATTACATTGTAATGCAACAATCACAAAATGCGTAAGAAAATTTAACTTGTCCCCCATTCAATACTTTCCGCTTGAAGAGATTGTAATGGACTGAAGATTTACAAAACACATTCCTTGTTGGGTAGAAAAGCCCATTTCAAGTTTGAACTTAAAGTAATCGCAGTGGATGTAACATTTCTTTTTCTCTCTGTAAGCCATGTTCCACTCTGTAATAACGAGGTGTAGAGCTGGATGAACACAGCAGGCCAGGCAGCATCAGAGGAGCAGGAAGGCTGACATTTCATGTCTGGACCCTTCTTCAGCCTTCCTGCTCCTCTGCTGCCTGGCCTTCTGTGTTCATCCAACTATACACCTTGTTATCTCAGATTCTCCAGCATTGGCAGTTCCTACTATCTCTGCTGTTCCACCCTCTGGTGCTTCAGTTCTGCTCTCCACTCAAAATGTACAATGGTTGTTCTACAGTCTTAAGCACTTGAAGCTTAAAGGCCCCAGACGTTCCACAACTTGCCCTATTGCCCTTGCATTAGCTTCCGCAGGCTTTATCCCTTCAGCATGCAGTCTGGGACCTTGGAACGTGCCAGTTTACAACACACGCTTAAATATAACTTCTTGCATTGGAAAACGAGCAAAGGCACAGATCAAAATGTGTCTTTCACTGAGTCAATGCCCTGTCGGGCTCAGTCGATGTTTGTCTCGGTGTGGGTGCCAGGGAACAGCCCCTGAGAGCTCAGAGGCCTGCATAGCGGAGCTGCTCAGGAGCAGCCCTTGCACAAAATCCAAAGAAGGAGAGTGAATGCAAAAGCACAGGCTGCACAGAGAGAAACAACATTCTCTTTAGCCTCAGCAGCCCTTGGGGGAAGATTGTGGATGGGGCTGTAGCACTCTGGGTCAGCAAGGACCTGGCAGGATGGGCCTTTCTCACTCCCAGCCAACATCACATCCAAACGCCAACGCCTCCCAAAGAGGGGACAGAATTCCCTTCGGAGCCACGCTGTAGCATGGGTCCTGGTGCTTTTGTGCTCACACTTTCAATTCTGCGAGGACAGGACAAGGTGAGGCACAGTCAACGCATGAAGAAGAAACATATTTCGGTTTTAGAGTTTCCAAGTCCTACAGCACAGAACAAAGTGCTCACACACAGACACAATCCCATCCAACTCCCCCCCCTCACACAGACACAATCCCATCCAACTCCCCCCTCACACAGACACAATCCCATCCAACTCCCCCCCCTCACACAGACACAATCCCATCCAACTCACCCCCCTCACTCACAGACACAACGAGATCCAACACCCCCCCTCACACACAGACACAACGAGATCCAACTCCCCCCCACACACACAGACATTGAACCCCATCCAACTCCCCCCCTCACACACAGACACAATCCCATCCAACACCCCCTCTCACACACAGACACAATCCCATCCAACTCCCCCCTCACACAGACACAATCCCATCCAACACCCCCCTCACACAGACACAATCCCATCCAACTCCCCCCCCGTCACACACAGACACAACGAGATCCAACTCCCCCCCACACACACAGACATTGAACCCCATCCAACTCCCCCCCTCACACAAAGACACTGAACCCCATCCAACTCCCCCCCTCACACACAGACACAACGAGATCCAACTCCCCCCCTCACACACAGACACTGAACCCCATCCACCTACCCCCTCACACACAGACACTGAACGCCATCGAACGTCCCCCCCCACACATGGACACTGAACCCCATCCAACTCCCCCCTCACACACAGACACCGAACCCCATCCAACTCCCCCCCTCACACACAGACACTGAACCCCATCCACCTACCCCCTCACACACAGACACTGAACGCCATCGAACTTCCCCCCCCACACATGGACACTGAACCCCATCCAACTCCCCCCTCACACACAGACACCGAACCCCATCCAACTCCCCCCCTCACACACAGACACTGAACCCCATCCACTACCCCCTCACACACACAGACACAGAACCCCATCCAACTCCACCCCCACACACAGACGCTGAACCCCATCCAACTCCCCCCTCACACACAGACACTGAACCCCATCCACTACCCCCTCACACACACAGACGCAGAACCCCATCCAACTCCCCCCCCCACACACAGACGCTGAACCCCATCCAACTCCCCCCTCACACACAGACGCTGAACCCCATCCAACTCCCCCCTCACACACAGACACTGAACCCCATCCAACTCCCCCCCCACACACAGACACTGAACCCCATTGAAGTCCCCCCAATGCACACAGATACCGAACCCCATGCAACTACCCCCCACCTCACCTCTAAGCCTGAAACGTCAGCCCTCCAGCTCCTCTGATGCTGCTTGGCGTGCTGTGTTCATCCAGCTCTCCATTTTGTTTTCTCTGCGAACATATTTCGTATGGATGCGTGCACTTTCAAGTGGGGTGTAATCGCAAACTGAAGTGGTTGATGTGGTCGCGAGCCCCTGAATTCGTTTGAATGGAGGCTGGCTAACACCTGGAAATCTGCAGTCAGTATTATAACCACAAATTAATTGGTTAATGGAGTGAAGACATGATTTATGCAGTTATATTAAATGTTGTTAACATCTTTGAACTCTGATATATCAAGACATTGCAACAGGGGTGTAAATCTTCGCTCATGAACCCATCAGGTTGACCCCTAAACAGCTCCATAAAAACAGCAGCTAAAGCTATCTTGTAGTGATTAGCCTTTACCTATAGTATTAAGGATAGTCTCTGGTTAGAGAATTATTCAGACAGTCACTGAAGTAGGTTTCAACAATACAAGCAACAGGGAGGAAAGCACTTAACCCAGGAAGTGAGGGTTAATTAGCTTTGGGATATACCTTTTCTTATGCTCCGAACAAGATAGATTGGTCCAACTCAGTCGCAGCAAAAGTAGCTGCACAACTTGATATTTCATAACGAACCTCAACAGGGATTAATCATGTCGCAATTAGCTCATAGAATCCTACAGTGTGCAGACAGGCCCTTCGGCCCAACAAGTCCACACTGAACCTCAGAGTATTCCACCCAGACCCATCCCCCTATAACCCACCTGGACAAGCACATGGACGTACATGGGATAGTGTAGGTTAGATGGGCTTGAGATCGGTATGACAGGTCGTCACAACATCGAGGACCGAAGGGCCTGTACTGTGCTGTAATGTTGCATGTTCTATGTTCTAATCTACACACCCCTGAACACTACGGGCAATTTAGCATGGCCAATCCTCCTAGCCCACACATCTTTGGACTGTGGGAAGAACTCGGAGCAAACCCGCGCAGACATGGGGAGAATGTGCAAACTCCATACGGACAGCCACCTGAGGGTGGAATTGAACCTGGGTCCCTGGAGCTGTGAAGCAGCAGTGCTAAATGCCCTTTGTTTTCTTATATAAATATATATTCAGGATGATGGGAAATACGAAAGGAATTATTAAATTTAATAAAGGCAGCACACATAACACCCTGAATAATAGAATTCTAACAGCCTTCAGAGGTGATAAAGTCTAGGGCAGACCAGAGGAGTACAACTGTTAATTTTTGAAATATGAACAGGATGTATAGAAAGATCCCAAGGCCCAGCAATTACAATGACTAATAAAAACACCATCAGATCACGAGAACCTGGGGCCATCCCGAGGAATTGGGTATTTGGATTATGAGGAAGGACAGTAGCTAGGTAGTATTTGGTTATTGTAACACCAAATGTCTCAAAATGTTGTACTTCTTTGTAAAAAATCAGACTGATCTCCCTTCCGAAACAGGGAATATTCTTTGGCCTTCTCCCTGCATCAACTGGTTTCTGTTTGTATAATCATCTCCCACTTGCCTGAATCCTGCCTGCCTCCTGAGCTTTTGTCCCCGGCCAGGGAATATGTTCTGATGGGACCAGGTCATTCAGGGTGCAGCTATGAAATACGACTATATTGGGACCAAGTGTTCTAAGTGTTCTGTCTCAATTTATTGTTCAATAAATACTTACTGTTTAAATAAATATCACTGTCCAAGAGCCTGATTGAAAGTGCTAGCAGACCCAAGATTGCCCAATGTTCTGACTTTGTTGCACGCAGACAATCATGAATGGAGCTGATGCATTGCCACCCTCAGGAAACAATGTCTCAGATAATAAAGTGTGGAGCTGGATGAACACAGCAGGCCAAATAGCATCTCAGGAGCACAAAAGCTGACGTTTCCGGCCTAGACCCTACATCAGAGAGGAAACAATGTCCCTCCTGGTTTGATGTTGATGAATATCATTCATGAAGGTAGTTGTACGTGGAATATAGTCTCAGTAGCCCTGCAGTAAATTAAGGGCCATTCAGGTACTAGGCTGGACACTGGGATGTGGGTGTTGTTTCATTATTCATTCATGGGACATGAGTGTCACTGGCCAGGCCAACATTTATTGCCGTCCCCAGCTGCCCTTGAGAAGTTGGTGGTGAGCTGGAGACCACGTGCTACAGGTAGACCCGCAATATCCTTCGGAAAGAAATTCCAGGATTTTGACCCAGCGACAGAGAAGGAACGGCGATATATTTCCAGTTCAGGTTTGTGAGTAGATTTGGAGGGTGCTGTCTAAAGATGTTTCGTGAATTTCAGCACTGCATCTTTTCGATAGCACACACTGCTCCTGGTGAATGTCGACGATGGCCGCCGGAGCGGCTGCTTTGTCCTGGATCATGTCGGGTTTCTTGAGTGTTGTTGGGGCTGACTTCATCCAGGGCAAGTGGGGAGTATTCCAACATAATCCTGACTTGTGCCTTGTAGATGGTGGACGGGCTTTGGGGAGTCAGGAGGTGAGTTACTCACCACAGTATTCCTAACCTCAGACTTGCGCCTATCACCACTGTGTTTATGTACTGAGTCCAGTTGTGTTTCTAACCCCAGGATGTTGATATTGAAGGATTCAGTGATGGTAACACTATTGAATATCAAGTGGTGAAGATTGTCTCTTATTGAAGATTTGATTTGATCTATTATTGCCACATAAGACCATAAGACATAGGAGTGGAAGTAAGGCCATTCAACCCATCGAGTCCACTCCACCATTTAAATCATGTGTATCTAGATACAGTGAAAAGTTTTGTTTTGTGTGCAGTACAGGCAGATTATACCATACAAAGCTCATAGGGTGATTGAACAGAGCGAGAAATTTCAGTTACAACTGCAAAGAAGGTGCACAAGAAGCAAGATCAGTATTAGATGTGAAATTAGAGAGGTCCATTCAGAAGTCTAATGACAATGGGGAAGAAGCTGTTCTTAAACCTGTTGGTCCATGTGTTTAGGCTTTGGTATCTTCTGTCTAATGGAAGAGGTTGGAAAAATGGGAATAACTGGGGTGGGAGGGGTTTAGGTGATAGTGGCCGCCTTTCTGTGACAGCAGGAAGTGCAGACGGAGTCATGGTTGGCTTCCGTGACGGACTGGGCTGTAGTTTCTCACGGCCCTGTGCAGAGTAGTTGCCGTAATGAGCCACGATGGTGTGGTTATCTCGCTTTCCCTGTATTCTACATTCGTAATCATCGAGTTGTACAGCACGGAAACAGACCCTTTGTTCCGACTCGTCCACGCCGACCAGATATCCTAAATTAATCTAGCCCCGTTTGCCAGCATTTGGCTTATATCCCTGTAATTGCTTCTTATTCAAATACCCATCCAAATGCCCCTTAAATGTTCTTATTATACCAGCCTTCACCATTTTCTCTGGCAACTCATTCCATACACGCACCATCCTCTGTGTGAAGACATTACCCCTTAGGTCCCTTTTTAAACCTTTTCCCTCTCACCTTAAACCTATGTCCGCAAGTATTGGACTCCCCCACACTGGGAAAAAAGACCTTACAAATTTATCCTGGCCATGCCCCTCATGATTTTATAAACTTTAAGGTCACCTCCCAGCCTCCGACACTCCAGGGAAAATAGCCCCAGTCTATTCAGCCTCTCTCTATATCTCCAACCCTCCAACCCTGGCAACATCCTTGTAAAACTTTTCTGCACCCTTTCAAATTTCACAATATCCTTCCTAAAGCGGGGTATGTATTTTTCCAAAAGTGGCCGAACCAATGTCCTGTACATGGCATGACCTCCCAACTCCCATATTCAGTGCATTTGATTGAACAATTTGATAAATGAAAGCCCATGAAACCAACACAAATGGAATAGTTTAAAAGGAGAAGTGCAGTTTTATAGGTAGAAGGAACTGCCAATGCTGGAGAATCTGAGATAACAAGATATAGAGCTGGATGAACACAGCTGCCAAACAGCATCAGAGGAGCAGGAAGGCTGACGTTTTGGGCCTATACCCTGTTTCAGAAATGGGGGATTGGGAAGGGGACTCTGAAATAAATGGTGGGGGGAGGTGGATGGAAGAAGGATAAAGGAGCAGATAGGTGGAGAGGAGCTGACTGTCTGGGTAACAGTTTCAAGGGCAGCTGTTATGGCAACTGCTTGTAGCTTTGTCGAAGACAGAAGGCACCACCTCCCAGGGTCAGCAGTGACAACGAGGCTAGACGAGGTATCAAGCCAGTTGTGAGGAAAACCCATCTGCCAAAATTATAGCTGCAGAGGCAAATTCCTAGAGAGTGTACTTAAGGTAGGCTCCTGAATAGAAAGAAGATCAATGGTGGCAGAAGAAGGAAGGGAAACGGGGCTAAGAAACATTGCAGCCATGATCCATCAGCAGGGTGGACTTGACAGGCCAAGAGGCCTGACTCTGCTCCCATCATCTCACAGTCTGGTGTTGGCACAAACACATGTGGGTAAGAAAGCAGGTTCTCTTTAAACAAAAGAAGCTTTCTTTGCTCCGACAGTGAGCCCGATAGCCATGCACAACTCTGCAATAGACCATTCCGGTCGAGCTGATTCTCTGAAGCATGGAAGCCCCTCATCGAGCTGATTATCAACCTGTTTAAAGGGCAGCGACTGGATTCCCCAACTCCTCCTCCACTTTGGACATTGTAAACGTCCCCTGCCCCACACAGAACCAGAATCTCCGATAAACAAAGTGGAGAACTAGATGAACACAGCAGGCCAAGCAGCATCAGAGGAGCAGGAAAGCTGACGTTTCAGGCCTAGACCCTTCCTCAGAAAAGGGGGAGGGGAAGAGGGCTCTGAAATAAATAGGGAGAAAGGGGGAAGTGGATAAAAGATGGATAGAGGAGAAGACGAGACAGTGGGACAGAGATCCACTGAGGTTTTTCTAGAGGGAGGAGGGAACCTTTTCATTTTAACCCCACTGCAAAGCTGCTTCTAAGAATGTCTACCTTGAAGAAGTTACCCTCCTCCCTCCAAAGAAACTTCAGTGGATCTCTGTCCCACTGGGCTCTGGGTTAGGTGGGCTGAATGGCCTCTTTTTTCACTATAGGCATTCTGTGATTTTCTACAGGAGGGTTTAGAGAGCCGGAAGGGTCTACTGTGGAATTTTACAGCCTAGAGTCTCGGCAGCTACTAATAGTGAAGCAATTAGAATCAGAGATCAGAATTGAAATTTAGTCAAGGTTTGTGGGTAATCTTTAGTTCACTTATTATTATGGACCAGACCAGAACCTCTCAAAGCATATCAAGGAGATAGCTGAAACCCACTGCTTTCTTATTTACAGGCAAGTGTAAGGCGCTGCATTTCAGATGTGATTGGATTGGTCACATGGCTAGGCTTTAAGCAAAACACATTTTATTCTTGCACCACTATTAAAATACTAACAATAAAAGAACTGGCATAACTTTATGAAAATACTTAACAAAATAATAAACAAAATAAAACGTTATTTAACTACGACACATCAACCGTCACAAGAAAGCAGCATCCGATGAACCCTTGGCAAAGGCAAATTCAGCAAAACAGATTTCCATCACTTGCTAGAACATCCCCACCTCCCTAACCTGTCCTTCCTCTCACCTATCCCCTTCTCCCAACTCAAGCTGAACATCCATTTCCTACCTATCAACCTCATCCTGCCCCCTTGACCTGTCTGTCCTCCCCGGACCGAGCTATCCCCTACCTACCTTTCCACCTACACTCACCTCTACTGGCTCCATCCCCACTTCTTTAACTTGTCTGTCTCCTCTCCACCTATCTTCCCCTCTATCCATCTTTGATCCACCTCCCCCTCTCTCCTGATTTATTTCAGAACCCCCTTCCCCTTCCCCTTTTCTGATGAAGGGTCTAGGCCTGAAATGTCAGCTTTTGTGCTCCTAAGATGTGCTTGGCCTGCTGTGTTCATCCAGCTCCACACTCTGTTACATTAATCTGGAATGCTGGATTACTAGCCTAGTGATGTTGGCGCTGTAGCACTACCTGTTAGTATCCTGTCAGGATCCACAACTCTGGCCAAAAATAAAGTTTGGAGATTCCAAAGTCTTTTTCTCCTCATGTCTGTGACTAGTAAGTATGAGCGAGAAGAAACCATTCCAATTTACTGTAATGGACCCTGTGATCCTTGTCCCCAGGGATTTGCTGACATCTCTCAGAGGTTATAGCTTTTGACGGATCTGTATGGAGAATGGAAACTATGATTGTGTAAATGTGGGCTGTTCTGAATGATATCACACAGACTCAGCAGCGCAGAGATAGGCCATTCGCCTCACCTTGTTCTTGCTCGTGTTTTGCCGAGCACAAGCCACTTACCATGTATCCAATCACCCCTATAGCTGCATCGAAGTGTTCAACCATTCCAAGTCGCAGCAAGTTGCACATTTCAATGATTGCAGGCTGTTCTCCACATCCCGGATGCTCACCAGAGAGTGTAGCATCCTGAATGTACTTCTCATGCTGGTTATATAAAGACGCTGAAGAGGCTGGGGCTATTTTCCCTGGAGTGCTGGAGGCTGAGGGTGACCTTATAGAGGTTTATAAAGTCATGAAGGGCTTGGATAGGGTGAATAGCCAAGATCTCTTCCCCTCGGTTAAGGGATTCCAGATACAGAGGACACTGGTTTAAGATGGAAGGGGGAAGATTTAAAAGGGATCTAAGGGCCAACTATTTCACTCAGAGGATGGTGCGTGTACTGAATGAGCTGCCAGAGGAAGTGGTGGAGGCTGGTACAATTACAACATTTAAAAGACATATAGAGGGATAAGGGCCAAATGCTGGTAAATGGGTCCTGATTAATTTAGGATATCTGGTGAGAATGGATGTGTGGGACCGAAGAGTCTGCTTCCGTGCTGCTCTATGACTCTATAACACATCAATTCCTTTTACTCTTTCACACTGTCTCCACAACGGTTTACGGCAGTGAAAATTGAAAATCAATCAATCTCGACCTTAAACAAAGACTCAGCCATCCACAGCCTTTTAGGGTTGAGAATTCCAAAGGTTCTTGGCCATCAGAGTAAAAAGATTTCTCTCACTCTCGATCCTGTCTATCCCTTTGTGCAGTTTGTAGGTTTCCATGTTATCATCTCTCGCTCTTCGAAACTCCAGAGGATACAGGCCCAGTTTGCCCAGTCTCTGTTCACTGGCCAGCACCACCATCCAGGACCAAGCCTGATGACCCTTTGTTGCCCTCCCTCTACGGCAATGATAGCTTTCCTGAGATAAAGAGACAAAAACTGCACACAGTACTCCAGAGATAGCAGGAACTGCAGATGCTGGAGAGTCTGAGATAACACGGTGTAAAGCTGGATGAACACAGCAGGCCCAGCAGCATCAGAGGGGCAGGAAGGCTGACGTTTCGGGATTAAGCTCAGATCCTCAGATTCTTTGCCTGTGATCTCAGCACTTTCTGCCTGACCTCCCTCCTAGAGAACAGTATTTGGTCTTCTGTACATCTTTCCCCTTTGTCTTCCCATTTGTCAAAGCTCCCGTCTGGGGATACTTACCTCAGGACCTGCCTCTTGGAGTCCGGCCACAGGATGCAGCGGGTTAAGTCTGCAGCTCACCACCACCTTCTCAAGGGCAACCAGGGATGGTAAATAAATGTTGACAAAGCCAGCGACAACCGCATTCCGTGACTGAATAAAAACAATTCTACAGTTTCAGTAATAAAAGCATCTGCTCCATGATTGTGAGTATTCTTTCAAAGTTTTCGAGTTGCGTCGGCCTGGGCTTGAGGCGAGACTCATGTTGCCTCAGTTAAAAGACAATCAGCTTCTTAAATCCCATAATTATCAATTCACATTCTTTGATTCTGGTGTTAGTTGAGGTAGGAAGTCTGTTTTACTACCTTAAAGGGACCCACTGCTCAGGGCTATGTGTATTCTCAAAATCTCCTTTTTATGACTTGAGACTGAAGCATATTTCAATTGGATTCAAAACATTCCACAGTAACAGACAATTGTCTTGTGCCAATCACCTTGTAGCTTACCTTCCTGTGCACAACTTTTAAAGCGGAAATATTCTTTAAAACACATCTTCATAAAAGCCAATGATGTCAGATGATGTGTCTGCAGTACATTGTTCATGTGAAGGGTAACAGCCTCCATGTTGAATCATTGGCCCAGCTCATAGCCCTGTGTCTGTCCTGTTTTTCTGTGTGATAGCTACCTTTGTCATTTGGAACGTGAATTGCATTAGCAGCTCCTTTGTGACTTGCAGGTACAGACCGGTCACTTTATTCTGTAAAATGTCCAATGCTAAAGCTGAAATCGCTCTATCGAATTAATTGCATCACTTGTATTTGACAGGGTTTTGAGTTTCATTTGATGTAAATGGCTTCTTAACTCTCCTTCGTTGTGATTGTCATCTCAGTTATGCTCCTGGCTGAAGTGATTCAGCAAAGATGTGAGTTTACTGTTGGCTTCTCATGACCCTCTGTGTCATGTTACCTCTTGTATTCACTTCTGAATAATCAGAAGAATGTTCTCATGGAGTGATTCCTATCAATTGCCAAACCACACAGAATGGAAAGGCTCAAGATTTGAGTAAATCTCAAAGAGGGCAGTAACAGGGAGTCTCCAGCTGGTTCCTAGGTGAGGGAGAGTCAGATTGTTTGGATTCCCAGCCCTGATGGCTGTTAGACCTGCGAGGGAGTCAATGGGGAACAATTTTGAACCCTGGTGGAAATCCAGCACCCAGCCCAGCTCCATGAGATTCTCACACATTGATGCGTGGGGGAACTGCCTCCTTTTAGTCAGGATGTGAGGGTTACTCTGAGACAGTCAGGCATTCGTGCTGTCCCTGATTGATGAAGGGGCTTGGTTAAAACAGGTGACAGCTGTGTTTGGACAGATAGCAGAGAATGTTCTTCACTCAAAGCGTAATTGATTACTGGAACAGCCTTTCACATGGGAAGATGGGACTGACTATCTGACACTCGAGAGTTGGTTAGGTGGAGTGATGTGGGTATGTGGGTCTGCAGGTTGAGATCAACGGGCATAAAAAACCCCAGTCTTCTTAATGTTAATTCTGTGTGAACATTTTATAACACTCCAGCATGGAAACTGGGCACTTGGCCGCTCAACTTTGTATCAGGAGCAACGGTCCATCTAGATTGATCCCGTTCTCCTGTTTGCTCGCAGGAATTTTTAATTTCCCCCTTTTTTTGGGGGGGGGAATCTTTACATATTACCCTGAGAGGACAGACAGGACTTTAACTTTATGCTGCTGTCCAAAAGGCTCAACATTCCCTGAGGACTGCAGTGTAGCATCCGGCTGGAATCTGTCCTTAAGTCTGTAGTGTGCAACTTGGAAGCACAGCTTTGCTAAGTAGGAGGCGAGAGTCAGGGCTGACAATAACTGATGTAGGAAGGTTTCGCCAAACAAGGGAACCCTCTTAATTTTCAAAAGAAAGCACTCTCTGATCAAAAGGCAGATTTTCCTCTTCAGTGCTAAAGTACGGAGTTGGCTGGAGTGAATCATTGAGAGTTAAAGAGTCAGCTGCTCACGGTTATGTTCAGTGTAGTGTCCTTACCTCTGAGCCAGGAGGCCTGGGTTCAAGCCTCGCCTGCTCCAGGGGTGTGGAAGAACATCTCTGAACAGGTCAGTGAATAATATCCAATTTAAACAGTAACCATTTCAAAGCAAAACGAACAGTTGGCAGCTCACAGGCTTGAACACGTGATGAGACTGTCTGTCACACCCAGCTCAAGGTCAGTTGTCATGTGACTCCAGGTAATAATCCAACAGGTTTATTTGAAACCACAGGCTTTTGCTGACCCATCGTCACTTCACCTGACGGAGGAGCAGCGCTCCGAAAGCTTGTGATTTCAAATAAACCTGTTGGACTATAACCTGGTGTCGTGTGTCTCCTGCCATTGTCCATCCCAGTACAACACCGGCACCTCCACATCATCAGACCCAGCTCAGGCACCCTGTGCTGAAGAGTAGATTCTCACTGAGGTAATCGGTATGCCTATACCTCCTGTCCTCCATCTGTGCCCGCTGTCCTCTGTCTGTGCCCGATGTCCTCTGTCTGTATGCCCTATCTGTGCCTGCTGTGCTCTGTCTGTGCCCGGTGTCCTCTGTATGTACCCGTTTCCCCAGTCTGTGTCCGCTGTCCTCTGTCTGTGCCCGATGTCCTCTGTATGTACCCGTTTCCCCAGTCTGTGCCCGATGTCCTCCGTCTGTATGCACTATTTGTGTCCGCTGTCCTCTGTCTGTACGCACTTTCTGTGCCCACTGTCCTCTGTCTGTGCCCGCTGTCCCCTGTATGTACTATTTACTCTGTCTGTGCCCACTGTCCTTTGTATATACCTGTTTCCTGTCTGTGCCCACTGTCCTTTGTATGTACCCGTTTCCCCTGTCTGTGCCTGCTGTCCTCAGTCTGTACCCGTTTCCCCTGTCTGTACGCACTGTCTGAGTCCGCTGTCCTCTGTCTGTGCCAGCTGTCCTCTGTCTGTGCCAGCTGTCCTCTGTCTGTACCAGCTCTCCGGGCAATATGTACCCTCGAACGTTTGCCCCATCTTCACACCTTTCACTGACTTCAATGGGCGGCCGTGCCGGAGTCCAGGAATTTCACCCTGAAATCCCTCTGGATCATTCTGGCTCTTTCCTCCTTTACGAGAGGAGCGCTGACTGATTTATGATGCAGAAGATCATCGTGCGGTACACCCTGTCTATGCTGACTGGTGAAAGAGACACCCAGTTCAATTCCACTTGCCAGCTCTCGGCTTGTAGCCTGGTTTGTTGCAGCATTTTCAATTACATCGTGCAATTTTCCTTTACAGTGTGGGTTTCTGCGTTTACCAGCCGTTCATCCAGACCCTCATTATCCACTGGCTGCAGGATTTCTGCTTCGACTGCTTACTTGAGAACTAGGCCCAGACTGATTTTCTAAGGTATATTTACCCTCTCTACACTATCTAAGCCCCTCATAACGTTCTGAGGAAGGGTCACCGGACCCGAAGCATTAACTCTGGTTTTTCCTTAGTCAGCACGGTTTTGTGAAGGGAAGGTCGTGCCTCACAAACCTTATTGAGTTCTTTGAGAAGGTGACCAAACAGGTAGATGAGAGCAAACCGGTTGATGTGGTGTATATGGATTTCAGCAAAGCGTTCGATAAGGTTCCCCGCAATAGGCTATTGTACAAAATGCAGAGGAAAGGAATTGTGGGAGATATAGCAGTTTGGATCGGAAATTGGCTTGCTGAAAGTAGACAGAGGGTGGTAGTTGATGGGAAATGTTCATCCTGGAGACCAGTTACTAGTGGTGTACCGCAAGGGTCGGTGTTGGGTCCACTGCTGTTTGTCATTTTTATAAATGACCTGGATGAGGGCGTAGAAGGATGGGTTAGTAAATTTGCAGAAGACACTAAGGTCGGTGGAGTTGTGGATAGTGACGAAGGATGCTGTACGTTGCAGAGTGACATAGATAAGCTGCAGAGCTGGGCTGAGAGGTGGTAAATGGAGTTTAATGCAGACAAGTGTGAGGTGATGCACTTTGGTAGGAGTAACCAGAAGGCAAAGTACTGGGCTAATGGTAAGATTCTTGGTCGTGTAGATGAGCAGAGAGATCTCAGTGTCCATGTACACAGATCCTTGAAAGTTGCCACCCAGGTTGACAGGGCTGTTAAGAAGGCATACAGTGTTTTAGCTTTTATTAATAGAGGGATCGAGTTCCGGAACCAAGAGGTTATGATGAAGCTGTACAAAACTCTGGTGCAGCCGCACTTGGAGTATTGTGTACAGTTCTGGTCACCGCATTATAAGAAGGATGTGGAAGCTTTGGAAAGGGTGCAGAGGAGATTTACTAGGATGTTGCCTGGTATGGAGGGAAGGTCTTACGAGGAAAGGCTGAGGGACTTGAGGCTGTTTTCATTAGAGAGAAGGTTGAGAGGTGACTTAATTGAAACATATAAAATAATCAGAGGGTTAGATAGGATGGATAGGGAGAGCCTTTTTCCTAGGATGGTGATGGCGAGCACGAGGGGGCATAGCTTTAAATTGAGGGGTGAAAGGTATAGGACAGATGTCAGAGGTAGTTTCTTTACTCAGAGAGTAGTAAGGGAATGGAACACTTTGCCTGCAACGGTAGTAAATTCACCAACTTTAAGTACATTTAAGTCGTCATTGGACAAGCATATGGACGTACATGGAATAGTGTAGGTTAGATGGGCTTCATATCGGAACGACAGGTCGGCACAACATCGAGGGCCGAAGGGCCTGTACTGCGCTGTAATGGTCTATGTTCTATGTTCTATGAAGCTACCAGATCTGCTGACCTTTTCCAGCAACTTTGTTTTTGTTCCTCGTAACTTCATACAGCTGAAGTATACCTCCCCACGCCTTCCTATGATCCAAAAAAAATCAAATCGCTCGGCCCAGTCCAATTAATGATGCACTGATGTCCTTGTATCATTGCTGTGATGTGTCTGGAGGGATGTACTTCTGTTAAAGATACTGTATCAATTCAAGTGGTTGTTGGTGATTTGTTCTGCATTCGTACTGAGTATCTCAACATCATCTTGGCATGTTCCCTGTTGTATAGTTTCAGATGCAGGTGCAATGTTACCAATTTGATCTGGAACACACTGGCCCCGTGTGCTCTCTGCAACATGGTAACACTCAAACAAATCGGCAGCTTTTCACTGATCCTAAACAGTGGATTCCCACTGAACTGCTGAAAACATGTACATACACAGGCAAATCTATACCTTGTGCTACTTTTAAAGCCACCATTCCATGTGTTGTGTTTGATTCAACATGCAGGGTAACATTTGATTCCATCCCACTTGCTCCCTCTTGCAAGGAATACGTTTTCCAGTTCAATATATTTTGTCCAGGGGTAGCAAAATGACAATGCTGCAGATAACCAGCGAGGGCGCCAGAGTATCATAGTCATCATTTCCCGGGTCGCCCATGGGACATGGATATCAGTAGTTACTTCCTAAGGAATTCAGTTACTGTGGAAGCTCTAACCAGTGATTCTCACCATCACTTTATTATTTTTAAAAATGGAACAGGATTAATGAGAAAACTCGAGTGCATTACCTGTTCTGTCTCTTCATGTATGGTCAATTGAATGGTCAAAGAAAGAGTAGGGCGGATCAGGGATAGCATAGGGAACTTGTGTGTGGAGTCTGAGGAGGTAGGGGAAGCCCTAAACGAGTTTTTTGCTTCTGCCTTTACGAAAGAAACGAACTTTGTAGTGAATGAAACCTTTGAAGAGCAGGTGTGCATGCTGGAATGGATAGAGATAGAGGAAGCTGATGTGCTGAAAATTTTGTCAAACATTAAGATTGACAAGTCGCCAGGCCCGGACGGGATTTGTCCTCGGCTGCTTTGGGAAACGAGAAATGGAATTGCTTCGCCACTTGCGAGGACCTTTGCATCCTCGCTGTCCACTGGAGCCGTACCTGAGGACTGGAGAGAGGCAAATGTAATTCCTCTCTTCAAGAAAGGAAATAGGGAAATTCCCAGCAATTACAGGCAGTAAGTCTCACGTCTGTCGTCTGCAAGGTGTTAGAAAGGATTCTGAGGGATAGGATTTATGACCATCTGGAAGAGCATGGCTTGATCAAATGCAGTCAACACGTCTTTGTGAGGGGCAGGTCATGCCTCACAAACCTTATCGAGTTCTTTGAGGATGTGACTAGAAAAGTTGATGAGGGTCGAGCTGTGGATGTGGTGTATATGGACTTCAGTAAGGCATTTGATAAGGTTCCCCATGGTAGGCTCATTCAGAAGGTCAGGAGGAATGGGATACAGGGGAACTTAGCTGTCTGGATACAGAATTTGCTGGCCAACAGAAGACAGCGGGTGGTAGTAGAAGGAAAATATTCTACCTGGAAGTCAGTGGTGAGTGGGGTTCCACAGGGCTCTGTCCTTGGGCCTCTACTGATTGTAATTTTTATTAATGATTTGGATGAGGGGATTGAAGGATGGGTCAGCAAGTTTGCAGACGACACAAAGGTTGGAGGTGTCGTTGACAGTATAGAGGGCTGTTGTAGGCTGCAGCGGGACATTGACAGGATGCAGAGATGGGTTGAGAGGTGGCAGATGGAGTTCAACCTGGATAAATGCGAGGTGATGCATTTTGGAAGGTCGAATTTGAAAGCTGAGTACAGGATTAGGATAGGATTCTTGGCAGTGTGGAGGAACAGAGGGATCTTGGTGTGCAGATACATAGATCCCTTAAAATGGCCACCCAAGTGGACAGGGTTGTTAAGAAAGCATATGGTGTTTTGGCTTTCATTAACAGGGGGATTGAGTTTAAGAGTCGTGAGACCTTGTTGAAGCTCTATAAAACTTTTGTTAGACCGCACTTGGAATACTGCGTCCAGTTCTGGTCGCCCTATTATAGGAAAGATGTGGATGCTTTGGAGAGGGTTCAGAGGAGGTTTACCAGGATGCTGCCTGGACTGGAGGGCTTATCTTATGAAGAGAGGTTGACTGAGCTCGGTCTCTTTTCATTGGAGAAAAGGAGGAGGAGAGGGGACCTAATTGAGGTATACAAGATAATGAGAGGCATAGATAGAGTTGATAGCCAGAGACTATTTCCCAGGGCAGAAATGGCTAGCACGAGGGGTCATAGTTTTAAGCTGGATGGAGGAAAGTATAGAGGGGATGTCAGAGGCGGGTTCTTTACACAGAGAGTTGTGAGAGCATGGAATGCGTTGCCAGCAGCAGTTGTGGAAGCAAGGTCATTGGGGTCATTTAAGAGACTGCTGGACATGCATATGGTCACAGAAGTTTGAGGGTGCATACATGAGGATCAATGGTCGGCACAACATCGTGGGCTGAAGGGCCTGTTCTGTGCTGTACTGTTCTATGTTCTATGTTCTATGTAGACACATTATCATTGACCTTAAGATAAGAGCTGGAAGTGTGTGTGATGTGTATAGGTGTAGGGCTGTTATTGATTTTCTACTCAACATCTGGGACTGGATGGACAGAAATTTGAGAGCAGCCAATGACGGACAATAAATAACAAAGTGTGGAGCTGGATGAACACAGCAGGCCAAGCAGCATCTCAGGAGCACAAAAGCTGACGTTTCAGACCTAGACCCTTCAGGCCCGAAACGTCAGCTTTTGTGCTCCTGAGATGCTGCTTGGCCTGCTGTGTTCATCCAGCTCCACACTTTATTATCTCAGATTCCCCAGCATCTACAGTTCCCATTATCTCCGACGGACAATAAATGTTGGTGCAGTCAGCGATGCCCTTATCCCACAGCTATGAAAACAATACTGGAGCTGTGTACATGTGTTCCAGCATTGTGTAGCAGCAGAATTGTTGAGGGGGAAGAGGGCAGATAATGCGACGGAAATCACCAGCTTTTCACTGATCTTATACTGGATTCCCACTGATCTGCTGAAACGCATACAATACATAGGCAAATCTGCTCATTGTGTTATTTTTAAAGCCATCATTCCATATGTTTGATTCGATTCAACATGTGAGATAACACTTACTTCCCTCACACTTGTTTCCTGCTGATTTTTATTTTCTCCAGGGGCAGGCTAATGACAATACTGCAGACGGCCAGTGAGGGTGCCAGTGTCCCATAGACTGCATTCCCAGGTCAGTCATTGAACGTGGGTGTCACTGGCTGGGCCCAGCATTTAGTGCCTGTTCCTCATTGCCCTTGAGAAGGTGGGCGATATTTAATTTGCTGATTTGGATCTTGAAAGAGGAACTGGATATCTGAACCAGGAAGATAAGGGCTAAATTCCTTTCCTCGTTGACCTCTCAGAAACGAAAAGTTCCTTGAAGCTTGACCTTTGCCCCCCCACAACCCCAGTCTCCCCAGTAGTGCATCTCTGTCTGGAGAGTCATCCCCAACCATATCTCTCCCACTAAACCTCCCCACCCAATCTTCTATGCCTCAGGAGTGATTCCCCCCACCACTGGCTCTCTCCCTTACACCCATCTGTGATTCTCTCTTTCTTTCTCTTTCTCTCTTCCTCTTCTTTCTCTTCCACTCTTTTTCTCTGTGTCTAGCAGTCACCCTCCCTTTCTCCCTCGAGTAATCCTCAATACCTGCAGTGACCTTCTCCCTGCCCAAACCCATCAGATCCCAGTGATCCTTTTCTCTGCATCCAACGTTATTGACCAGGCCCCCCTCAAAATATATAAAATAAATAGCCCGGACCCTAACTTTTTCTTACTTCAAAGGCAAGTGTTGCATTCCAGATGCAATGTAATTGTTCAAACTACTAGATTTGAAGGAAAGCACATTTTATTCATGCGCTGTAGTTAAAAGACAACAAAACAAAGAGGAAATTGGAATAACAACACTAAAGACAGATGGAAAGGAAAGGGGGATGGGGTAATGTTGCTGGTTAAGGAGGAGATTAACACAATAGTAAAGGAGGACATTGGCCTGGACAATGGGTCGAGTTGCAGAACGCCAAAGGGAAAGGCACATTAGTGGGAGATATGGACAGACCACCAGACAGTAGTTATGATTTTGGGGACTGTATCAAATAAAAAATTAGAGATGCATGCAGTAAGGGTACAGCAGTTATAATTGGTGACTCCAACCTACATATTGATTGGTCTAAACAAACTGGTGACAATGTGATGGAGGACGATTTCCTGAGTGTAAGAGGGATGGTTTCCTTGACCAATATGCTGAGAAACCGACTAGACAGCAAGCCATACTGTGCTTGTGTAATGAGAGAGGATGAATTAGCAACATTGTTGTGTCATATCCTTTGGGGAAGAGTGCCCGTAATATGGTAGAAAGGAAGTTTATGGAAAACATAAAAAACTGACGGCAAAGCCTCTTGATGAAGCCACATATGTGAAGAGAAAAAGACTGGTGAAGACAGATGCAGGTCCCTTGCAGGTAGAATCAGGTGAAAATCATAATGGATAAGAAAGAGATGGTGGATTGAGCAAATACTTTGGATCTGTCTTTACTAAGGAGGACATAAATCACCTTCAGGAAATGGTAAGGGACAGAGGGTCAAGAATGAAGGAAATCTGAATGAGTCAGGAAATGGTATTGGGGAAATTGATCTGATTAAATCCCGATAAGTCCCCAGACCCTGATGCTCTGCACCCCAGAGTGCCTAAGGAAATGGCGAAATAGCGGGCTCATTGGTGATCATTTTCCAGTATTCTGTAGACTCTGGAAGAGTTCCAATGGGCTGGAGGGTAGCTAATGTAACCCCACTCTTTTAAAAAGGGAGGGAAGGAGAAGATAGGGAACTATAGGCCGGTTAGCCTGACATTGGTGGTGTGGAGAATGCTGCAGTCAATCATAAGGGATGCAGTAACTGAGCATTTGGAAAGCAGTGACAGAACCTAGTCATCATGAATTCACTAAAGGGGAATCGTGCTTGACAAATCTTGTGGAAAGTTTTTGAGGATGTGACCAGTAGAGTGGACAAGGCTGAATCAGTAGGTGTTGTGTATTTCAAAAGGCTTTTGACAAGGTTCAACATGAGAGATTAGTAAGGAGAATTAAAGCTCATGTAATCAGTGGTAATGTGCTGACAGGGATAGAGAACTGGCTGGCAGCCAGGAAGCAGAGAGTTAAAGTAAACATGTCCTTTTCAGAGCGGCAGGCAGTGATGAGTGGGGTACCACAGGGTTCAGTGCTGGGACCCCAGCTGCTCACAATATACATTCACAAATATGATGAAGGAATTGAATGCCTTATCTCCAAATGTGCAGATGACACTAAACTGGGTAGCAGTGTGTGCTGGTGAGGAGGATACTAACAGGCTGCAGGGTGACTTTGACAAGCTGGCTGAGAGGGCAAATACTTGGCAAATGCAATGTAACCCTAAGAATTGTGAGGCTATCCACTTTGGCCACAGAAACAGGAAGATAGATTGTGATCTGAATGGTGCCAGTTTAGGAGAAGGAGAGGTGCAATGAGACCTGGGTGTTGTGGTGGAGCAGTCGGTGAAGGTTGGCATCCAGGTGCAGCAGGCAGTGAGGAAAGCCGGCCTTTTCAGTGAGAGGATTTGAGTTTTGGGGTGGAGTGTCTTGCTGCAGTTATACAGGGCCTCGGTGAGGCCATACCTCGAGTACTGTGTGCAGTTTTGGTCTCTCAGTCTGAGGAAGGACATTCTTGCTGTTGAGGGAGTCCAGCAAAGGTTCACCAGACTGATTTCCGGGTTAGCAGGACTCACACACGAGGAAAGACTGGATCGACTGGGTTTGCATTCACTGGAATTTAAAAGAATGAGTGGGGAATCTCATCGAAACACATAAAATCCTGACGGGATTGGACAGGCCAGGTGCAGGATAGAATGTTCCCAATAGACAGGAAGCTGGAAGAACACAGCAAACCAAGCAATGTCTGGAGGAAAGGAATGGTTAACGTTTCAGGAATTACCTTTCTTCAGGATTACACAAAAAGGTACCATGAAACTTGATAGGGTTCAGAGCAGATTTATAAGGATGTTGCCAGGGCTGGAGGGTTTCAGTTATAGGGAAAGTCTGAATAAGATGGAGCTATTTTCCCTGAAACAGAGGCAGAGGCGTGTCCTTATAGAGATATATAAAATCATGAGGGGTATGGACGGGGTGAATAGCCAAGGTGTTTTCCCCAGGGATAGGGAAAACTAGAATGCATAGGTTTAGGGTAAGAGGGGAAAGATTTTGAAGGAACATTTTCACACAGGGTGGTGCATGTGTGGAATGAACAGAGTAAGTGGTGGAGGCTGGTACAATTACAACATTTAAAAGGCATCTGGATGGGTATATGAATAGGAAGCGTTTAGTTGGATATGGGCCCAATGCTGGTAAATGAAACTAGAAATAATTCAGGATATCTGGGTAGCCTGGATGAGTTGGATTGTAGGGTCTATTTCCTCTCTGTACAGCTCTATGCTTCTATAAGTGAGTCAGAAACATTAACCATACTGCATTTATTACAGATAAAAATTATGGATAAAAGGAGGCACTCGCAAAACAGAATCCCACATTTGGGAAAGGCAAGATAAAATGCATGTTTAGATACCCAAACTGAGGATTTCAGTCCCATTATCTTTTTCCAGCATTTTTAATTTAATATTAATTTCCTTCAAATCCTCTTCTCAATAGATCTTGTTTCAGTGTGTGCAGCGTCAACTTAAATTTGAAATAATTTAGGTTTCCTGTGTGCTTATTAATAACGTGGACATGACCAATGGAGGCTGAATACTGATGTTTGGATATAAAGTTGCTTCGTTGTTTAATGAAAAGAAGATCAGCCATGGGGCAAGCTTGAGAGGGCTGAATGATCCTGCCAGTTTTCGTTATTCACATGTGGAATGTGGGCAGCACTGTCTGACTCAGCAGATATTGTCCGTCCCTATCTGCCCTTGAGAAGATGGCGGTCAGCTGTTAATCTGTATGATCTTACTTTACCGGAAGCTGCAGAATCTGTTATTGGACTGGAATGGATCAGGATATTCAGCCAATAAAGATTTGGATTTACATAGCACCTATTACGACTTTAGAACGTCAGAAGTGCTTCCCAAGCAACGAACTACTTTAGACCGGGAGTCATTGCCATTTTGTAGGAAATACAGCAGCCAATTTTCACACAGAAAAGTCCCCCAGCCACATAATCACCAACAGACTTCAAGCATGAGGCACAGACGACAAGCACAAAGGGCCCCCCACATCAGACATAGATGCCCGCTCTCTATCGCTCTTGATCTCCAACACTTACACACACACGAGCACGGACACTTGCTCTCTCTCACACACGCACACATACTCTCTTTCTCACACGATGACAAATTCCATCACTGTACATACTCTTGTTCAGGCAGCCCTAGTACTGTCTCTGAGGGGCTGGGACTGGAGTCTTTCTCTGTATAAGAATTGAGGAGAGGGAATTGGCCAATTGTAGTTCATTCAAACTGAATGGCCAGAGATAACCTCCACCCCCGCCCCATGCACCCCCCGACACACACACACACACACACACAGGGAGGAGACTGCAGGAATCCAGTCAGTACATCATGTGAGCACTTTGAAAGACCTCTACAATTTGGTCAACCAATTAGACACAACTGACACTCCTCTCAGCAAAATAAAATGTCCCTCCCTTATGGGGGAGCTGTCACCATCTGCACCAGTTCAAGGTTTGCGATGGCTCTCCCAGGAATTAGTTAGTGACGTACAGCCTATGTATTAGGAGCAGGAGTAGGCCATTTGGCCCTTCGAGCCTGCTTACCCATCAAATGAGATCATGGTTGATCTTATTGTGGCCTTAACTCCACGGTCCCAGCTGAAAACCTTTCCAATCTATATACCAATTTGCAGATGATTTTGGTCACTACACACAATAAATGTGGCCTAACTACAGTCTTACACTACTGCAACATGACTTGCCACCATTAGTACTCAGTGCCCTGATGGATGAAGATAAACACACGGTGTGCTTTCTTTGCTACTTTATCCACTTGTATTGCCACTCTCAGCGAGCTAAGGAGTTGTACCCCAAGATCCCCCCATATATCAATGCTGCTGAGAGTCCTGCTTTGTACTGTATATGTTCCTCTCATATTTGACCTCCCAAATACATCACTTCATACTTGCTCAGATTAAACTCCATCTGCCATTTCTCTGCCCAACTTTCCAACTGATCTACATCCTGCTGTATCCTTTGACAACTTTCCTCATTATCCACTACTCCACCAATTTCGTGTTGTGTGCAAACTTAAAAACCAAGAGTTACTGTAGGTCTCGAGCCACAGATAGACCAGACCGCATCAGTATGGCAGATTTTCTTCTCTAAATTCCTTTTGATAAACCAGTTTTTTTTTGTTGTGAACACTGACAGTGCTTTCATGATCAATATTTCAATGGCAGATACAGAACAGTTTGGATAAATGTGAGGCTATTCACTTTGGAAGCAAAAACAAGGAGTTACGTTACTACCTGAATGGCTGTAAATTGGGAGAGGGGATTGTGCAGTGGGACCTGGGTGTCCTTGTGCACCAGTTGCTGAAGGTAAGCATGCAGGACCAACAGGGTGTGAACAAGGCAAATGGTATGTTGGTCTTCATTGAGACAGATTTCGAGTACAGGAGCAGGGATGTGTTGTTGCAGATATACGGGGCCTTGGTGAGACCACGCCTGGAATATTGTGTGCTGTTCGGTCACCTTTTCTGAGGAAGAATGCTCTTGATCTTGAGGGAGAGCAGCGAAGGTTTACCAGGCTGACTGACTTGGGAGGATTGTTTTTGCTGGAGTTCAGATAAGGAAGGAGGGTCTCATAGAGGCATATAAACAGGGTAGACAGGGTAGATGTAGGGAGGATGTTCCCGATGGTGGGTGTGTCCAGAACCAGGGGTCACAGTCTGAGGATTCAGGGTAGATCATTTAGGATGGAGATGAGTAGACATTTCTTCATCCAAAAAGTGGTGACCCTGTGGAATTCATTACCACAGGAAGTATTTGATGCCAAAACATTCAATGTATTCAAGAGGTGGCTAGATATAGCTCTTGGGCTGAATGGGATCAAAGGTTATTAAACTGTTGATTTGGACAATCAGCTATGATTGTGAAGAATGGCGGAGCAGGCTTGAAGGGAAGAATGGCCTCCTCCTGCTCCTATCTTCTATTACTGAGACTTGGTAACTGAATTTAATCTGAACTCACTGACAGGATGGGGTTTGAACCTGTACCATGTGTATGAACCTGGGTCTCTCATCTTCAAGCCCAGTGACATTACCACGACACTAACACCTCCCCACTCACCATACAAAACACTCAGGGTGCATTTAAGTAGCGGCCACAGATGTGAAAGTGGTTTACATGTTTCAGATGGAGTGTAAATATGACACATTGTTGTTTGTAAGAAAAGATAATTATGAAGAAACAGTCGCAAGGGAGAAGTGGAGAGGTTTACGGAGAGAATTATACAGCCAGGGGCCTAAACAGCTTAATGTCCAGAAGTCAACATTGGCACAAAGGAAATAGAGAATGGACAATTGGCCAAAATCCGAGGGATTGTGAGTTCCCTAAGATGAGTTGGGAGGGATGACGCTATGGAGGAGTCTGAGGGCAGTAACGGAACTTTAAAGTTAAGTTGGTATTACACACACAAAACGTAGAAAGTAGGAAAACGGGAGTAGGCCATTCAGCCCATCTGGAATGCTTCACCATTCAACATGGTCATTGCTGATCATCTAACTGAGTATCCTGCTTGCACTTTCTCCTTGTGCACTTTAATTTTGTTAGCTCGAAGACCAGGAGGAGGGTTTTGTTCTGTTGCTCGCACTTTTACCCCTCTGTTGTCTATAGTTGGCATCACACAACATCACTGGCCTTGCCACATTGGCTGCAAGGTTAAACGTTATAACAGAGAATATCCAGCAAAATCCTACCGCACGACATGAACTGAGCATGTCCAACTCCAAATCTCTTTGAGGGCTACAACTGTTGCTGTTTTAGCTTTTCTTTATTTAACTTTCTCATTTTCTGTACTTTAGCTCTCTAATCATTACAAAGGGAGCACCTTCGCTATGCTCCTCCTTAAGCAACGAGAGCTGCTGTGAAAGAATCGGGTGTTTATTGTAATGAGGTTATCCGGGTGCATTTCATAGGTTGAGTTCCCCGGTTGGGGCTGTTAATCTCATCCAATCAGGGAGCCCTGGCTGTCAGATACAAACAGGAGTCTCAGAGGTACTGCTCACTCTGAGAGCTATGAACTGTAGGAAGAAAGCAAAAATTTAAAGCTTTTAGTTCTTTTTTTTGGACAAAAATCATCAATGCCACTGAGTACATGAATTTGCATGTGCAAATGTTGAAGAATCTTGGAGAAATCCACAAGGGCTTTTTGACTTTGGGTGAACCTTCGTTTGAACATTTTCTTTGGTTTCGAGAATAATCGCTGTCCCTGATATTTGTAAATTGTTCTGTTGGCAGCAAAAGATTAATAGGCTGTTCTTTTCCAGTCCCCTTCACTTTGACAAGTGAATGCTGTTTAGTCTAGTCAAATATAGAACAAAATGCAAAATAAGTAATTTAAAAAGTGCAAATTACGTACCTGATATTTTTGAAACACTTTTGTTTGTACAAAAATTTGTTTACTGTTTTTGCAGTTTAGTGTCAGTTTTATCTGTAATGATTTTCACTGCCCAGAATTCTAACAAAATTTTTCTCTGTAAACATGTCACACTGTAATTGCATCATCCCACCACTGGTGGGGCTGTGCAGTGCTCAGTTTAATGACTCCCACCTCCTGACTTCAAATTGTAGAAAACTCTTGTTGCTCTAATTCTATTTCTATACTCTACAAATGCCATTTGTTTTACTATTTTTAAAGATAGGTTTCTGAAGATGAATGACCCAAATATTTACTTTGCACATTGACAGGAGCCGAATCTCCGCACATCTTAACATTTGAAAAGAGCGCTTTGCAACAGGAAAGACATTGGGTACATGAGAAAGCGAGAACTGTGCAGAACAAAGTGGCCTCTTGAAGCAACAGGAGATCACACAGAGATAGTCAGTCAACAGGACTTTCACAGTGAGATCACACAGCCCAGGCTGTGGGTGGAATGAAGCTGTTGAACCTTGCGCGCTAGGGCCAGTGAAAAATCTGCGATAACTTGCCCAAGGAACAGCACCAGCCAGTTTGGTTCCTTGGTCTTTCCTGGAAACACCCGTCAGCAAAATGTCCAATCGCAGAACTCACTGGAAGTAACCTTTATCACTCACAGGTGTTCCTATCGAGGATCCCACAATCTATATCACTGCTCCTGACAAAGAGGATCGAACCAAACACCTCAACTATTCCAGGAAGACAATTCCGTGCCAAATGCCCTGCTGTAAAAAGAACACAGGCTACTGCAGTGCTTGCATTTGGGGAGTTCACAAGCTTATTGATAGCATCACGTTGTCTGCAACACCTTCAGAGACTGGTCAACTCAGCAGTTTGTGGGTGCAAAACAACACTTTTGAATGCAGAATGCCACGGAGAATCCAGCACAAGCTTCTCTCTCTCTCTCTTTCAGAAAATCTGCTCGCAAAAGTACAGGAGTAGAAAACCCATTGAAAGAATCGAACACCACAAGTGGAATGTTCCGAAAGGGATACGTCTCAAACTTGATTCCAGAAAATTAATGTCAATCAGCCGTAATGGATCTGAGTGTCATTAGTTTGTGTGGACAGTGACTTCAGCTGCAGGCCAGCATTTACAGCAATTTCTAAATCTAGCTTTTTTTTGCTGAATTGAATTGGTATTTGGCCAATATGTTGCATATCCCTCAATACTTTAGATTGGTTAACAAAACCTTATCTCAGCTTTAAAATCCACAACCAATATAATGCCACTGCCTTTCACAGAGATGTGTTTGAAACCTCTCCCACTCTGTATGTGGAAATATTTCTGAATTTCACTCCAGAATAGTTTGGCCCGAGGTCATGTCCGGAACTACTTGGCTTTATTTCCCTATCTGGCCCCCTCAACATCTTGAAAACTTGGATCAAATCATCTGTTAAATTTCAAAATAACAATTGGTGCTGGGTGGGAGAGAGAGGAATAATTGGACCAGCTATGCAGTATGAAACAACACAGTCTCTGAATTGTGCACAAGACACCAGTGTCCTGTCCTTCTATAATAAGAATGTTAAACAGATGAAAGTAAGAGATGCTTTAAATGACAAAATGAGCTCAGCGAACTACTTTCCACCACCTTGCCCAGACACCACCGTCTGGTAGGTGGACAGACTGACTATGGCCTCTGAATCTGCAGAAATAATGGACTATTAATAAACATAAAGTTTATTCATTAAGTTTGAAACTTCGTTACAAATAAACTACTTGAATGTTATAGAAATTCCAAGAAAATTCAACACTTAGTACTGCACTAGTCTTATTCAGCAAGTACATTCCACTACATGTACACAGGACAAAACATTTCAAACCACCAAGTGTGCACTAGATATAGTTCTCTATACAACAGGTTTCACTCTGATGTGCCTCAACACATTTTAGTACTTTTGATGAACAACACAATGCTTTGTGAGGCCCATAGACTGAGGTGTATTCCAGTTGCTGGACTCTCAGGACACTGTTTCTGAAAGGCTATTGACATCGGCCTTTTCTCATGTGTCCCTGCAGTACTTGCTCCAAACTACAGTGTCTCCTTCAGCGCACAGTCCTGGGCCTCAGTCTGTAACACACTTGTCGACGAAAACTCTCTGTGTGAGGACACCAGTGGGTTTCGGATACAGCAAAGAGCATCTTTCACTGAACTGATGGTCCTCCAGGCACCAGTTGCTGTGTGTCCCAGGGAGCAGTCCTTTGGTGCACAGTGTCCCACATCGCAGAGCCGCTCAGCTAAAAAATGCAGCATTAACCACCAGTAACCCATTTGTTGCTGAGGAGTGGAGCAACTCTTCCTCCAGACGGTGGTAAGCCTGTGGAATTCGAAACCAAAACGTTGAATGTTTACAAAAAGTAGCTGAATATAGCGCTTGGAGTTAAAGGGGTCAAGGGGAGGGGAAAGCAGAGATAGGGTACTTCAAACTTGATCCGCCATGATCGTATTTGAAGGTGCATCGAAGGGGCCGAATGGCCTCCTCCTGCTCGTTTGCAATGTGTCTGTGTCTCCACCTCTCTCCACGTCCTCCCAGTTTACAGTGAATGGCCCTGACCCTCTGAACCATATGCCACCCACTTCTGGGTAACCTGACAGTGAAGGACACAAGAGATTGACCGGTCAGCCCAGTTCCCAAATAACACGGCCTCACTATTTTATCTCAGTTTAGTTTGGCTCTGAAAGCCGGCTCAAACGGAGCAGAAACCGGTGACCGACACCCCCTAATATTTCCGCAATTTTCCCGACGGACTTGGCAAAAGGGCCCATAAGGGCGGCCAGGCTCATCACCAGGTTTGAGCTGCCCCCCGGCCCCGCTTGATTGAAGCCTGCGCTCCTGATGTTTGCGAAGGGCAGTTACACCCAGTTGTGAATTTCCTTTGCAATTCTCCGTATATCGTGATGGTTCAGATGGGGACCTGGAGAATGACCCGAGCTGACCCAGCCATTTGTAACTTTCCATCTCACCATAGCTTGTCGGCATTTTTAAGCAAAGGTTCTATTCTCTCTGGCAGCTCAGTTGATGCCAAATTGAAACCTTCAGTTTGCACCCTAAGTGGCTTTGGGGAAAAGTGTAAACATATCATGTCCTTGGACGGAGCGTTTTGTTTTTGGCAAAGACTGAGGAAATTTCTTTGTAAACAAGTAATTCCGCAGTTTGACCTGACTGCACTGAATCCATCCTGTTGGCCCTGCCCAGTCTGTCAGCCGTGTTCCTGTACTACCTGCGGGCAGCTCGGGGATTAAGATCCCAGTGCCACAGCATCTTTGAAACAGAACGCAGGCACTTTCGGAGTTTCTTTGGGAAAATTGTCAGCTACCATTATTCTTCCCTCTGCTCCAACGCCCCCACCCTCATGCCTAAGACCCGAGCTCTGAACTTGGAACTTCCCCTCTCTGCTTCACTCAGCTGTAAGTAATCTGTATTTCCAGACATTTATTAGATAAAGCTTGTGTTTTCCAGCCTGCCCCCTTCCAGATGCTGCAAACTCCCCAGAGGGAAACCAGAGGAACACAAATCTGAGTCTAATTAGAAAGATTACATCTCATGTTGGGGGGGGGGGGGGGTACAGATTCCTTTCTATTCCCACTGGAGATAACAAACTCCACATTTCACCAGCGTGATGATGTTGCAACGCCAAATTTCTTCGATCAATTAAGAATTACTAACTTGTTACAAATGTAACTCAAGACAAACATTCAAAGCTTATTGACAGAAGAAAAGATTTAGACTGTGTAAAGATGGACATGACTTACATTCTATCATTGCAACTTTAAAGGGAAGTATGTCTAACAGCCAATGGTGAAGAACCCCATCAAACACTTCAAATAGAAAATGAAGAGACTGAACCAGAATGATTTCTTAGAAATCCACCCTGCCCCCCCACCCCCACTGCCCCAGACATCAGTGACACTATGGATCATCAAACCTTGTTAGAACATCACAAGGGATTTTAAGTGTTCACTTTTGATGATCTGGCCTTAGAATTCAATGCCATGCCTCAATGACAGCTTCCATTTCATTCAGAGACTCATTGATGCTCACAGCACAGGAGGCTATTCAGCCCAACCTGTCCATGCAGGTCACAAAGGTACAATAATCCTATTTTTCACCTCTCAGCCCACCCCGGAGATGATGGCAACACAAGAGAATATTTTAATGCATCCTCAACATTATTAGTGTTATTGACTCAATCAGTCTTTCTGTTTCTAGGGGTTCAGTTCTCCTTCCTGGGAATATTCTCCTTTGCTGTCTTGAAACCTGCACCCAACCTTTACTCCACAGCCTGGCTTTTCACAAACACTGAGCTCCACCAAGCCAGTACTGTCCCTGGATTTATTTCCTGAGCTTGCAGAACTATTCATTGTGCATCAACTTCCATTGAGTCATTCAGAGCTCCAGGGACTTTCCTGAGCCTTTGCTAACAGAGCCATTCAACTCCTCAAGGACTTTTCTTGTCCCTAACCATACAGAATCTGGACAGTTTCGGTGCCTTTAACAGCACAGCTAACAGCAGCCCTGCCGAACAATGAGGCAAGGCCAGTTTTGATGGTCTTAGACAGGAGATTTCAAAAGTTGATAGGACAAAGCCGTTTGCAGACATTTGGTAAGTGTGAGGCTTTCAAAAGTGAGTTAATGAGGGTTCTGGGCCAGGATGTCTCTGTTAGAGTGAAAGTTAAGGCTAGCAGGAACAGGAAGATCTGGATGACTAGTGTTATGGTGGTCCTGGTCATGGAAAAGAAGGAAGCATATAACATGTAGAGGCAGTTGGAATCATGTGAATTCCTTGAGGAGTATAGGGGGTGTCAGAGTACACTTAAGAGAGAAATCAGGCAGGCTACAAGGGGACACGAGATAGCTTTAGACCATAAGACATAGGAGTGGAAGTAAGGCCATTCGTCCCATCAAGTCCACTCCGCCATTTAAATCATGGCTGATGGGCATTTCAACACCACTTCCCTGCACACTCCCCGTAGCCCTTGATTCCTTTTGAGATCAAGAGTTTGTCGATCTCTGCCTTGAAGGCATCCAACGTCCCAGCCTCCACTGCACTCTGTGGCAATGAATTCCACAAGCCCACCACTCTCTGGCTGAAGAAATGTCATCTCATTTCAGTTTTAAATTTACCCCCTCTAATTTTAAGGCTGTGCCCATGTGTCCTAGTCTGCCCGCCTAATGGAAACAACGTCCTAGCGTCCACCCCTTCTAAGCCATACATTATCTTGTAAGTTTCTATTAGATCTCCCCTCAACCTTCTAAACTCTAATGAGTACAATCCCATGATCCTTAGCCGTTCCAGGGATCATCCGTGTGTATCTCTGCTGGACATGCTCCAGGGCTAGTATGTCCTTCCTGAGGTGTGGAGCCCAAAATTGGACACAGTATTCTAAATGGGGCCTAACTAGAGCCTTATAAAGCCTCAGAAGCACATCGCTGCTTTTCTATTCCAACCCTCTTGAGATAAACGACAACATTACATTCGCTTTCTTAATTATGGACTCTACCTGCAAGTTAACCTTTAGAGAAACCTGGACCAACACTCCCAGATCCCTTTGTACTTCAGATTTGCGAATTTTCTCACCATTTAGAAAACAGTCCATGCCTGTATTCTTTTTCCCCAAAGTGCAAAACCTCACATTTACTCACATTGAATTTCATTAGCCATTTCCTGGACCACTCTCCTAAACTGTCTAAATCTTTCTGCAGCTTCCCCACCTCCTCAGTACTACCTGCCTGTCCACCTATCTTCGTATCATCGGCAAACTTCACCAGAATGCCCCCAGTTCCTTCATCCAGAAGATAAGGCAAAGGAGAATCCAAATAGATTCTGCAAGTACATGAAGGGCAACAGAATAACGAGGGAGAGAATAGGGCCTCTTAAAGACTAACAATGTCCTCTTTGTGCTGGGCCACAAGAGATGGGTGAGATCCCAAATGAATACTTCTTGTCAGTATTTACTGCTGAGAAAGGCATGGATGCTCGGGAACTTGAGGAAATAAATTGTGATTCTTGAAGAGCATCCACATTACAGAAGAAGAGGTGCTGGAAATCTTGAAATGCATTAAGGTTGGTAATTTGCCAGGACTCGATGGAATGTATCCCAGGACTTCATGGGAGGTTAGGAAGGAAATTGTGGGGACCCGAACTGAGATATTTGTATCGTCGACAGCCAAGGGTGAAGTGTCCAAAGGTGGTTAATGTTGTGCCGTTATTTTAAAAAGATTTCAGGGAAATGCCTGGGAACTACAGACCCGTGAGCCTAAAGTCAGCGATAGGTAGGTTGTGAGATGGGCTTCTGAGAGACAGGATCTACAGGCATTTGGAGAGGCAAGGACTCCTTTAGGATAGTCAGCATGGCTTTATGCGTGGGAAACCATAGCTTATGAATTTTATTGAGCTTATTGAAGCGGTGACCAAGAAAGTAGATGAGGGCAGTGCGGTAGATATTCTCTACTTGGGCTTTAGCAATGTCTTTGACAAGATACTGTGTGGTAGGTTTTGAGTAAGGTTAAATCTTTTGGGATCCAGGGCGAGCTACAAAATTGGATACAAAATTGACTCGAAGGTAGAAGACAGGGTCGTGGTAGAAAATTGGTTCTCAGACTGAAGGCCTGTGACCAGTGGCTCGATGCTGTGTGCACTGATATTCGCCATCTGTATAAATGATTTGGATGAGAATTTAGAAAGTATAGTTAGTGAGTTTGCAGAAGACACCAAGATTGGTGGACAGTGAAGAAGGTGATCTGGAATGCAGCGAGATCTTGATCAACTAGGTCACGGGGCAGAGGAATGGCAGACGGAGTTTAATTCAGATAAGTGTGAGGTGCTGCTTTTTGTAGGTCAATCCAGGGCTGGGCATGTACAGTTCATGGTCGGGCCTTGGGGAGTGTTATGGAACAAAGACATCCAGGGGTACAGGTTCATAGCTCCTTAAAAGTGGAGTCACAGGTAGACAGGATGATGAAGAAGCTTTTGGCATATTAGCTTTCATCGACCAGCGCCTCGCAGTGCCAGAGACCCAGGTTCAATTCCAACCTTGAGCAACTCTTCCCCTCAGTAAACCTGAAGAAGTTACCCTCCTCCCTCCGGGCCAACCTCAGGGAATCTCTCTCCCATTGCAACTCTCTTGTAATCTCTTCGGCCTTGAAACTGCTCGCCCTGGACTGACCTATCCCCTCCCTACCTCCCCACCTATACTCTCTCCACCTATCTTCTTTACTCTCCATCTTCGGTCCGCCTCCCCCTCTCTCCCTATTTATTCCAGTTCCCTCTCCCCATCCCCCTCTCTGATGAAGGGTCTAGGCCCGAAACGTCAGCTTTTGTGCTCCTGAGATGCTGCTTGGCCTGCTGTGTTCATCCAGCCTCACATTTTATTATCTTGGAATTCTCCAGCATCTGCAGTTCCCATTATCTCTTCTCCTCAGTACTTCTGTTTCTTCCCTCAGTCCAAAGATGTGCAGGTCAGGGTGGAATGGCCAGGTTAAATGGCCCATAGTGTCCAGGGTTGGGTGTATTAGCTATAAGAAATGTAGGGGACAGGGTGGGGGGGTGGTGGCTGGTTCTGGATGGGATGCTCTTCAGAGGGTCAGGGTGGACTTGTTGGGCTGAATGGCCTGTTTCTGCACTGTAGGGATTCTATGAAAGCTATTTTTGATAAGATAGCAGATTAGCTACACTGTCCCTACAAAGTGTGGTGACAGTTATGATACAGGGATGGTCAGTATGGAAAGCCCAAGAGGTTGGCTCTGTGCCATCTCCTAAAATGTCTGCAGAGACTCACCCCTCTGAGGCAACCATCCTACATGTGGTAGGACCAGGCCAACTTCCCAAGAGCTGCTAGACCTTTGTCTTTGAAGGAAAGGTATCCCTGTACTGCTCCCAGGATACATGCAAGACCATTTTCCTGCGCCTGCACCTCACATTTATCTATATTAAACTCCAACTGCCACTCCTTGGCCCATTGGCCCATCTGATTATGTCCCATTGTACTCTGAGATAACCTTCTTCCCTGTCCACTCCATCCCCAATTTTGGTGTCATCTGCAAACTTATTAACCATAACTCCTACATTCACAGCCAAATCATTTATGTAAATGACAAAAAGAAGTGGAACCAGCACTGATCCCTGTGGTACACCTGTCCTTTTCATTCACGCAATGTAAGGTGTTTAGTAAAGTCCCGGACTAAGGTGTTTGGTTAAAACCTGATGAATATATTTGAACTTGAGAAGGTTCAAGCTCAGTTGTGTGAAAGTTCAAGAAAGAAGTTATCAAATTCTCAAGACTAACAGTTAAAATCACTGTTAAATTAATTGAATTGAACAAACATGATCAAGAAATTAATTTTCCATTTTGTGACAAATCATTAACTTCAGGTGATGTGCAAGTATTTGGGAGTGTTCTCATAGATCATAAAATTCCTACAGTGTGGAAACAGGCCCTTCAGTCCACACTGACCCTCAGAGCATCCTGCCCAGACCCATGCCCCTATAACCCACCTAATCTACACATCCCTGAACATTACGATCAGTAGCATGTTATTTATATTGGCGAGGATTGGGCATGCGCTTGTAGAAGAGCGTGGTTAGATCTAATATGGAGAGAGGAATAGAATCCAATTTCTTAAATTTTAATTCTAATGCAAGCAAATCTATTCCAACAAAATCACTGAATAGAAAAGCAGCAAAACACTGCAGCTGTGCTTGGAACTAGAAAGTACAGAAACAAGTCAGATTGAATAGTTTACAATGTTCATGCTCTACATGCATCTCCTCCCACCCCATGGAGTGTGACCACAGAAGGAAGGAAGGAATGTAGGATATCTGGTTTCTGCCTAAGTGTGTCAAACTCAGCGAATCCACAAGACAGCAATTCTGCATTCTAACCACTCCTTGGGTAATGGAGTTTCTCCTGAATTTCCTGTTGGAAACATTAGTGACTACTGTGAAGACCACCTATTTAACATGGAAGAGGTGTTGCTTTGAACCAAAGAATTGTGGAAAGAGATGCCACAGATTTTAAAAACAAGCTGCCACAACTCAGTTGTATCTCTGATGTTGCCGTATTCAAACAGTGGGAGGGGGTGCTAGACACCCCAGTTATGTGGCTGTGTTCAGTGGAGTCTTGCCCACTGGCAAACATTTCATGGTGCATTATTGGTTCTGGTTGAAAAGCCATTCAGGAGTGCTCCAGCATTCTGACAACTCCTTGTTGGGGCCAGTTCGTTGGATATATTCAAGAGGAAGCTGGGCATGGCCTTTGCAGCTGAAGCAATCAGGCGGAATGGAGAGACGTGTGAGGGGGATACTGAAACTGCACGATCATATTGAATGGTAGTACAGGCTCAAAAGGGGCCGAATGGCCTACTTCTGCACCTATTTTGTGTGTTTTTTTACATTTGATAGCTTATTGTGCAATTTCCTTATGTTGCAACAAAATACAAAAACATTGAGGCTGGGAAAGAAAAAGCAGTTAAATCTCTCTCCCCGCTTTGTAGGTGGAGAAGTGAAAATCAATTCTGAGTAGCTAACAACTCCCTCTGTAAATTCTGTTTTTGAGGGACGGGGTTGGTTGGTTGGTTGGTGGTTGGTGGTTTGGAGGGGGGATGGAGCACCTTCAGACATAGCAAAACGGATCAGCAACAGATCCAAACCTTGTGTCCTCAAAAAAAAGAGTCAAAAGGGATCAGAAGAGGGCCTGAAGGTAAGTTTATTTACCTCGGTAACCCAGACTGCTGCCAGAAACATGCCATGCTAACTGCCCACAAATATCTGTCTGTAGGTCTTTGGGAATTTTAAGAAGGAAGCAGAGTTTAAGTCAGAATTACCGATTAACATTCAACTCCGCTCTCTGGTCTCATTGCTTAAAAACCAGTCTGCTTGCAACGGTTATTTGCTAATTTGTCGAAAAACCTGGAGTACATGTACTTCTAAGTGGAATTGGACAGTTCGGTAAAATTGGACAATTTGGTGGATTGTTCAAATTTTCACATCTGCGACAACACAATGAATAGTAGAGTTTGATCCCCACACATCACCCCAGGGAGTTGTAACGCTCCTATTAATGGCCTTTAGTTTTGTTTCTCCATAAATGGGAAGATCTTTTTTATGTCTACCCTATCAAAGCCCTTCCTAATTTTAAAAGGATCTGTTTGGATTATCTTTCAACTCCCCAGGCTGTTCATTCCTTTGCATCTCTACAGCAAGAGATCTCTTCCTTAGCTTTGAAGCTTGTCACTAATGCACGGTCACTTTCAAAGGCTGGGTTACTTGAAAAAAAATATTTATCCAGTTAGGCCTTTCCAAGCTAACAGTAGTGTGAAAAGGGCTCTCCAAAACAATTATAAATTCGCTGTCAGTGATTCAGGTCTGAAACAGCATGGAGGAAAGACTTCAATTTGAGGAATGAGTGAAAAAACCGCGTCACCTTTGAGAAGTTAGAACCGGATTAAATTTGAAACAGTAGCTTCTTTTTCACACAATGCACATGTTCTTGGTAAGGCCGGCGTCTCTTGGTTATCGCAATCACTTTTGAAAAGGATGTTGTGAGCCAGCATTTACTTCAAGCCCACCGACTCCCACAGCTACCTTGAATACACCTCCTCTCACCCACCCTCCTGTAAAAATGTGATCCCCTATTCCCAATTCCTCTGCCTCCGCCACATTTGCTCCCAGGATGAGATGTTCCATTCCCAAACATCCTGGATGTGTCCGTATTTCAAGGACTGCAAGATTCCTCCCCCCCCGCCACCGCGGTGGTCGGAAATGACTTTGACTGAATCTCTTGCGTTTCCCCCGCCCCACCCCTCACACCCTCTCCCCGCAATAACAACAAAGACAGAATTCCCCTTGTCCTCACGTATCACCCCGACAACCTCCGGATTCAACGCATTATTCTCCACCACTTCCACCACCTGCAATCTGACCCCATTACTAAGGATATATTTCCCTCCACACCCCTACCTGCCTTCAGAGGGACTGCTCTCTCTGCTACTCCCTTGTCCACTCCACACACCCAACTAGCTCCACCACCCCCGGCACCTTCCCCTGTAACCGCAGGAAGTGCTACTCCTGCCCCTCTTCCTCCCCTCTCATCCCCATCCCAGGCCCCAAAAAAGCCTTCCATATCCGACAGGCATTCACCTGCAAATCCGCTAACATGGTCTATTGTATCCGCTGTTCCCGATGCGGCCTCCTCTACATCGGTGAGACTAAGTGGAGGCTCGGAGACCACTTTGTAGAGCACCTGCGCTCTGTTCGTGACAAACGACAACACCTTCCAGTTGCAAACCACTTCACCTCCCCTTCACAGTCCCTGGATGACATGTCCATCCTGGGCCTCTTCAAGTGTCACAACGATGGCACCAGGAAACTGGAGGAACAGCACCTTCGCCTTGGAACCCTACGACCCAATGGTCCCAATGTGGACGTTACAGCTTCAAAATCTCCCCAGCCCCGAACTCATCCCAAGACCATCACCCTCCTCTCATTCCCGCCTCCTTGACCAGTCCGACTTAGAACATAGAACAGTACAGCCCCTTCGACCCACGATGTTGTGCCAACCTATTATCCTACTATGATCAATCTACCCAGCATGCCTTACAGTTTACTATCCTCCACGTGCCTATCCAAGAGTCACTTAAAAGTCTCTAAAGTTTCTGACTCCACTACCACTGCTGACAGCACATTCCACACACCCACCACTCTCTGTGTGAAGAACCTACCTCTGACATTTCTCCTACACCTTCCTCCAATCACCTTAACGTTATGGCCCCCTCGTAATAGTAATTTCCACCCTGGGAAAAAGTCTCTGACTATCCATTCTATCTATGCCTCTCATCATCTTATACACCTCTATCAGTCGCCACTCATCCTTCTTTGCTCCAATGAGTAAAGCCCGAGCTCCCTCAACTTTTTCCTCATAAGACCTGCCCTCCAGGCCAGGCAGCACCCTGGTAGATCTCCTCTGCACCCTCTCTAAAGCTTTCACATCTTTCTTGTAATGAGATGGCCAGATCTGAGCACGATATTGCAAGTGTGGTCTAGGTGGCTCAGTGGTTAGTATTGCTGCCTCACAACATCGGGGACCTGGCTTCATTTCCAGCCTCGGGCAGTTGTCTACGCGGAGTTTATGTGTTTTTTCTGTGTTTGTGTGGGTCTCCTCCGGGTGCTCTGATTTTTCTCTCACATTCCAAAGATGTGCGGGTCAGGTAGATTGGCCAAGGGAAATGCAGGGGTAGGGTAGGATAGGGAGGTTGGCCTGGGTGGAATGCTCTTCAGGGGTTTGGTAAAAACCTGATTGGCTGAATGGCCTGCTTCCATACTCTCGGGGTTCTATGCTGCCGAATCACCAATATGGATTGTGAATTGTTGGGATCCAGGGATCAAACCTCGTCATGCCTGACTAGTTGCAATCCTGTCAGCGAGACGGATTCATGTTCCTGACTCTTTGCTTTACAACCACTGACAAGAAACATCTGGAATGATTATAAAGCTGAAATTTGCAATTTGTCTTCAACTCCAAACATTTCCCCATCCTGTGCAAATATTTTGCAGAACGGAAACAGGGATTTGACATTGTTAAGAGACCTTGTGTGGCAGATAAACAGGGCCAAAGTGAAGCAGCGCGGAATAAGGTCAGTGTTGCTGCATGCACTCCCTGCACAACCGTTTTTCATTCTGAATTCAAAAGTTGGAATTTATCTTAGTGAAGGGCTCCTGTGTGGGAGCGATTGACAGAATGTAGTGAAATGCAAAGTGAGCACAGCGTCTCCATTCACCAAATGCTGTCAACATTCAATTGCCAGAGTGAATGTGAAATATGAAACTTAAAACTCACTCTGTCCAATTCCCAGAAATGGTCTTGGCATATTTGCTGCGAACTAAGTCCAACGGTGTTTACAATTGTTTCACTTTCGTTTCTAAGGACATAATATACAGATAATCGAGTTTTTATTCCTATCAGTGATGGAATGGAGTATTGGTCAGGACTTCAGAGATGCCTCCCTGCACTCTGAAAGTCACAGAGTTGTACAGCATGGAAACAGACCCTTCAGTCAAAACCGCCATGCTGGCTAGATATATCCCAAATTAACCAAGAACAAAAACAAAGTTGCCGGAAAAGCTCAGCAGGTCTGGCAGCGTCTGTGAAGGGAAAAAACAGAGTTAACATTTCAGTGACCCTTCCTCAGAACTGATGGTGGCTGGGAAAACGTCAGTTCATAAATTAATCTCGTCTCATTTTCCAGTATTTGACCCATGTCCCTCTAAAATCTTCCTACTCGTGTCCCCATCCAGATGCCTTTTAATTATTATAATTGTACCAGCCTCCACCACTTCGTCTGGCATACGCACACCATCATCTGTGTGAAAACATTGCCCTTCATATCCCTTTTAAATCTTTCCCTTCTCATGTTAAGGCTATGTTCTGTAGTTTTAGACTCCACTACCTTGGGGAAAGGCTATTCATGCCCCTCGTGATTTTATAAACCTCCACAAGATCACTCTTCAACCTCCGATATTCCAGGGAAAATAGCCCCAACTTATTTAGCCTCTCCTGAGGGCTCAAACCCTCCGACCCTGGCAATATCTTCACAAATCTTTTCAGCACCCTTTCAAATTTCACACCATCCTTCCTGTGCCAGAACTGGAGGTAATTCCATATGCTGCCTCACCAATGTCCTCTAGAGCCACAACGTGACCTCCCAACTGCTTTTCTCAATGCACTGGCCCATAAAAGGCAAGCTGCCATTTCGGGTCATTTCTGAAGAAGGGTCTCGACCTGAAACGTCTGATTTCCTGCTCCTCTGATGCTGCTTGGCCTGCTGTATCCATCCAGCTCCACACCTTGTTATCTCTCTTCTTCACTACACTGTCTGCCTGGGAGTTATGAACCTCCATGCCAAGGTCTCTTTGTTCGGTAACACTTCCCGGGACCTTCCTATTAATTGACGGGTTTTCATTTTACAGAATGTGCTCCCTGTAAGAGTTTACAGCTTTGAGTTTAGTTTCATTTTAATGGGACGAATGTTAACGTTTGTGCAGGCTGGTGCAAACGTCAGCGGCAAGCAGGATTTGTAAGCGTAGGACCTGCCCTGATTTGTCCCACCAAAATGTAGCACCTCACACTTATCTTAATTAAACTCCATCTGCCACTAGGCCCATTGGCCCATCTCATCAAGATCCCATTGTATTCATGAGGGAGCCTTGCTTGCTGTCCACTGCACTTCCAATGTTAGTGTCATCTGTAAACTTACTAACCATCCCTCCTATGTTCATAGCCAAATCTTATCAATAAAAAAAAAGTGGCTGCTGGCCACAGGATGTTCAGTTCAGAACTCATTTCAAATACTTGCAGGAGGACATTCACACTTGGAGGCAAATGGGACCACATTAAATAGCCTCATCAAAAAGGCAGTGTCTCTAAAAATGCAATGCTGGTGTGTCACGCTGAATTACTGTGTTGTTGGGACTTGAATAACAGGATCTGAAAGAATGCGATCTATCAGCAATGCAAACGTGTAATCACACGTGACCTAAAAACATAAACTCTTTCAACAAAAACAAGCCAATTCAACGTCTGACATGCTGTGCAAGATATATTTCTGCGCTGGATAATTCTGACCATGTATTACAACTCCACAAGTGAGTCATTGGTAAGCCTGGTGCTGACTGATACTCTATCAGACCCCGACCTCCACTTCAAGGGCAGTGTCCCCACAGTAGCACAAAATCTCACTTCACACCACCACACACACTGCTGTGACATATTGCTAGGAAGATTAGGTGCTCTGTTTTTGTGACTGCTTTACAGAGGGCATGACTGAAAGATTGAGTTTTGTCTGTTCTCATTGCAGTGAACTTTACTTTATCAGAACAGAAAAACAACCAGGGATAGCATGCTTGGGCAAGCTGCATGATAGCATTCTTAATCTTTCACAAACACGTCTCAAGCATGAAAGCATAAACCAGTTCTACAAGTGTTGACGAGTTCAAACTGCTCACAATGGCTGTGTCCTGATAAAGTGTTTTGACCCAAAACTTTGGCTTATCTGCTCCTCTGATGCTGCCTGACCCAGCCTCACACCGATAGACTCTGGCCTCCATCAACTGCAGTCCTTATTGTCTCCTGATTACAATGCCTGATTGGGCAGCCTTCCATTCCTAAGAAGCATAGGGGAGACAACAGTCAATTGAGAGCTATTCCAGTAACCTATACAAATTGAGAGCGAAAAGGCAAGGTAGTGAGTGAGGGGGACTTGGATAGGGTTCTGTGTCTGTGTGTGTTGGGGGGGGTGTTGGGTGGGGTGTTGGATGGAGTCAGTGTCTGTGTGTTGGGTGGGGTTCAGTGTCTGTGTGTGTTGGGGGGGGTGTTGGATGGGGTTCAGTGTCCGTGTGTTGGGTGGGGTGTTGGATGGGGTTCAGTGTCTGTGTGTGTTGGGGGGGGGTGTTGGGTGGGGTGTTGGATGGGGTCAGTGTCTGTGTGTTGGGTGGGGTTCAGTGTCTGTGTGTGTTGGGGGGGGTGTTGGATGGGGTTCAGTGTCCGTGTGTTGGGTGGGGTGTTGGATGGGGTTCAGTGTCTGTGTGTGAGGGGGGGAGATATGGATGGGGTTCAGTGTCTATGTGTGATGGGGGGAGATATGGATGGGGCTCAGGATCTAAGTGTGAGGGGAGGAGTTGGATGGGGTTCAGTGTCTGTCTGTGAGGGGGGGGGAGAGTTGGATGTGATTGTGTCTGTGTCTGAGGGGTGGAGTTGGATGGGGTTCAGTGTCTGTGTGTGGGAGGGGGTAGTGGAGGGGTTCAGTGTCTGTGTGTGGGGGGGGAGTTGGATGGGGTTCAGTGTCTGTGCGTGGGGGGGAGTTGGATGGGGTTCAGTGCCTGTGTGTGTGGGAGGGGTGGTGGATGGGGTTCAGTGTCTGTGTGTGAGGGGGGAGTTGGATGGGGTTCAGTGTCTGTGTGTGAGGGGGGGAGTTGGATGGGGTTCAGTGTCTGTGTGTGAGGGGGGAGTTAGATGGGGTTCAGTGTCTCTATGTGAGGGGGAGTTGTATGGGGTTCAGTGTCTGTGTGTGAGGGGGGAGTTGGATGGGGTTCAGTGTCTGTGCGTGAGGGGGGAGTTAGATGGGGTTCAGTGTCTCTATGTGAGGGGGAGTTGTATGGGGTTCAGTGTCTGTGTGTGAGGGGGGGAGTTGGATGGGGTTCAGTGTCTGTGCGTGGGGGGGAGTTGGATGGGGTTCAGTGCCTGTGTGTGTGGGAGGGGTGGTGGATGGGGTTCAGTGTCTGTGTGTGAGGGGGGAGTTGGATGGGGTTCAGTGTCTGTGTGTGAGGGGGGAGTTAGATGGGGTTCAGTGTCTCTATGTGAGGGGGAGTTGTATGGGGTTCAGTGTCTGTGTGTGAGGGGGGGAGTTGGATGGGGTTCAGTGTCTCTATGTGAGGGGGAGTTGGATGGGGTTCAGTGTCTGTGTGAAAAGTTGTGAATATCGATGTGAAAAAATAACTCAGGTACTTTTGGGAAGTTGATGCGTTGCAAATAAAAGTTTAATTTTGTTCTTCCTGTTTTCAAAAAATTTGAATGTGATAGCTGTCAGTTATAAAATGGCTCTGGGCCACATTTCTCTCATTTATCCTGAACCACCTATTAGCATTTATTTATTCCCTGCCCTCACAGCAGTTGCTTGATTTCTCCTGTGTCAGGAATAATTGCTGTTGTTTCTCTCAGTGCGAAACCTCTGTGACAACCATACAGCCAGCAAATTTGCAGTCACAGTGTCAAAAAATAGACTGACACGGAATACGTTGACATTGAGAAAATTGTCGTTGTCCTTCACAGTCATAGAGACCATAAATTAGGGAGGGGCTACGGAAGGTACCAGTTGGTGCCGCTAAGGGAGTGAGCGATGAAGATCGTGGTTCCGGTACCAATTAACCAGGCATCAAGCTAATTGAGGGTAATTGAAGCTGCACTCAGCCAGGCATGAGGAAGTCCTCTCCTGTGATCTGTTTACAGAAAATAACCTCAGCACTATTACGTATTCTTTTAAAAAACTCACAATTACACATTACAAAACCTTTTCTTAACTCCAATAGTGTTATAATAGAAATGGAAAACTGCTAAGTGACCAAAATTGGAGGAACTGAGTATTGCAGAGTTCTGTATGCCAATACATCCCTATGGCTGGATTAGGTTAGAGACTCAACTCATAATATTTTAACACTTCTAAAGATGCAAATTTATTGTATCTCTCAACAATACAGCGAAACATGCTTTGTGAGCAGTACAGGCAACTTACAGCAAACACTGACATATAGATCATACAGTGCTTACAGCAAGGCATACAGGGTTAGAACTGGTCAGGAAGTGTGCAAAGTAAGACTAACATTGGCAAGACCAACATAATTTGAAATTACAAGAGTCCATTCATCAGTCTAATGACGATAGTGAAGAAGTGGCCCTTGAGCTTGTTGGTGAGTGTGATCAAGCTTCTGTATCTTCTGCCTGGCAGATAGTACGCTTTCTAAGTGCACCTTTAAAAGTTGCTTGTAATGCTAAATTTCCTGGGCCACCTGAGGAGGAAGAGTTGCTGTGCCTTCCCTCCAGTCACAACAATCTGGGAAGTCCACCTTTGGTTGTAGGTTTTTGTCACTCTTAGGAATTTGTCGCTCCACACCCTCTCAAGCTCTGTACCGTTGCTCCAGATGGGGGTGCCTTCTCTTCCATTCTTCCTGAAGTAGGCGATCAGTTCTTTTGTTTTGCCGACATTGAGAGAGAAGTGGTTATTGTTGCACTGTGATAATGAGCCCTGTTTTTCGCAGTTTATGAGCTGCAGTTGAATTGTAATGCCTAAGAACAGGGGTCAGTATGAAAATGTAATTTAGGAGTACTTTAAATGGAAAAGTAGACGGGTTTGAGGACAGAATGAATTCAGTGGTGGTGCGATAGAAATCAAGAATTACCAAGTGTCCAAAATTGCAGGAGCTGAGAAATATGGAGTTCTGTACACCCATATTTCCCACTGGATTAGGTTAGAGATTTAACTCATTACAGCAGGAACATCTTTACTATATTCAATACATTAAGACTCAACACTTCCTCTCAGATAGGAGATTGGCCAGGAAAGCATTGGAATAGCTGTCTTGAAAAGTGGCATTGCTATGAGTTGAAAGGAAAAAGTTAAAGGAATCCACAAGAATTAGTCATGAAATAGGATTTTCAAACTTTGTAAAAATCTTGGTAAATTGCAGAATGATTTCTTCTTTCAATTGGATCCCCTTTTTGACATTTTCTTATGGCAGGAATGTAGTCTGTTTTCCTGAAATATAGAAAGAATGGCATTAACATGAAGCTTAATAGCTCCAGGATGAAATGCACAATGAGTAGTTAATAAATGACAATTTGATAATATTCACATTTGATTATACAAAATCTTATTCAGAACTGTGTTAACAGGAAATAGGTTTTCCTCATTATATTTTCTGATGCCTACAACTATATCAAAAAGTTTCTTTGTAAATATGTCACACTGTAATTTCACCCTCCTCGTGCTCTATAGTTTTATGCATCCCACTTCTTCAGCTCAGATTGCAGTGTAACACTTTTGCTTCAATTCCAATGGTAAATTTCCAAAATGTCGTTTGTGTAGCTATTTGAAGACACAATTGTGAAAATGAGTTCTAAAGATTAATGAAGAATTGATTTTGAACATTGACTGATACCTGCACGTATATATATAGTTTGAGCTTTTGAAAAGGACACTTTGCAAAGGACATGCCACTGGGTTTAAGAGAAGTAATGTTGCATCTTCAAGAAACAGGAGCTTGGATCGAGACAGTTGACAAGGTTTTCACAGAGAGGTTGCATGGCTAATATAGTTATTGAATTTTGAACCCATGGACTGAAAGAAAATGGGAGGCATCGATTCAGAGGAAAAACATCCCTTTGTTCTCTAAACCCCCTGTTAGCAACAGTGATAGCTGCAAACCAAGAACAAGTGACCTCTATCATTAAAGGATTATATCCGTAGAGGATACAGAGAGCTAACCGAAAAATCTCTTCCTGTAAGTGGAGTGTTTGCGATGGAGAAGTCTACACCACAACTACTGTCTCCAAAAAAGGAGACTTCAACTGATCTCAAGGGAAATCCAAATACGAACAGCTTGTGTGGAAACTGACCTTGGCATGCAGACCAGTATTTGGGGCAGTCTGTAAATAATCATGTTTTTGTGACTTTAACCGTTACTGCTCCAAAATATTTTGAAGATGATAAAATGTGAGGCTGGATGAACACAGCAGGCCCAGCAGCATCTCAGGAGCACAAAAGCTGACACTTCGGGCCTAGACCCTTCATCAGAAGTGCTCCTGAGATGCTGCTGGGCCTGCTGTGTTCATCCAGCCTCACATTTTATTATCTTGGATTCTCCAGCATCTGCAGTTCCCATTATCACTGATACTATTTTGAAGATGAGATTTGCACAGAATTTTATTTTTTTTTTCCAGGCTTGGAGGGGATTTCTGTATGTGTATATATGTTATTTTTCCAGAAGGGTAGTTGGATAAATTTGCAAATTTTAAACCTTTTATGAATAATCTTTCCAACTTTCCCTAAAGCTCTTTTTGCAATTAATTAGCTTTTTGTTGACTGACTGAAGGGGCTTGGCTAACTTGTTTCTCACACTGAGCTGTATGCAGTACAATATTATACGATAAACTGGCACTACCTTTCTTTTAAGTTCACTTTTTTTTTGCAGTCTATTGAGAAACCTGCCCTTTTCCTCCTAACTGAATCAAAAGAGATTTATTGTTAACTGTCAAATGTTATCATCAGGGAGTGTCTTTGGCTGAGTTCTGGTGCTCGAGAGCTTATTACTGAAAGCTGCTGCATTCTCGTTGTGATATTTCTCATGTCAACATGATTGTGATGTATAACATTATGGGGTGCAGAGGCAGTAACAGACTTTTCCCCCTTGCTAGAGGGATCAATGGCTGGGCATTGATTTAAGCTAAGGCACAGGAGGCTTAACATGGGGTAAACAAAATGTTCACCCAGAAGCTGGTGGTGGGAATCTGGACCCCACCACCTGTAAGGATGGTAGAGCCATAACACTGAAGAAGCATTTAGATGTGCACTTGAAATGCCAAGGCAATGGGCCAGGTGCTGAAAAATGGGATCAGAATAGTTATGTGCTTGTTCTTGACTGATGCAGACTTGATGGGCTGAAGGGCCTTTTTCTGTGTTGCAGCACCCGCTGAACCTACACAACTTCACCCCATAAGACACTACCTCCTGAATTTTCAGTACAAACAAACATCGACAGCCCCTGGAGGAACATCACCTCAGAAGAAGACATTCTCTGGTCTGCCTGAAACTTGCTAGTCTTCCAGAGCAGGGAGTTGACCCCGACTGAGTGCTTCAGACTGGCACATTCCAAGGTCCAGGACTACATGCTGAGGGATGCTCTAAAGCTCGGGGCAACTGCTATCAAGGGGCAGTTGGGAAAGACCACAGTCTGAGGTCTTCCTGTTAATGTCCGATGGGGTTCTGTTCAGTTATTGGACCCCCTGGGTGCCTCAAAATAAATATAAAGCTTCCTGCATAAGTAGGAAATGCTTTTGTTGTTTTGCAACTGTGGAAATGCTGTGAGCAAAGCCAAATGCCAATGTTTTGTTGTGTCAGTTCACCTGGGCCATCTCCAGTACATCCCTCACCTTCCTGGACCTCTCAGTCTCCATCTCAGGTAACCAGCTAGAAACTGATGTCCATTTCAAGCAACCGACTCCCACAGCTACCTAGAATACACCTCCTCCCACCCACCCTCCTGCAAAAATTCCATCCCCTATTCCCAATTCCTCTGCCTCCGCCGCATCTGCTCCCACGATGAGGCATTCCACTCCCGCACATCCCAGATGTCCAAGTTCTTCAAGGACTGCAACTTTCCCACCACAGTGGTCGAGAACGCCCTTGACCGCGTCTCCCGCATTTCCCGCAACACATCCATCACACCCCGCCCCCCCCCCCCCCCCCCCCCCGCCACGACCGCCCAAAGAGGATCCCCCTCATTCTCGCACACCACCCCACCAACCTCCGGATACAACGCATCATCTTCCGACACTTCCGCCATCTACAATCCGACCCCACCACCCCAGACATTTTTTCCATCCCCACCTTTGTCTGCTTTCCGGAGAGACTACTCTCTCCGTGACTCCCTTGTTTGCTCCACACTGCCCTCCAACCCCACCACACCCGGCACCTTCCCCTGCAACCGCAGGAAATGCTACACTTTCCCCCACACCTCCTCCTTCACCCCTATCCCAGGCCCCAACATGACTTTCCATATTAAGCAGAGGTTCATCTGCCAATGCGGTATACTGTATCCATTGTACCCTGTCTGGCTTCCTCTACATTGAGGAAACCAAGCGGAGGCTTGGGGACCGCTTTGCAGAACACCTCCGCTCGGTTCGTAATAAACAACTGCACCTCCCAGTTGCGAACCATTTCCACTCCCCCTCCCATTCCTCAGACGACATGTCCATCTTGGGCCTCCTGCAGTGCCACAATGATGCCACCCGAAGGTTGCAGGAACAGGAACTCATATTCCGCTTGGGAACCCTGCAGCCCAATGGTATCAATGTGGACTTCACCAGCTTCAAAATCTCCCCTTCCCCCACCGCATCCCAAAACCAGCCCAGTTCGTCCCCTCCCCCCACTGCACCACACAACCAGCCCAGCTCATCCCCTCCCCCCACTGCATCCCAAAACCAGTCCAACCTGTCTCTGCCTCCCTAACCTGTTCTTCCTCTCACCCATCCCTTCCTCCCACCCCAAGCCGCACATCCATCTCCTACCTACTAACCTCATCCACCTCCTTGACCTGTCCGTCTTCCCTGGACTGACCTATCCCCTCCCTACCTCCTCACCCATACTCTCCTCTACACCTATCTTCTTTTCTCTCCATCTTCGGTCCGCCTCCCCCTCTCTCCCTATTTATTCCAGTTCCCTCCCCCCATCCCCCTCTCTGATGAAGGGTCTAGGCCCGAAACGTCAGCTTTTGTGCTCCTGAGATGCTACTGGGCTTGTTGTGTTCGTCCAGCCCCACATTTTATGCTGTCTCGTTTCTTTCGAAATTAAGGCCAAAAACGCATTAAATCGCGGAATATCAGTTTGCACATTAAAAGTAGCAAGGGTGAGGCAACGCAGAATTTGTAAGGAAGTTGTTTAGCAGGCGTGAGTCAAAAGGCGCTTTGGGAGAGAAGAAGTGAACAGGATCCCCGGAGCCGGGTACAATACCTGAGCGCCAGTCGCTCCCTGGGTATGCAGTTTAGGTTTAGCTGCTCTGTTTCTCTCCAGCTCATCCAAGTGGTCGTCCCGGTAAGTGGATACACTCACCATTGCCATTTTGTCCATAAATCTGCAGAAGAAAAACAGAGAAAATGGGGGTGAACAAAGAGACCCCAAGCGCCTGCGAGAACTGCGCACTACAGTCTGAGCCGGCCCTTGTAAGATTTGCAGCTCACCTTTCCATTGGGTGCTGATACCATTTCGCCAAGATAGTTGTCATTTTAGTGATTTTTTTTGGCTTTTTTTGTGTTTTTTTTTGACCACACGGCCAATGTCAAGCCGAACCCTCCAGGCTCATAAAAGCAGTGAGCTGTTGGGAATTGCGGAAACAGACGTGTTGGGCGGCGTCCGAGTCTGCAGATTCGTTTTTCATAAACTCGAAACTCCCACTGCTGGCAGATGCCCAGTTACTCCAATAGTAGCAGCTGCAGATGCTGGAGAATCTGAGATAAGGTGCAGAGCTGGATGAACACAGCAGGCCAAGCAACATCAGAGGAGCTGGAAAGCTGACGCTTTAAGGGTCGAGACCCCTCTTCAGAAATGGGGAGGGGGAGGGGAAGGGGGTTCTGAAATAAATAGGGACAGAGGGGGTGGCAGATAGAAGATGGATAGGGGAGAAGATAGGTGGAGAGGAGACAGACAGGTCAAAGAGGCCGGGATGGAAGGGTAAAGATGTGTAGGTGGGGAGGGGTTAGGTCAGTCCAGGGAGGACGGACAGGTCGGGGGTGGGGGTGGGGGTGGTGGGTGTGTGGAATGAGGCTGGTAGGTAGGAGGAGGGGGTGGGAGGAGATTAGGGAGGCAGGTACCAGCTGAGATAGTAGGAATTGCAGATGCTGGAGAATCTGAGATAACAAGGTGTAAGAGCTGGATGAACACAGCAGGTCAAGCAGCATCAGAGGAGCAGGAAGGTTGACATTTCAGGCCGAGACCCTTCTTCACCTTGTCATCTCAGGTATGAACTGAGCAGGTTTTGGATGTGGTTGGGGGAAGGGGCGATTCTAAATCTTGTGAAGTCCACATTGATACCAATTCTATATGTTTGTTGTTTGCATTATGGGGGGAGAACCGTTTCTTCTTCCCTTGTAAATTTAATCCCTGTGAATACGCTGTTGATGAGGTGGTGGGTCTCACTTAATTTGTGAGTTTAATGGTTCTCCACCCATATATATGACCCCCATATACAAACCCATACAGATCAAAACCAGACATGACTCACATAACAGACCAGACAGTATAAATTCCAAGTGGAGTAGAATAACATTGCTTCAGCGGAGGCTCACTAAGGATGTCACCTAGCATGGTGACGAAACGTCAGAACAAAAACAAGCCAGCTCGAGCAGCAAGTCAACAGCGATAACAATCTCTGTCAATAGGTGCAGAGATGGATGAACACGGCAGGCCAAGCGGCATCAGAGGAGCAGGAGGGTTGGCATTTCAGGTCTAGACCCTTCTTCAGCAAAAGGATCTAGGCCCGAATCGTCAGCTTTTGTGCTCCTAAGATGCCGCTTGGCCCAGTTCCTACTATCTCTGTTAATAGGTGCCCTGCCGCCCACTAAGTTTAGTGAGGTTTGTATTACTTGTGAAAAATTCTATATAGACAGTTCAACCAATCGATTACTCTAGAAACATGTTTACCCAGGTGTTCTTACTTTATTGAGAACGGACTGTAATTCAAACTTAAGTTTTATTCCCCTTTCTCTCCCTCTCTGTAGATATGGGAATCAATTGAGTTCGAGGTCTGTGTTTCACTAAATTCCCTTCCCAGTCCCTCTAAGGAGCATCAGAAAAGCACATCATACCCCTTTGACACTTAAGGAGATAGGTCTGAGCCCTTCTCATGGCTGTTTCTACAGTTTACCTGCACCCTTAAAAAACCTAGTTTCAAATTTGGGCCATTCTTTTCTCACTTTTTAAAACACCTGGTTTATGGCCCAGTTTCTGGTCGATGTGCCTGTACCCTCATTTGTGTTGTTGGATTTTCATTAAATCTTGATCTTTATTTTCGGCTTGTACCAGACTGGATACAAGGAACTGTTTTATCCAAGTATGGCTGGGGTTGGGATTATATTCACATTCCCTGGCCTGATGCAGTTTCATCCTCAATCGATCCCAATTGGAATCACCCCTTTCATCCCTAATTTTTTGTCTGGCTCCCAAGGGAACCCGTCTCTGACTGAAACCTGTGACTTCAAGCTATCCAATCTCTCACTGGCCTTTAGAATGATCAGCTTTCTTGGTGCTCAGGCTGCGTTAGATGCAAAAGTCTCAGTGCTGCCTGGAGATCTTTATAGTTTCTTTCCAGTTTTAATTTCTGATTCCATGGCTTCTTTTCTTTGGCATTTCTGCTCACAGTCTCAGATTGGCTCAATCATTCGAGAGGCAAAACTATGTGTTTCGTGATTGGCGATCTCCAGGGATTTAACCGGTCCCTTTAATTCTGTGCTTTCTGTTGCAAAACTCTCTTTCCCTGAATGGAAACCCTGAGATTGTAAGTTTCTATTTCAGCTCGGCATTGTCGGACTGCAATTTCGCATTTTCTAATAATAACTCACTTCTCTCAGCATTTCACTGCCACAACACATATTTCACATGCCACAGATCACAAAAGTTTCCATCATGCTGTCCTCAATGGGTGTGCACGTTCCCATGCTCTTCCTGTCTGACTCTAACTAACATGGGATGGTCACAAGCTTCCCAATACTTTGCCCACCTGGGTAACTTCTTATTCAAGTATTCCTTAACCGACCCCTCTCCTGTACAGATTGATAGTCATGACTTTGCAGTAGAGTGTCAATGCCAAATTTGATAATGCAAAAATGTAAGCATTCCAATTAAATCTGAAGAGGATGTTGGTGTAAATCCCTGTGTTGTTATGTAGAACGTAGAACAATACAGCGCAGAACAGGCCCTTCGGCCCTTGATGTTGCGCCGACCTGTGAACTAATCTAAGCCCCTTCCCCTGCACTACCCCATCATCATCCATATTGTTGCCTACCCTCAACCACCCACTTGAATCCTGGCCATCACATGGGGTCGCTGCTCTCTTAATTATGAGGCTCAGACTCAGGGTCCAGATCAGGCTCAGGCTTGAGTTCTGCCACTTACTAGTCTGGTGGTTTCAACTTTGGATCAAGTGCTATGGGAGAAGCAGGGTAAATGGGGTGGGGGTGGGGGGGGCGTGGTTTGGGGGGGTGGGTTGAGAAACGTGCCAGCTATGACTGAATGGAAGTGCAGACTCGATGGGCTGAACAGCCCAGTTCTGCTCCTGTAGCTCATGGCCCTAACATAGTGTCCCTTCATATTGAAGGGCACCGAGGGAATGCCAACTGTTTTGGGTAAATGCCTGCGAGCTGCTTTTAATTCAGCAAACTATTGAGAAATTTCACAGCCGATCAGGTACTGGAACAGCTATTGAAATCTTATTGCATGTAGTAACCAAACTGGGGCCCCCTCAGCCCAACTTAGTTATTTCCTGATTAATGGGGGAGCTTGGTCACCATTCCAACCAACAGTGTATACCCAACATTGGATCCTTGCACAGTGTGATTCTCTGAAGTTCTGTTGCCAAAGAATCCCATAGATGAATTCTTACAGGATGTTCCATCTTGTTAAACTCATGGTGTGACGTAATGGGTGACGTCACCGAGTCTGTAGATTGATTTCTTATCAGGAGTAGCTTCTCTGGTCCTGTTACATTTGGGGTTTGCTGTCTATTGGAAACACAGCCTCTTCTGCTATTGACTGCTTCCCCACAGGACTTTCCATGTCCAGGCAACCTTAATTGTCCATCTGCCACCAAGCAGCTGGTTATCAAGCCGATGTTAAAAGCGGTTTGTTGACATAACTTGGCCTCCTACTTTTCCCAGGCATGGCTAATTGACATATTTCTATTTACTCCTTTATCACAGTTTATCCAAGTCCCTATCATTTCAGGAAACTGTTTATTCCAGACAGAGTTATTACTGATTCTTTCAATCCATGAAGACTTGAGGTTTACAGCACCACACAATGTATCCTCATGCTTCAAATCTTTAAGTCCTGCTCTCACTTTAGATGAACCTGTACTTGGGGGCGGGGTGGGGGGGCAGGGGGGGTCCGAGGCTATACCTTCAAAGGTGAAGAGTTGGAATCCCTCGTTGAATTCCTGAGACAGTTGTAGTGAGATCTGATGACCTACGGTGTCACTAATGTAGGGTGGGAGTGTTGGTGGGGAGGGATAGGGAGGTGTGCTACTCTGAGAAATTTGTGAGCCAATTTGGGCTGTGTCCGCTTCCCGCTGTGCAATCCGCAAGATTCTCAACCGCAGTTAACCCATGTTTACCTCGTGTGAATTCTGAATATGACAGGATATGTCGCAATTATTGTAGCGTTACCTAATAACCTTATGTACGGTGCAGTTCATTTGTTTGTTCAAGACCATGGAATCCTGTGGATTTATTCACTCCATGAGTTACTTGGAATTCAAATTTTGTCCATTTTAAAATCCGCAAGAAGTTACTGATCCTTAACAAGATCATGAAACAAATTCGAAGATAACAAAGTGTGGAGCTGGATGAACACAGCAGGCCAAGCAGCATCTCAGGAGCACAAAAGCTGACGTTTCGGGCCTAGACCCTTCATCAGAGAGGATCACAAAACAAATTCGAAGGATCATTTTACAGAGGAGAAGTGGCTGGATGTCTTAAAACGCATAAAGGAGGATAAGTCCCTGGAACGGATCCGGTGTACTCAGAAATATATGGGAAGCTAGGGAAATGACTGCTGGGCCCCTTGCTGAGATATTTTGTATCATCGATAGCCACAGGTGAGGTGCCAGAAGGCTGGGGGTTAGCTAATTAATGCTGTTATTTAAGAAAGGCTGAAAGGCAAAACCAGAGAGCCATGGACTGGTGAGCCTGACAGCAGTCCTCGTTGAGTTGTTGGAAGGGATTTTGCGGGACAGGATTTACATGTATCTGGAAAGGCAAGGACTGATTACGTGTCAGTCAACTTTGTGCGTTGGGAAATCGTGTCTCATTAACTTGATCGAAGACGTGACAAAGAAAGTTGATGAAGGCAGAGCGGTGGACATTGTTTTTAGGCACTTCAGCAAGGTTAGATCACATGAAATCCAGGGAGAGCCACTAGGATACAAAATTGGCTCAAAGGTAGGGGACAGAGGGTATTATGGAGGGAAGCTTATCAGACTGGAGGCCTGAGACCAGTAGTGCACAGCAAGAATGATTAGATTGGATTCCCTACAGTGTGGAAACAGGGCCTTTAGCCCAACAAGTCCACACCGCCCTTTGGAGCATCCCACCCAGACCCATCCCCCTATAACCCACACACCCCTGAACACTATGGGCAATTTAGCATGGCCAATCCACCTAGCCTGCACATCTTTGGACTGTGGGAGGAAACCCACACAGACACGGGGAGAACGTGCAAACTCTGCACAGACGGTCACCCGAGAGTGGAGTCGAACCTGGGTCCCTGGTGCTGTGGGGAGCAGTGCTAACCGCTGAGCCACCGTGCCGCCCATGAACCAATGAGTTCTGGGTAAACAGAGTTCTGGGTCGTCATTTACATAAATAATTTGGATATGAATACAAGAGGAATGGTTCGTAAGTTTGCAGATGACACCGAAATTGGAGGAGTAGTGGGTAGCGAAGAAAGTTACCTCAGAGTACAAAGGGATTTTGACCAGCTAGACCAATGGGCCGAGGAGTTGCAGATGGAGTTTAATTTAGATAAATGTGAGGTGTTCCATATTAGTAAGGCAAATCAAGGCAGGACTTAAACATTTAATTGGTCCAGGGGAGTGTTGCTGAATAAAGAGGCCTTGGAGTGTAGGTTCGTAATTCCTTGAAGGTGGAGTCGCAGGTAGATAGGGAAATGAAGAAAGTGTGTGGTATGCTCACCTTTATTGGTGAGTGCATTGACTGTAGGAGCTGGGAGGTCATGTTGCAGCTGTATAGGACATTGGTTAGTGCAGTATTGGAATACTGCATGCAGTTCTCTTCCTCCTCCTGCTGCAGGAAGGATGTTGTGAAACTTGAAAGGGTTCAGAAGAGATTTACAGGATGTTGCCAGGGTTGGAGGGTTTGAGCTACAGGGAGAGGCTGAATAGGCCGGGGCTATTTTCCCTGGAGTGTCGGAGGCTGAGGGTTGATCTCACTGAGGTTAATAAAATCATGAGGAGCACGGAGAGGGTAAATAGACAAGATCTTTCCCCTGGGGTGGTGGAATCCAAAACTAGAGGGCATAGGTTTAAGGTGAGAGGGTAAAAGTTTCAAAGGAACTTAAGGGGCATCTTTTTCTTGGTGCGTGTATGGAATGAACGACAAGAGGAATTGGTACGATTACAGAATTTGTTGGCAGCAGAATAACAGGGGTTTGGGCAGGGACTTGCTTGGGGCAAATCCTCTCTCATTTGCTCTCCTTCTTTTGTTTCTGCTCTTTGTTTTCACTTTATTTTGCTTTTCATTTGTTCCTCTTTCCATTCTGTTGCCAGCGATGGCGCGGCGGTGAGATCGGGCTGCAGGCATAGTGGCAGATGCGGCTCCTCCTAGTGGTCGGGGTCAGCGGTAGCGAGTGTGTCCTCTTGGTGTTCGGGGTCAGTGGGATTGGTATCTCAGTAGCGGCCTTGCCTGGCAGGGGAGCCAGGGGGGCTCCTCGTTGATGGGCGAGTGAGGGCCCGGTGGTGAAGAGTTGGTGCCGAAAGTGGGCTGACTCCTTTGTTGTTGGACCTGGTGCTAGCACTGGTGGGGTGGTGGAGATCTCCCTTGAGGCTCGGTGCCAGTGTGGAAGGGATCAGAATGACTGATATGGAGAACTTTGTACTTCTTAATTTTCCCAGTTTATTCCTGTGATCTATAATGTTGTGATCTTTATTCCTTTTTTTTTTGCTTCCTCAGAAGTTTCTTTGCTTTCTAAGGAGTTGAGCTGAATTATCTGTACCTAAGTACCTTTGTAACTAAGGTAGCTCTGTAATGCTGTGGGTGTAAAGCTTTTACTGCACTCATTTGAGTCCATGTTAAGAAATCAATTTATTTAAAAGGCCTCTGAATGTTTACATAAATGGGATGGGCATACAGGGATATGGGCCATATGCTGGCAAATGGGACTAGATTAGTTTAGGATATCTGGTCAGTATTGACATGTTGGACTGAAGGGTCTGTTTCCGAGCTGTACAGCTCTGAGACTCTCAGACTACCTTCAGATTGTAAATACATTCAGAGATCTCAGTCTAGGATCATAATTTAATTTGTTTGTGACTGAGTTTGTAGCATGAATTACTGGTCATGCCTGAGATTGGAACAACATTAATCAAATAGGATGACGCAACCTGCGTTTTAAAACACACAGAACATTACAGCGCAGCACAGACCCTTCGGCCCTCGATGGTTTCACAGGTCGGCGCAACAATCTGAAGCCCATCTAGCCTACACTATTCCATTATCATCCATGTTTATCCAATGACCATTTAAATGCCCTTAAACTTGGTGAGTCTACTACTGTTGCAGGCAGGGCATTCCATGCCCTTACTACTCTCTGAGTAAAGAGCCTACCCCTGACATCTGTCCTATATCTATCACCTGTTTTTTAGGGGGTTTTTTTGCTAAGCATTACTGGATTAAATATCCCAATTTTGTGAGTCAAAGTCCAGGTCATACTAGTTTTGTTTACAACTTTATGGCTAACTTAAGAACAGTTTGTTCTTTTATCACATTTGGCAATATCCTTCCTATTAACAGTGGAGGATAAAGAGTCTATTGTATTGTTCTGATGTTATAGAAACCATTTGCTTTTGTGAAGCATGGAAACAGGGGTCATATTGTATTTACTGCATGCACTTTTGGTCTCCTTGGGGAAATTACTGTCATAGAGGGTAAAACAAATATAAAAAGCAGGAGTAGGAGTATTCAGCCACTCAAACCCGCTCTGCCATTTAATATGACTGTGGCTGATCTCACCTCAGCGGCAGCTCCACTTTCCTGCCTAGACAACAAAGTGCGTAGCTGGATGAACACAGCAGGCCAAGCAGCATCTTTTTGCTTGGCCTGCTGTGTTCCTCCAGCTCTACACATTGTTATCTCGGATTCTCCAGCATCTGCAGTTCCCGTTATCTCTGATGCAGTTTTAACCCCACTTTCCTGCCTGTTGTCCATAACCCTTCAACCCATTAGTACTTAAAACTTTGTCTATCTCCTCCTTAACTTTACTTTGCTGTCCCAGCACCAGTCATAATCTGGGGGAATAGATTCCAAAGGTACATGACCCTTTGAGAAAAATAATTTCTCCTCACCTCTGTTTTAAATGTGCCACGCCTTATCCTAAAACAGTGACCTTTTCTTCTTGATTGCCCCCAAAATTATAGCATTTAAAAAATGTTTGGATGAGTACGTGAATAATCCTTAGATTGGAGAAACAGTCCATTCGGCCCATCACTGATTCTCTGAAAAGCATTCTACCCATTCCCCTACTCTATCCCTGTAACTCTTCATTCCCTGTGGCTACTCCACGTACCCTGAACATCGCTGAACACTACAGGCAATTTAACGTGGCCAATCCACCCTAATCTGCACTTCTTTGGACAGTGGGAGGAAACCGGAGCACCCGGAGGAAACCCACGCGGACAAGGGGAGAATGTGCGAACTCCACGCAGATGGTTGCCTGAGGCGAGAATCGAACCTGTTGTCCCTGGTGCCATGAGACAGCGGTGCAAATCACTGAACCAGTGTGCCACTCATAAATCGCTGAGAAACCAATAGGAAAGGTTTGGAAGGATGTGGGCCAGGAGCAGGCAGGTGGGACTAGTTTACTTTGGGATTATGTTCGGCATGGACTGGCTGGGCCAATAGGTCTGTTTCTGTGCTGTATAACACTACAGATCTGTCTTCCATACCTCTATTAGATCTCCTCTCATTTCTTCTAAAGTAAATAGAGTATGGACCTAAAATGCTCAATCTCTCTTGGTAAGACAAACCCTTCCTTTCTGGAATCGATTCAGTGAGCATGCTAGATGCGCCAACATCACTCCTCCAGGAAAACAAAGCTATAACACAATATTCCAGAGATAATGGGAACTGCAGATGCTGGAGAATCCAAGATAATAAAATGTGAGGCTGGATGAACACAGCAGGCCAAGCAGCATCTCAGGAGCACAAAAGCTGACATTTCGGGCCTAGACCCTTCATCAGAGATGGGGTGAGGGTTCTGGAATAAATAGGGAGAGAGGGGGAGGCGGACCGAAGATGGAGAGAAAACAAGATAGGTGGAGAGAGTATAGGTGGGGAGGTAGGGAGGGGATACGTCAGTCCAGGGAAGACGGACAGGTCAAGGAGGTGGGATGAGGTTAGTAGGTAGGAGATGGGGGTGCGGCTTGGGGTGGGAGGAAGGGATGGGTGAGAGGAAGAACAGGTTAGGGAGGCAGAGACAGGTTGGACTGGTTTTGGGATGCAGTGGGTGGAGGGGAAGAGCTGGGCTGGTTGTGTGGTGCAGTGGGGGGAGGGGACGAACTTGGCTGGTTTAGGGATGCGGTGGGGTAAGGGGAGATTTTGAAGCTGGTGAAGTCCACATTGATACCATATGGCTGCAGGGTTCCCAAGCGGAATATGAGTTGCTGTTCCTGCAACCTTCGGGTGGCATCATTGTGGCACTGCAGGAGGCCCATGATGGACATGTCATCTAAAGAATGGGAGGGGGAGTATTCCAGGTGTGATGTTCCCTTGTAAAACTAATTGAAGCACCATTTACCTACTTTTACACTTTATGAAGGTCTGCCCAATTTGTTCCCAGCATGGCTGGAGCCAATAGGGTCAGGGTTAGGGTAAACAGCTTCTGTATTCTCTGGCATTAAGTAATGAGAAGTGAAATGAGGAGAATTTTTTGTTTCGCTCAGAGGGTTACGAACCTTTGGAATTCTTTAACCTCTGTGGCTCAGTCTTTAAGGGTGTTTAAGGTAGAGTTGATAGCTTTCCTTTTGTAGAGGATGGGTTGGGGAAAAGGCGTTGAAGTGCATTTGCAACAGCAGGGCACCTTCACCAGCCTGAAAGGCCTGGTCCAGTTCCTGTGTTCCCATTTAATGGACGACTAGACAATGCTGCACATAGGTAGATGCATTGGTTTTAATTTTCCATTATTCCTAAAAGTCTGGAAAATGTGACTCCTCCATTCAAGCAAGTGAGTAACTAAGGCCAGTCAGCTGGACACCAATTCATGCTGGAATCTGTTACTAAGGAGACTATAGCCGGCCACTTAGAAAATCTCAGTGAAATCAGACAGAGTCACCACGGTTTTGTGAAAGGGAAATGACGAAGTTACGGGAGTTCCTTGAGGAAGTAATAAACCGTGTGGATAAAGGGGAAATTGGGGATATATTTAGATTTCCAGAAGACGTTAACAAGGTTAAGTTTCGAAAACCAGAAGGAAAAGTAAGAGCTCAAAATGTTGGTGGTAACATATTACGGAATTGGTTAGCTAATGGAAAACGGAACAGAATAATTGGGACATCTTCGGGATTGGCAAGCTGTAATGAGTGGCGTGCTCCAGAGATCTGTGTTGGGGGCCTCTTTACTTACAATTTCTGCTCATGGCAGGACCAAATGGATGATACTAAATTTGTTGAGGGCAGAAAGATAGGCAGAGGGAAGAGGACACAGCGATTTAGATAGATTATATGTAGGAGCACAGATTTGGCAGGTAAGGTGGGAAAATGTGAACTCATCCACTTTGGCCAGGGGAAATAGAAAAACTATTCTACTAAAATGCAGAGAGAGATTGTCGGACTCAGAGTTGTTGGTGGTGGGTGGCTGTGATCTCAGTGTCTTGGTACATGAATCTGAAAGGGTTATTTTGCAGATAAAACAACTGATGAGGAAGGCCAATGGAATGCTGCCATTTACGGCAAAGGGAGTGGACCAAGAAGTTGGGATAATGCGTTTTAGGTTTTATAACGTTGGTGAGGCCACGCTTTGAGTACTGCAAACAGTTTTGGTCACGTTTTGTTGGAAGAATGTAAATACCTTAGAAGCAGTTCAGTGAAGGCTGGCCTTGTGGGGGCAGGCTGGAGTTGAGAGCAATGAGAGGCAATCTTATTGAAACATCTGATACTTGAGGAATACTTGACAGGATGGATGTTGATAGGCTGTTCCCTCCTGTGCGAGAGACCAGGACAGAAATAGGCTGCTGGCCGGGGAGAGCCGTAGATAGGGGGCGGTAGAATTTCTGCAGAAGCCTGAAGGAGTGGGGGGGTGGGGCGTGCTGAGAATCTCAACGGCGGCGTTGGCTGAGGTTTGTCTTCGAATCCACAGCATCACCCCCTTACCCTGCCCACCTTCAACCCCCGATGTTAATATTTGTTTTCTGACTGACAGTGTGCCCAGCTTTCGAAGATGTCTCTCCCTCTCTGGTCACCTCCGCGAGCTGTACTGCTGAGATTTCAGAAGCCGATCGTGTTGCCACACCAGCCTGATTGAGATGCGGGCACCTTCATGTCACATGGATGAGACCAGGACATGGCAAATGTGCCAGGCCAGTCCTATTGCTGCCCAAGGGTGGCTTCGACAACCTATTTCACATACTCTGGGTCCAGGATCCCTGCAGCTCAGAGAGAGAGGCTGTGCCAACCCTGACCCACCCTAAGCCTGCAAACCCCCACATTTACCATGGCTAATCCACCCAAACTGCAGAAAGCAGCACTGTAGCTCAGTGGTTAGCGCTGCTGCCTCACAGTGCCAGGGACCTGCGTTTGATTCCACCCTCGGGCGACTGTCTGTATGGAGTTTGCACGTTGTCCCCTGTGTCTGCGTGTGTCCCCTTCGGGCGCTCTGGTTTTCTCCCAGAGTCCAAAGATGTGCAGATTAGGGTGGATTGGCTATGCTAAACTACCCATAGTGTTCAGGGATGTGTAGGCTGGGTGGGTTAGCCAAGTGGGAAATGTGGGATTATGGGGATTGGGAGGGATTCTATGACGATGGTTTCAATGAAAGCTTTACATGTTTGCCAATAATGGATGTCCTCCTGACTGAGAGGAATGAGTGTTACCCACTGATGGTACTGTACTGCCTAGAGTAAAACTGAACCCCTTCTCTGGCTACAAAATGAGCAGCAAGAAAATTCCTGGGCTGGAGTTGGGATATAGGGCAATTGCAGTGTCTTGATGTGACCTCCCAGTGTCTGTCGTGTGGGCAGAAAGAAATTCACTTCTTGTGTCCCCTCAGCTTCACCTCCCAGGATCGCATTGCGGTTGAGGAGCTTCATGCTATAGATCCTTGTCTTGTGATTCCCCAAAGAATGAGGGGTGTGACCTCATAGAGACCCATCGAATCCGAACAGGTTAGATGCAGGAAGGACGTTCCTGGTAACAGGGGAGTTCAGAACCAGGGGTCACAGTCTAAATGACTTAGGACTGAGGTGAGGAGAAATGTCTTCACCCAGAGTGGGAAGCCTGTGGAATTCTGTACTGTGGAGTTGAGACCCAATCATTGAATGCTTTCAAGGAGGATTTGGGTCTAGCATGTTGGGCTGAAGAGATCAATGAATAGTGGGGGGGGGGGGGGGGGGGGGGGGAAGCAGAAATGGGGGAGGGGGGTTATTGTTGGATAATCAGCCACAAGGCTGTGGTACAGCATGGAAACAGATCCTTCGGTCCAACTTGTCCGTGCTGACCAGAATCCTAAATCAATCTAGTCCCATTTGCCAGCATTTGGCCCATTTCCCTCTAAGCCCTTCCTATTCACGTACCCACCCAGATGTCTTATAAATATTTGTATTGTACCAGCCTCCACCACTTCCTCTGGAAGCTCATTCTGCCAGAGGACCACCCACTGCATGAAAAAGTTGTCCCTTAGGTCACTTTTCAATCTTTTCCCTCTCACCTTAAACCTATGCCCTGAAGTTTTGGACTCCTCCCAACTCTAGGAGAAAGACCTTGTCTATTTACTATGTGTCTGCCCCTCATGATTTTATAAACATCTACAAAGTCACCCCTCAGGCTCCATTGCTCCAGGGGAAAATAGCCCCGGCCTATTCAGCCCCTCCCTGTAGCTCAAACCCTCCAACCCCAGCAACATTCTCGTAAATCTTTTCTGAACCCTTCACGTTTAACAACATCTTCCCTGGAGCAGGGAGACCAGAACTGAACACAGTACTCCAATACTGGCCTAACCAATGCCCTGTACAGCCGCAACATGACCGTCCCAACTCCGATACTCAATGCACTGACTAATAAAGGCAAGCATACTGAACACCTCCTTCAGTATCCTGTGTACCTGCGACATAATGAGAGATGGAACGGGTTTAAAAGAACGCACAGCCTATCCTACTCTTATTTTCAATGCGTGTTTCGCTGAGTAATGTTTTGTTTACCCTCCTACTTGGAAAAGAACTGGATTAGATTAGATGTATCAACACATTGAACGGGATCAACCTTTGGAATAAACACATGAGCATGTTAACCTTTGATCCACGAGGCTTTATTGCAGAGATCTTCCATTTTAAATGTTCAAAGTTCAGATTTTCAACGTGACAGGCAGCTTTCCCATTGCAATCGCCATACCATCCTCATGAAACGAGTCACTCATGCCCGGTATCATTGTAGCGATCTTCTGAATGGTACTCGCTGACTAAGGGCTCTGTCTCCAACTCGTGTGACCCCCGCCCACCCCTCCCCTGGAAACAGATTGCCGCATCTTCTTTGCTCATCAACCAGCTACCAGGGAGTGGAAAACCACCTTCTTCCTTCCAGCCTCAAGGTTGTTGCGTGGACGTGCGGCCCCATTTGTCCCATTTCCGAATGCCGGGCCACTCGGATATTTTGAGCAGCTGCTGAAGTTGACGCTGCAAAATGGGAGGAGGGTGGGGAGTCAGCAGTCAGTGAACCGAGGCGGAGTTACGCTCAGCACCAAGGAGGCCCCTGCTTGTTCCTCCCTGACTTACAAACACTTGAAAATTTATTCATTCGCTGGACCAGGGCATGACTGACCAGGCAGCATTTCTTGCCCATCCCGCAGTTACAGTCAACCACATTGCTGTGGGTCTCCAGTCACATGTAGACCAGACTGGCACTGTAGGGCATTATAATCGCTGGACTGTTAATCCAGAATCACCGATAACGTACTGGGGACTGGGGTTTGAATCCCGCCACAGCAGATGACGGAAGTTAAATTCACTACATATCCGCGATCTCATGATAATTGTTTGTCAGTTGTTGGGGAAAGACTCATCTGGTTCAGTAATGTCCTTTTAAGGAAGGAAACTGCCATGGTCGTCACATCCAATACTCCATTCTGAGACTTATTATCAAACTCAAATTCCACCACGCTGGGATCTGAACCCAGGACCCCTGGACCATTAGCGGGAATCTCCGGATGATCTGCCAGGTGATAATTACTCCCGGGTGGCAGCTTCCTGCTTCCTTTTGGACAAATTCTCCCTGGTGAAGCGGAGGTGTGTGATGGATTCCTCGCTGGTAGGCAGCATTGCTAGGTCAGGCGGGAATCCTCCCCACTGACAGGGTCTCTGCAGAAGGGAGATAAAAGTGCGACATGCCATTTAGAAACCAAGCGTGCGGGGAAATTGCGCTGGGTCAGGGTGGTCTCGAGCGTTGATTCAGCAAGGGACGAGCGCAATTGCCAGGCCAGGCTTACTGCTCATAAGACTCAGAAATGGTACCATCACAGATGAGAAACAATTAATACTGTACCTTGTGGGTGATCCGTTTTCTCCCGAAATCATTTGCAGCGGTACCTGCTCCTTTGGGTGTCAACAAAAAACTCTGATCAGTGAAATCTTTCAACAATTACCTTCATCCCTCCAGGCCATTTATGAACCTGGCTCTACTTTCTATCACTAAAACACCAGAATTCCCAACAGAGTTTGGGAGCGATACAGTGGTTAGCGCTGCTCCCTCAGCACCGAGGACCCAGGCTTGATTCCACCCTTGGTCTGCGTGGAGTTTGCACATTTTCCCCGTGGGGTTTCCTCCCACAGTCCAAAGGTGTGCAGGTTTAGGTGGACTGGCCCTGCTAAATTGTCGTATAGTGTCCAGTGATTATGTGGGTTGGCCATGGGACATAAGGGGGTGGAAGGTGGATACTCTTCAGAGGGTCGGTGTGGACTTGATGGGCCAAAATGGCCTGCTCCCACAGTGCAGGGATTCTAACGGAATTAAAATTGAGTGGGCTGGGCAGTTTACCTTTCACTGTTTATTGCTCCTTGAGGAGGCGCTAGTGAGCAGCCTTACTGCTGCAGCCCATTTGCTGTAAGTTGACCTGCACAGTCATGAGGGCAAGATACTGACCCAGCAACAGGGAAGAGACCGTGATATATTTCCCAGTCAGGGTGGTTACCACCATAAAACACCTTTAAAAGGTCCTTTTCAGGAGTTTTACAGATCAGACACAGAGGTATGTAAGGTGACATTAAGCAGAAGGGGGGAGGTCTGAAAGAGAGTCATCATAGAGCCCATTATATCCACACCCTGAGTGTGCCCCATCACTTCATTGCTATTCTCCCCTGTAAACCTGCACATTACTTTAATTCCAATAAGCATCCACACCCTTTTCGAATTCCTAAAGGAGGACCGAGGGATGGAAAGAGGGAATGAGGTGGAGAAGCTTAAGGAAGGAATTCCTGAGTTTAAGCCCGAGACAGACAACCTCCCCTCGTAGTGGAACGATTAAAATCGGGGATGCTGAGAGGGTTGTGGGGCTGGTGGAGTTTACAGATAATCGGATGGGGCACAGGAGACGTGGCCGAGGTTTTTTTTCTCAGAACATCGGGGACCAGGGGCCGACCTGCTTCAGTGAGCTAAGGGGCGTTGGGTGAAAAGGGCTTGGTGTGAGGCAGGACACTGGGAGCAGAGCCTGGGACGGCTTCAGTTCCGGCTTGTCTTTTCTGTTCCGACACTTACATCCTCCTGAGGTCTCTGGGGGCTCGCTTCATTTTGATTCGCAGCTTGGCCTTCCCTTTGCGGTGAACGTCTTTGTTTTCTATCTGTGGGTCCGAGAAAACAAACGGCGTTAATCTACAGATGAGCTGAACCGCATTTGGAACGATCTGGTGGGGAGGGGAGGCAATGACCCAAGTGGTGTGAGCACTATTAATTCAGACAGACCCGGGTAATGTTCTGGGGACCCAGGTTCAAATCTCAGAGCGGCAGAATTTGAATTCAACAAGAAAATCTGGAATTTGGAGTCTAATGATAATGGGTGTCAGTGTTATTGTTTGTCACAAGAACCCTGGTCTGGCCTACATGTGACTTCAGACCCATTCCAATGTGTTTGCCCTGAACAATGGATTGATACCCTAAGGGCAGTTAGGGATGGGCAATAAATACTAAAGCCCATGAGACCCACATTCCCGTGAAGTGATGAACAAATAAAGAGTTCACAAATAGTTGGGTGGATTTGTATAAGCATTTAACCACAGCTGTCTGATCCAAAGATGGTAGGAACTGCAGATGCTGGAGAATCTGAGATAACAAGGTGGAGAGCTGGGTGAACACAGCAGGCCAGGCAACATCTTAGGAGCAGGGAGGCTGACGTTTCGGGTCGGGACCCTTCCTTTATTAATCCTTCCCTTATTCTCTCAGGGGATGTGGCGAGACCAGCAGTTATTGGCCATCCCTAATTGTCCCAGGAGGCAGTTGAGAGTCAATCACGTTGCTCTAAACCTGGAGTCACATGTAGGCCAGGCTAGGTAAGAAGGCAGATTTCCTGGCATCAGTTTTTTTTCTTTTAAAAAGAATTCCAAGCACTTTTTTAAAAAAAAACACCCTCAAATTTCACCATCTGCTGGGGTAGAATTTGGAGCATTAGCTGGGATGACAGATGCAGTGTCTTTTACCCTGCCACCACATTTCTCACTGTGTTAAGCAATATCTTTTCTTGCAGGGGGAAAGACAGATACAAAGAGTGACACAGCAGCTCACCCTGCTGCTTCACAGCGCCAGGGACCCAGCTATAATTCCACCCTTGGTTGGCTGTCTGCATGGCTTTCCTCTGGATTCCTCCCACAGTCCAGAGATGTGCAGGTTCAGTGGAGTGGCCATGCTACATTGCCCATAGTGTTCAAGGGTGTGCAGGTTCAGTGGATTAGCCATAGGAAATGCAGGATTATAGAGTGAGGGTCTGGCTGGGATGTGGTGTGGACACGTTGAGCCACATTGTAGGGATTCTATGATTCAAAGCATGCTTTTGATGCCTCAGTCATATCCCCTGTGCCTCTGTATAAATCCCCTCTTAAGCCTCTCAGTCTTCCTTCCAGCATTTTTTTTTCACCCTTTGGGAAATTTTTGGACTTTCGCATTGTGAGTGGGAAAGGTCGGAATTTACAATCTAGGCATCAAATATTCAGACAATGAAATGTCGAGCAGGGCAAAAAGAGAAAAAAAAAATCTCGCAGAAGGAGAAGTGGGTGTCCCCAGTGAGGAAATGAGATTCAGAGATCTGCTACCTTTCAGGAAGCAGGAATGAGATTTCAGCAGAAACTCTGCCGCCAGCGTGCTTCCTTAATACGTTAATGTTGCCCTGAACTTTAAACAGTTTCAGGAAGTACTCAATGTCAAAACAGAAAGGGACCTTGCAACATTTCTAAACATCACTCCAGCATTTAATGTGAAAGCACAATCTCTCCACCTCACGCTTCGGTTTCCTGGTTGGAACATCACATTCTGACAGCAAGGAGTTTTCCAGGAATAGCCTCCTGGTCTGTGCTGGAATTTCGGCATCAAAAATTCCTGACCGATGCATGTTGGTGAAATGTCAGCTTATCCTGAGATGATGCTCCCTCTCCCACAAGGGGAAGACACCTCTCCACATCCATCCTGTCAGTCCATTAAGAATCTTGCATGGTTCAATTTATATTCCAACAACAGACCCCTACCTACTCAACCTCGCCTCTATACACAGTCCCTTTGTACCCAAGATAAACCCAGTGAACCTTTGGTAGATCGTCTCCAATGCCAGCATATCTTTTCTTGAATAAAGGGAACCAGGACTGTTCACACTGTTCAGCTGAACTCAGTTCTGGTCTGAATGGTTTTTTGGAGAGATGCCAACATGCAGAGGTTTTGCAAATTAGATGCGACAAAAAAATTAGACTGCTCACCTTATTATACTCCCCACTGACATCAAAATGGGAAGTCAGTCCTCACAGGGGAACTGTCTACAATTTCTCACCCGCAGACATTCCCAAAACAGAAACATACGCATCACAACTTCTCTCGTTTTCGTGAATTCATTCACGGGACGAGGGTGTCGTTGGCTGGGCCAGCATTCATTGCCCCATCCCTAATTGCTCAGAGGGCAGTTGCGAGTCAACTACAGTGCTGTGGGTCTGGAGTCACATGTAGGCTAGACCAGGTAAGATTGGCAGTTTCCTCCCCGAAAGGACATGAGTGAACACAAAGATCTTTTCCCCTGGACAGTCATTTCATGGTCATCAGTAGATTCTGACTTCCAGGCTTCATTAAAAATGGAATTCAGATTCCACCATCTGGCCTGGTGGGATTTGAACCTGATTCCCCACAAGGTTAACACAGAGTGTGGAGCTGGAGGAACACAGCAGGCCAGGCAGCCTCAGAGGAGCAGGAAAGCTGACGTTTCAGGTCGGGACCCTTCTTCAGGAACGTCAGCTTTCCCTGCTCCTGTGATGCTGCCTGGCCTGCTGTGTTCCTCCAGCTCCACACTGGTGTTATCTCTGACTCCAGCATCTGCAGTTCTATCCCCACAGTGTTAGCTGGGTTAGGAGTTTAGGGGTGATACCCCCAGGCCCCGCTGATGAAAGACAAGGGGCAGCTAACTCTTCAATGCTGAGAAAGGCTGGCAACGTTAATTTAAAGTTGTCAAGCCGCCTTGGACGCTGCACAGCATCATTCGTGGAACAAGGTGACACTGAGTTGCATTGAGGCAATGTTTGGTCAAATGACCAAAGGATTGGTCATAAAGGGAGGTCCAAAGGAGTGTCTTAAAGGAGGAGAGCAAAGAGAGGAGGAGAGGTGTGGGGCGGGATTTTCTCGAGCTCTGATTGGCTGAATGCACGGGCAGCAGTGGTAGAACTAGCCAAACCAACAACAGGCAAGAGGCCAGAGTTCAGAAACTTTGGAGGTTTCTTGGGAGTTAGAGGCGATGAGGCAGGAGAGAATGAGGCCGTGCAGCCATTTGGAAATAAGGACGTTTAGAATTTTACAGCCCAGGCACTGCTCATCCAAGGGCCCGTGCAGGGGAAGCCGGGGCAACAGGACGTGAAGAAAGTCAGGAACATGGGCGGCAGAGTTTGGGACGAACTAGGGTTTGTGGAGGGTAGAACGTGGCAGGCCAGCCAGAGCATCGTCAAAGCTAAGGAGGTAAAAAGGCATAGGTGAGGGCTTCTGTTGTCGAAGAGCTCAGGTAGGGGATGTCAGTCAGGAAGTAGGAGGAGGTGATGGGATGAGGGTGGGGTCTGAAGCTGACAGCTCAGGGTGAGGTGTGAGACCAGCATTGTGAAGACTCTGCTGTGAGATACAGGAGTCGCAGCAGTGAGGCATAGAGCCAGCAGCTAAGGAGTGGAGACTGGGGAGTGGAGACTGGGGAGTGGGGCTTCAGCCCTCCCCATGTTTAACTGGAAGCAATTTCTGCTCATCTTGTCTTATGCAAGGAGTCTGATCATTGAACGACAACGCAGGAGCCATAATGGATACCGCGATGAGGGAGAGCGGAGGTTTATCAGCGTCAATGCATATGCTACATAACAGGCAATGGGTAGATGACAATGAGTTGGTGGACAAGGATAAATCCTTGGAGGACATGGAGCAGGAGAGGAATCGATGACAGATGATTTTGTGCATCTACTGTTCAACAAAAAGGAACACAGAACCTGGTGAGAATGGTCCCACCCAGGCGCTTGAACATGGTGATGAGCTCAGTTCTGTCTGTGCCCTGTAACAGGACTGAGAAAGGCACAATAGGGTGTCCTTTCTTTGTAGCTGAGGAGGGAATAACTCGTGGCATTCGGGCCAAAGCAAAATGTTGCAGATGCTGGAAGTCAAAAAGAGACAGCAGGGAATATCTAACAGGCCAGGCAGCATCTGCAGAGAGACAGAGAATCAGAATGAATGTTTCAGTTTAGCGGTCTTTCATCAGAACTGGAGAAAAGGATGAGATGGTAGGGAAAAGGGGGGAGGGAATAGAACAAAATGGAACGTCTGTGTGTCACGGAAGATAGAAGAGATTAAAGGGCAAACGAGGAATAAACACAGCATATGCAGTGATAATAAAAGGTAATTGTAACAATGCTGTGGCTTTAGGGAGTGTATTTTGTTCTGGTTCCGCTGACTATATTGGGACAGTGACTATATTCGAACAGTTTATTAGTCATAGTTATTCTGTTACGTTTTCCAATTCCTTTTCTCTTTTGTTGTATTTTAATTAGAGAGTTTGAATAAATTGTGTATTGCTTAACATTTGACCAATTGAATTCCATCCGGAACACAGCAAGTTACATTTGCCTTTAAAATAAGAAAAAAATTAGGATCTAGACTACCTTAAGAACATAGAACAGTACAGCACAGTTACAGGCCTTTCGGCCCACGATGTTGCACCGACTTATTATCCCACGAACATCAAACTACCCTGCATACCCTACATTTTGCTATTCCCCGCGTGTCAATCCAAGCGTCGCTTTAAAATCTATAAAGAATCTGACTCCACCATCTTCTTAAAATATTTTGGAACAGGGTCTGATCTGGTGCATAACACAGTGAAACAAAATATATCTTTACAGGAAGTATAAAAGTAGAATTGTCAGCCAAACTTCAAAATCCGGAAGTGATAAAAAAAAGTATCACACAATTCAATGGGACAGAGGTAACGAGACAAAATTAAGTAGGCTGTAAGGTGCCAACTTGGAAGTCAAGATGCATGGCCTTGTCATTCGTTAAAACTGTACAACAGGCTGAGGACAGTGAGGTCAGTGACCAGGGTCAAAGAGCAACTGAAATGGAAAGGGGTCAGAAATCACACACTGATGTGTGTCCTTTCCATCAGACCCCGGTTCAAAATTCTGACCTGTGGCATTCGAATCCCTCTGGCAATCTAACTCCCTCCGGAATTTACTGTGCCTCCAGATATCAGAGTGCTTCCACCTCCGATCTCTTACCGTATCACTGACCGCGTTGTCTTCAGCTGTCAGAGCTACTAGTCCCTCGCTAAAACTCTCTCTTCGCCAAGCCATATTAGAAGTTGCACAACTACAAGATATTGTTACAATTTTAAAACAACTTGCAGGATTCTTACTTACGTTGATGGACATAAATTGCAAAGGATACACTGCAAAGCACGATCGGCCCAACCACAGCAGGAATTATACTCCGTTGTAGATTATGCAGTGGTTCACATCCTTTATCTGCCAACAGAAAGCAGCATGTACACCCATGAATGTCTGTTCTAATCTGCATACCGCTTGCAAATTCAAACTCATGATAAAAAGATCCAAAGCAGCCCTGTGTGCTTTATTAACTATATAGCTGCGGCTGCAAGAGCAGGTCAGAACGTGCGAGTTCTGCGCTGAAATGAACTCACCTCCTGATTTCTCAAAGCCTGCCCACCATGCAGGAGTCAGGGGTTGGATGGAAGACTCCCCCGGTTGCCCGGATGGACGCAGCTCCAGCAGAGGTGGAGAAGCTGGAAGTGGACGAAGCCCCCCGCCCCACCCCTTGATTGGCAACCCATCCACCGGCTCCAACACTGACACACAGTGAGAGGGCATCTCCACGACGAGGCTCCTTGCACAGCACCTTCCAAACCTGCAGCCTCGGCCACTGTCACCTATTGAGCTCCCCAACCAACGCCACTCAGCATTGGAATTGTAGCACCCATTTCCTGCCAGTGGGACTCCCACATTGCTGGGGAACCACCCATATTGGACAGATTGCAAGGTTCCACAAGGTAACTCATGGGACCATCTCCCCGGTACTTAGGGATTGGGCAAAACTTTCTGTCCCAGACCAGTGGCACTACAGGGTGAAATTTTTTTAGAATTGTCTCCTAACAACACAATGGCCTCTTCTGGGCTGTAACCCATCCATCATCCATTGTCTGTGACAAAACGTCAGCTGGCTACAGGCCATGCGAAAGAGTTTACAAATACAACAAATATTTGACGTCTTTAAATTGCAAAGATGAAAGGAGATTGTTTGGATCTTTGAAAGAGACCCCTGATTAGACTCGCTGTCTTGTCTTCTCCCAGGGCCCTGCAACCTCCTGCTTTTTAAATCCTCAGCCTCTGAAAGTAACGATGGAAACTGCACATCCACTTTGGGTGAAGGTATTTTCGGAATCAACCTGATCTAAGACATTACGATTCATCTCCAGGACCTGAACCCAGCTCTCCTGGCTCAGAGGTAGGGACGCTTCCACAAGAACGGCTCCATGTGTGGGATTAACAGAAACGCTCCCGATCTCCGCATTTCTCCAGCCCAGCCCACCTCCTCCCGTCGCTGACTCTCCTCCAGGGCGCAGGCCCCTCCGAATTCTCAGCTGCTCCCCAAAACTGCTTCGGCGAGCCGCACTGTCAGCTGTACCTGGATCCCACGTTCTGCTTGAAATTATTCAATCTCCTTCCACCACCGCCCCCCGCCGCCATTCACGTCCTCAACCCTGGCACAGGAAGGAGGTTCACTAGTTTGATACCAGAGTTGAGAAGGCTGGCTTGGGAGTGGGGATTGAGTGGCCTGGGACTGTACTCATTGGAATTTAGAGGAATGAGAGGGGTTACCTTGTACAAACGGACAATTATGAAGGGAATGGGCAAGATAGAAGCAGGGAGGTTACATCCACTGGTGGGTTTAGGACTGAGTTGGGGAGGAACTTCTTCACCCAAAGGATTGAGAATCTGGAACTCCCTGCCCAGTGAAGCAGCTGTCACTACCTCGTTGAAGGTTTTTAACGCAAATGGTAGATAGATTTTTGAAGAGAAGAATTAAGGATTATGGTGAGCAAATGGTTGAGTCCATGAGATCAGCCATGATATTACTGAATGGCGCAGCAGACTCAAATGGGCCAGGTGGTCCACTCCTCCTCCTGTTTCTTATGCTGTCTTGAGCAAAGTTTGTGTTGGCCCTTCTGATGCTTTGTCCTTTGGGCCAGTGTCCACTCTCCATATCCCACCAAGCGAAGCGACACTGAATGTGGCTTGACATTAGAATGCTCTCCCTTCACTCTATGCTGCCTTAAATCACACAAACAGATTTCCCAAGCGTCCCCGGCAGCGATCCTTCCTCCTGCCACAGGCGATGGCCAGTGACACTGGCAAGATGCTGGAAGGAGAGACAAAGCTCTCAGCTGAGGGCTGCTGGAAAAGAGATGGGTTGGGCAAAACCTTTTGCCTTGCTCTCATCAGGATGGACTTGCAAGAATATCAAATCCCAAGGGCAGAAACAATTTATTCTGCATGAGACAAGGATGCTGGTTGATCAAGTGGGTTTTGATTGGTAGAGTTATTGTCTAGCTAAAGTTGACCTTTCTTCCATCAGGATGTCGAATTTCATGACAGATAACGTACTGACACCAAAATTAGAATCCAACTGAACTCCCCCTTCTCTAGTAACCCTTCAGTTTTTTTTCAGAAAAACACACAGTGACCTCATTATCTAACTGTCTGACTCACCTCTAGGTACTCCCATGATGTGGCAAACTGGCCAGGTTCACTCTGTGTCACAGCTTTCTCTGAATTCCGCATTTATGGTCTCAGAATCCCTACAGTGTGGAAACAGGCATTCAGCCCATCCAGTCCACACCAACCCTCAGAGCATCCCACCCAGACCCATTCCCCTATAACCCAACTAACCCACGCACCCCTGAACACTACGGGCAATTAAACATGGCCAATCTACTTAGCCTGCACATCTTTGGACTGTGGGAGGAAACCCATGCAGACACGGAGAGAATGTGCAAACTCCACGCAGTCACCTGAGGGTGGAATCGAACCTGGGTCCCTTGTGTTGTGGGGCAGCAGTGCTAACCACTGAGCCACCGTGCCACCCATTGCCCACGGTCTTCTCGTCTTCGCAGTGACTGGTGTCCAGTTGTCACTGGAGTTGTGGCTCTCGTCTCCAATTTATATGTTTTCTCACAGTCTTCCAGACTGTTCGATATCATTACCCCTTGCAAAGACCTTCATAGTTCTGAGCTCTATCCAGAAGTTATACAAGCAGGAGACATCGGTGTCTGTGGTTCCTCTAGTCAACCTCATTTCATCCTTTTTTGCGATCACACAGGTTAAATAAGATTTAGCATTGTGCATTTGCTGGTCAGCTATATAGTTTTACTACCTCCTTTCACAGCAAGCTGATGGAGTGGTAGCATAATTTCCCATCATGCTTCTTGAACTTCCACTGTTAGCCATAGGGCCACATGAGAAAACACAATAATGGACACATGGTGACTGTCAGAGGGTACCATTCAGCTGTTCAGAGCAGACTATGCCGCACCAGCCTGCCTATGCGCCTCTCACAACGTAGGGTCTGACATGAGATGTGATTTTGCAATTGGACAACACTTGCAAAATAACCCCAACATTAACAGTCATTTAAACATCACTTACACATGCTAAAAGCCACCTACATTCACAGGCAGCATCCTCTTCATGCATGACACATTTTTCTAAGCTCCTTTGGGATTGTGATTTCCTTGGTGCATTTCCCATGGCAAAGCCTAAGCCGACTGGAATCAAAATGGCTATGCAAAGAACTCTTATTTCAGAATTTGATCAATTTTTTTTTGTTATTGAACACTCACCAGCTTGTTTTGCAATTCTCACAAGCATAATTGCTGATGCACAAGTCACAACGAGCCCGCTGATTGGGGTTACTGCATCCACTGTGACGCTGCAAACTGGCAAAGCAAGAACAGGAAAAGAATCACAGAAGGCTCAGACGCACACTCGCACTCTCACACACGCTCTCTCAATCTCTCTCTCACACACACACACACTTACTGCTGCAAAAACAGAAATTGCTGGAGAAACTCAGTAGATTGGGTAGAAGAAGCAGAATTAATGTTGCAATTCCAGCATCTCTTCCTCAGTACAATTCTTTGCACCCTGTGTATCTATGGGGAAATGTGACTGGTAAGGAAATGCACAAGGAATGCTGGCACTGGCATTACCTTAATGTTATTGACTGGACCTGACCTCCTCAAAATATTTTAAGAAGGTAGCTTGGACCTAACCTTTTCATGTTTTAAAGCCAAATGTAACTTGCTACATTCTAGATGCAGGTCAAACTACTCGCTGTTAAGCAAAACACAATTTATTATTCAAACATTACAGTTAAAATATAACAAAATAAAAAATTAGAATAACAACTCTACTGGAAAACTTAACAGAATAAAAGATACAGTAACTATTATTAATTAATTGTTCCAATATAGTAACATCCCATAAGCACATACCTTGACAAATTCAGAAAAATAGATTTGTCTCATAGCTAACACAGCAGCAGAGAGAGATCCCAGCTTCTAGCTGTAACTGAGAGATGGAAAAAAAAACTTCTACTTCTTCAAAACCCCAGCAGGTTCTGTCCTGTCAAGACTCTGACAGCAACTGCTTAAAGCAAACCCTAAAAACTAAACAAAACCATTGAAATCCTGGTCTATGAGAGAACTGGCCACACCCATTCAAGCTGCTTCTATTGTTCTAATTTTGGAAAAGAAAACTCCAAGGATTCACAACAGAAACCGAAAAAACTGCAGATGGATACTCACTGACTCAGCAGGTCTGACAGCATGTTTGAGGAGAAAATCGGAGTTAACATTTCAGGTCCAGGTTCTGAGGAAGAGTCACTGGACCCAAAACTGTTTGCAGATAATGCCAGACCAGCTGAGCTTTTCCAGCAACTTCTGTTTCTGTTCGAAGGCCTCACAAACTGTTTACTTTACTGGCTCCCCAAGCAGACAGCTTGCTTCCACTGTCTTAAAACAGCTCTTTTTAAAAATAAGGACAAAATAACCCTTTAAAAACCACAGTATCATCACATTAGAGTGATGAGTGTAAACATTCGCTGTAGTTCACTGTCATCACTCTTGCATGGGAGACAGAAAGCCAAAGCTTTATGGGCCAAGTCAGAGACTTGTCTGCATTATCTCAGCTGGCTGTGAAGTATGATGCTGTTTAAGAAGGCATTCTGCTCCTTATGTCCTTCCCATTTTAAGAGAAAGTGCGAGGAAACCTGCGAGAGCTAAAAACGCAGATACAGAGCTTCCCCAGGTCCACCATCCCAATTACTACACTGAAGCTGGCTTGCTCAAAGAATCGAGTATGAAACTGACTTCAGTGGAGATGTGCCAAGATACTTCTCCCTCATACTGCGTGATTTTTTTTTGAAATGAATAAAAAATCAAAGGGGAAGTCACGTGTTGTGCGCCTTTGCCCACCAGGACAGAAATGATCAAAATCGTCTTTGCGAAACTGTTATAAAGACCTATTATTCAACGCCTACGAGGTTAGAGGAAGCAGAGACGACCGATGAGGTCAAAAGGAAATTGGAAGGACATTTTGGGAAATCCAATTGTAAGTCCGCAGGGGTAGACTGGGAGAACGGAACAGAGACTGGGGCCAACAGTGAACTCAATGGGCCGAATGGTGTACCTCTTTGCCATTATGAGTGTGCGAAGGTGGCTTGCGACAGTAGGCAAACCGCCACGTTAAGAGGTGGCAGAAGCATGTGCCAGCTACAAGATCCACTGCAACAATCCACAAAGGCTCCTTCGACATCTCTCCCTAAATGTGAGACCTTCACCGTCCAGAGGACAATGGCAGCAGCTACTTGGGAACAGCACTCACTGCCTAAGTGCCACACGCACCATCCTAATGTGGGACGATATCGCCGCTCCTTTAGCCTTGCTGGCTCAAAAACCAGGGAGTTTCTCCCATGATGGCTCTCTACTACCTCATTAAGGGCAATTACCAATGTCCAGCAAACTCGTAACCTTACCAGTAACAATTGCACCCCACAGATAAATCAAAAGAGTGAAATTACAAGTGGTTTACAGCTCTTTCTCACTGAGTTCATTATATTGTGTCTGTTTAAACGGAGCAGGCGCGGGAGTTTAATGCAGAGTGCAAAAACTACGATATAAATAATAAAATTGCATGATTGAACTTACTCTTGTACTTCATGATCCTGTTAAAACTTTCTGAATTCCAAGTGCTTATGCTGAACATTGAGAATATGGTGAGTATTATCAGGACACCCAAGAGCACCATCATAAATATTTTGATATCAGAATGTTCTACTGAAAGAAGAAAATGGTTATTGAAATTACATACATCCATTGATTAGATAACAGATACAACAGAAAATGAACAGAAATGAGATTATAGATACAACTTGCATGAAGAATGGTAGAATCCCTGCGAGTGTGGGAGCAGGCCATTCGACCCAACGAGTATCCACTGACCACTCCCTACCCACATAACCGTGCATTTCCCATGGCTGATCCACCTCGTCTACACATACCTGGATGCTATAGGACAATTTAGCATCCAGTCCACACCAACCCTCAGAGCATCCCACCCAGACCCATTCCCCTATAACCCAACTAACCCACCCTGAACACTATGGGGCAATTTAGAATGGCCAATCCACCCAACCTGCACATCTTTGGACTGTGGGAGGAAAATGGAGCACCCGGAGTGAACCCACACAGACAGGGTGAGAATGTGCAAACTCTACACAGACAGACAGTCACCCGCAGGTGGAACTGAGTCCAGTTCCCTGGTGCTGTGACGTAGTAGTGCTAACCACTGAGCCACCGTACTGAGCACAAGACATGAAGTTTATACAGAATGGAAACAAACCCATTAGATCTGTCCCTATATCTGCAGGAGTAATCGATAATTAATCACACTACCCAATCCACTCCTCTACGCTTCATAACTGTCCCTGAAAACTATGTGATGGACTCTCACATCCTCCCTACAAAATATTACATGCTCTAACAACCCTCTGAGTTACTAGTGTTCCTTTTATCTTCTTCACTCCCTAGTCTCTTGGTAAACTGGTGTGTGGCCTCATGTCCTACATTGGAACAATGAGAAAACTTCAAAACTACTTTGGAGGAACGTAAATTAGGAGCAGATCTAGCCCGATCCATGAGATTATGGAGAATCTGTTTGTGTTTCACATTTCGCATTCCCGACCTTCCTCAATAACCTCTGAGCCTCCTGCCCAACAACAATCTGTCCTGTTTATATTTCTGCCTCATAACTATTCACTGATTCCACCACCACTATTTTCTGAGGCAGTGTGTTCCACATCATAAAACTCTGCAGATGATAAAAAAGCCATCTCACCTCCAATCAGAAGGGACTGCCCCTAATTTTTACACTGTCGCCCCTAGTTCTGGATGTTCCCACAAGAGGAAATGTCCCTTCCATGTCTACCTTGTCAAGGAGATTCAGAATCTTATACACATCAATTAATCACCCCCCACTTTCCTAAACTCCTACCAAATCAAGCCCAGTCTGTCCAACCTTTCTTCATTAAGCAACATGTTTATTCCAGGTATCAATCGCCTCCAAATTGCTTCTGATGTATCCCTAATTGTACAGAGGGCAATTAAAAGTCAATCACATTGGTGCAGGTCTGGAGTCATCATTAGATTCTTAATTACTAATTACTAATATTTATTGAATGCAAATTCCACCATCTCCCAAGGCAAGGATTCAAACCTGGGTCCCCGGAACGTTATTGGGATCTACAGGTCGAGCGAAAACACCATGAGGCCATCACCTCCCTAGGGCTCACGGATGCCTTTTCTATCTCAGGCATAACATCTCTATTTTCACATTCAATTCCTCTCGTGATGAAGGACATTCCAATTGACTGTTTAATTATACGCTGCACCTGCACTCCAGCTTTTCTTTTTGGAAGCCATGCGCTAAGATGCCTGGATCCCTTTGCAGCTGAGAGTTCTGCAGTCATTCTCCATTTAAAACACTGCTTTTACATTCTTCTGGCCGAAGTGAACAACTTAATATTTACCCCACACAGTACTTGACCTGGTCATATTTTTGCCCACTCACTCAACCTATCTATAAATTCCTAATACTTTTGAGCATACTTTCCTACCTATCTTCGTGTCATCTCATGTGCAGATGACCCAAATCACACAAAGACCAAATATAGTCCTCCTCATTTACACATGGACAACGAAGCTGAAGCTATTCTCAAGATGAATCTCTTACACTTTGGCCTGAGCCAGTGTGAACAGTTTATCTTTTATTTGTATTCATGGGACTGAGACATCGCTGGCCAGGCCAGTGTTTATTACCCATTCCTAATTGCTCCAGAGGGCACTTGAGAACCTGCCACGTTGTTGTGGGTCCGGGGTCATGTGTGAGCCAGATTTCCTTCCCTAAAAGGGCATCAGTTGCGCCTTGCCAACAATCATCAACCGTTTCAGTAAACTCAGTTTATTTCTCAATTGGATTCAAATTCAACCATCTGCCAGGCCCAGATTTAAACCTGGGGGGTCCCCAGGACAGTTAGCTGGGTCTCTGGGTCAATAGTCCATTGACAGTACCACTAGGCCATTGTCTCTCCTTGCATTACACCAAATAAACACTTCACCTTTATCGGAGTTTTAAACAACAAGATCGATTAACTGAGTTTCTTAATGGATACAATTATCGGTTGGCGATCGAAGCAGTGGAGAGCGAGTATCTTGTGTGCGAGCACAATCAGTCAGACACCAGTATGAACAAAACATGCTCCATCAATGACAAGATGGCTGGCAAAGATGGCTGCCGCTGCTTGCGCGAATGTTGTCACACTGCCGCAATGGAGGCTTCTGCCCCAACAACGCACCCAGCACCCCCCACCCCCCCACGCCTACCCTCCCAGCACACATTCTCCAACCCCAGCCCATTGCACCCTCACACCATCTCATAGCTGGGGAACCCCACCCTCACCCATTTCTCCCCCAATGCCCCCCCTCCCCTCCCCACCCCACCCCACTTCCAGATGGCAGCCTTAGAGGTCCTTGTGTTTCTTTTAATCTGCCAGCTCGCGCATTCTCCCCGCGCCCCCCCCTTCCAATTCTTGCAGCAGGACCTCATCCCTCTTTTCCTCGTCAAGCGAAAGTGTTGATTATAATACTCTCATCCTTACTTTCCAAACCCGTCTACACCTCTGTAGTTCTGTCCAGCCCTGAACATTCCCCACTGTCCGTGTCCCTCCAATCCCGGCCATGCCTCTTAGTGTTCATGGCTGCACCTTCATTTCACTCTAGCCCCAGCTCTGCACTTCCCTCGCTCTATTCTTCTTCAAGGCGTCTCTAAAAAAAAAAGCCTACCAGCGATTTGGTTGCATGAAGGAACAGCTCGCGCTCTGTATTGGTGCCATTCCTTATCAGTGTTGCTCCCGTTGACTTGCTTCGGGATGAGTTACTGGTTTTGGAGTAGATCTGTAGCTCGGGTTGTGGGTGTTGGGGTTGGTTGGCTCGCCGAGCTGGCTTGTTGTTCCGCAGATGTTTCGTTACCGTGCTGGGTAACATCCTCAGTGCAGCCTCTCATGAAGCGTCGGTGTGTTTTCCTGCCTGGTTTTTACACTCTATTGAGATGGGTTGCCTCACTTCCTGGCTTCCTCCATGGTGGAATGTATAGGGGTCGAGTTCAATGTGTTTATTAATAGCCTGCTTCATGGAGTGCCAGGCTTCCGGGAATTCTCGTGCCTGTCTCTGCCTAGCCTGTCCCAGGATCTTGGTGTGGTCCCAGTCGAAGTCGTGGTTCTCCTTGTCCATGTGGATTGAGATGAGTGAACACCAAGTGGCTACAAAAAGACACGACCAATACTCACTCATCTCAATCCACATGGACAAGGAGAACCACGACTTCAGCTGGGACCACACCAAGATCCTGGGACAGGCTAGGCAGAGACAGGCACGAGAATTCCCGGAAGCCTGGCACTCCATGAAGCAGGCTATTACTAAACACATTGAACTCAACCCCGTATACATTCCACTATGGAGGAAGCCAGGAAGTGAGGCAACCCATCGCAACAGACTCCAGAGTTTAAAAACCAGGTGGGAAAACACACCAACGCTTCATGAGAGGCTGCACTGAGGATGTTACCAAGTGCAGTAATGACATGTCTGTGGAACAACAAAGCAGCTCGGCGAGCCGACCAACCTCAATTAATTACTGGATACAGCCGCTACATAAACAGAGGCTGCTGTGGACTTCACCCGAGCACCACCTGAGCGGAATGAGGTACGAACAGCCAGCTGATGAGTCAGACAAATTACAACCGGGAATGTCACACTGTACCTGAAGACTGGGTCGAACAGGTGAAGGCTGCTAGAAGAGTGATTAACGACAGGAGGGAAGCAATTTGGAGACACTTCAGCGCTTTCCCGTGAAAGTCAGTACCTGGATAAGGGAAGGACAAAAACGGACATCAACGTTGCCCAACGGGTCCTGGAGCGTGAGGCAGGAAAGCGGATGGGAGGAAGGTCAGGTCAGCCAAACTGGAGAGGCCAAGAGGCAACAATGCTGTAGACGGCCATCATGCCTGTGCCTTTGGAATGAGTTAGTCCACCAGCCCCACCTCATGCTTCCCTCATGAAACACTGATCGAATTTGCCTCTGAAAGCTGTGTAAAAGTTTGGCAGGTTTGAACTAATCTTCGCAGGCAACAACGGTAGAACTTCAGACAGCCCACCAATAGCGTTCACACATCTGTCTTATACATTGTCATTGCTTTAAACTTCTGACAATAAAGAACTCGATTCTCTTACCTTTTCTGTCACTGTGGAAACACAGAAACATTATCCCCATGAGGACTGACAAAGCAAATATCAGGGCAACGATGGATAATATCATTACACAGAGAATCGTATGTGGAATACCTGTAAGAGAGCATTCAACGTTAAATACCTCATATTTTCAAATCAGATTTTGAATTGCACCAGGGGATGTCTCTCCCCACTCCCCCAAAAGAGGTGATGATCCCTAGATTGCTCTGGGGAAGGTGCGGGGTGAGATTTGGGTGAATCAGTACCTTCAAGGTGGACGTAGACAGGTCTCTGATCAGTAAGGGAACCAAGGATTATGGAGAAAAGGCAGGAGAGTGGACCATCAATGGGGCTGAGTGACCTTCTTCAGTTCCAATGTCTTACGATCATATGAACTCAATGCCTGACAGTATCGCGGGTCTACGTACAAACGCAGGGACTGCCGCGATTCAAGAGGGCAGCTCACCATCACCTTCTCAAGAGCAATGAGGCAATGGGTGACAAATGCTGGGCCCAGCCAGCGAAGCGCTTGTCCCACCAGTGAATAAATACAAACCAGCAAACTGGACAGAAATGGGGGAGCTGGGGCTTCTCTCGCTCGGGCACAGAATGTTGAAGGAAAATTATTCAAAACAAAATTGTTCAAACCCATAAGGGGTTTTAATAGATAGAAAGGCAGAGTTGTATTCAAATGTCACCTGCCTTGACCCCACAATGTCTCAAAGTATTGTTTGAAGTATAGTCACATAAGAACATAAGCAGGAATAGGCCGTGTGGCCCATCGAGCCTGCTCCACCATCCAATAAGATCATGGCTGATCTTTTCATGGACTCAGCTCCACTCACCATAAGCCTTAATCCCTTTATTATTCAAAAATCTGTCTGTCTTTGACTTAGAAATATTCAATAGGAGGTTCTGTGGGGACGAGAGAGACTCACGGTTGGTGTGTTGCCTCCCAGGTGCCAGGGTGCGTGATGTCTCTGATCATGTTTTTGGGATCCTTAAGGGGGAGGGGGAGCAGCCTCAAGTCGTGGTCCACATTGGCACCAACGACATAGGTAGGAAGAGAGATGGGGATTTAAGGCAGAAATTCAGGGAGCTAGGATGGAAGCTGAGAGCTAGGACGAACAGAGTTGTTGTCTCTGGTTTGTTGCCCATGCCACGTGCTAGTGAGGCGAGGAATAGGGAGAGAGAGGAGTTGAACACGTGGCTACAGGGATGGTGCAGGAGGGAGGGTTTTGGATTTTTGGATAACTGGGGCTCTTTCTGGAGTAGGTGGGACCTCTGCAAGCAAGATGGTCTTCACCTGAACCAGAGGGGTACCGACATCCTGGGGGGGAATTTGCTAAGGCTATTCTGGTGGGGTTAAACTAATTCAGCAGGGGGATGGGCACCAAAATTGTAGTTCGACTATAGAAAAGGTTGAGAGTAGGGTGGTCCGAAATAAAGTTTCAGGGATGCAAGATGGCACCGGCAAGCAAGAAGTTGGTTTGAAGTGTGTCTACTTCAATGCCAGGAGCGTCCGGAATAAGGTGGGTGAACTTGCAGCATGGGTTGGTACCTGGGACTTTGATGTTGTGGCCATTTTGGAGACATGGATAGAGCAGGGACAGGAATGGTTGTTGCAGGTTCCGGGGTTTAGATGTTTCAGTAAGAACAGAGAAGATGGTAAAAGGGGCGGAGGTGTGGCATTGTTAGTCAAGGACAGTATTACAGTTGCAGAAAGGATGTTTGGGGACTCGTCAACTGAGGTAGTATGGGCTGAGGTTAGAAACAGGAAAGGAGAGGTCACCCTGTTGAGTGTTTTCTATAGGCCTCCGAATAGTTCCAGAGATGTAGAGGAAAGGATAGCAAAGATGATTCTCGATAGGAGTGAGAGAGACAGGGTATTTGTCATGGGGGACTTCAACTTTCCAAATATTGACTAGGAACACTATAGTTCGAGTACTATAGATGGGTCAGTTTTTGTCCAGTGTGTGCAGGAGGGCTTCCTGACACAGTAGGTAGATAGGCCAACAAGGGGTGAAGCCACATTAGATTTGGTACTGGGTAATGAGCCTGGACAGATGTTAGATTTGGAAGTAGGTGAGCACTTTGGTGATAGCGATCACAATTCTGTTATGTTTACTTTAGTGATGGAAAGGGATAGGTGTATACCACTGGGCAAGAGTTATAGCCGGGGGAAGGCAATTACGATGAGATTAGGCAAGATTTAGGAAGCATAGGATGGGGAAGGAAACTGCAGGGGATGGGCACATTAGAAATGTGGAGCTTATTCAAGGAAAAGCTCCTGTGTGTCCTAGATAAATATGTACCTGTCAGGCAGGGAGGAAGCTGTAGAGCGTGGGAGCAGTGGTTTACGAAGGAGGTGGAATCTCTGGTCAAGAGGAAGAAGAAGGCTTATGTTAGGATGAGATGTGAAGGCTCAGTTAGGGCACTTGAGGGCTACGAGGTAGCCAGGAAAGACCTAAAGAGAGAGCTCAGAAGAGCCAGGAGGAGGTATGAGAAGTTGTTGGTGGATAGGATCAGGGTAAACCCTAAGGCTTTCTATAGGTATTTAAGGAATAAAAGAATGACGAAAGTAAGATTAGGCCCAATCAAGGATAGTAGTGGTAAGTTATGTGTGGAGTCAGAGGAGATGGGGAAGCACTAACTGAATATTATTCAACAGTATTCACTCTAGAAAACGACAATGTTGTCGCGGAGAATACTGAGATACAGGCTACCAGACTAGGTGGGATTGAGGTTCACAAGGAAGAGGTATTAGAAATCCTGCAGAGGGTGAAGATAGATAAGTCCCCTGGGCCGGATGGGATTTATCCTAGGATCCTCTATGAAGCCAGGGAGGAGATTGCCGAGCCTTTGGCACTGATATTTAACTCGTCACTGTCTACAGGAATAGTGCCAGACGACTGGAGGATAGCAAATGTGGTTCCCCTGTTCAAGAAGGGGAGTAGAGACAACCCTGGTAATTATAGACCAATGAGCCTTACCTCAGTTGTTGGTAAAGTGTTGGAAAAGGTTATAAGGGATAGGATTTATAATCATCTAGAAAAGAATAAATTGATCAGGGATAGTCAGCACGGTTTTGTGAAGGGAAGGTCGTGCCTCACAAACCTTATTGAGTTCTTTGAGAAAGTGACCAAACAGGTAGATGAGAGTAAACCAGTTGATGTGGTGTATATGGATTTCAGCAAGGCGTTCGATAAGGTTCCCCATAGTAGGCTATTGTACAAAATGCGGAGGAATGGGATTGTGGGAGATGAACGGCTAAGGATCCTGGGATTGTACTCATGAGAGTTTAGAAGGTTGAGGGGAGATCTAATAGAAACTTACAAGATAATGTATGGTTTAGAAGGGTTGGACGCTAGGAAGTTGTTTCCGTTAGGCGAGGAGACTAGGACCCGTGGGCACAGTCTTAAAATTAGAAGGGGTAAATTTAAAACTGAAATGAGACGACATTTCTTCAGCCAGAGAGTGGCAGGCTCATGGAATTCATTGCCGCAGAGTGCAGTGGAGGCCGGGACGTTGGATGCCTTCAAGGCAGAGATCGACAAATTCTTGATCTCAAAAGGAATCAAGGGCTACGGGGAGTGTGCAGGGAAGTGGTGTTGAAATGTCCATCAGCCATGATTTAAATGGCGGAGTGGACTTGATGGGCCGAATGGCCTTACTTCCACTCCTATGTCTTATGGTCTTATGGATCGGAAATTGGTTTGTTGAAAGAAGTCAGAGGGTGGTAGTTGATAGGAAATGTTCATCCTGGAGACCAGTTACTAGTGGTGTACCGCAAGGGTCGGTGTTGGGTCCACTGCTGTTTGTTATTTTTATAAATGACCTGGATGAGGGCGTAGAAGGATGGGTTAGTAAATTTGCAGACGACACTCAGGTCGGTGGAGTTGTGGATAGTGATGAAGGGTGCTGTAGGTTGCAGAGTGACATAGATAAACTGCAGAGCTGGGCTGAGAGGTGGCAAATGGAGTTTAATGCAGACAAGTGTGAGGTGATGCACTTTGGTAGGAGTAACCGGAACGCAAAGTACTGGGCTAATGGTAAGATTCTTGATAGTGTAGATGAGCAGAGAGATCTCGGTGTCCATGTACACAGATCCTTGAAAGTTGTCACCCAGGTTGACAGGGCTGTTAAGAAGGCATACAGTGTTTTAGCTTTTATTAATAGAGGGATCGAGTTCCGGAACCAAGAGGTTATGGTGAAGCTGTACAAAAAACTCTGGCACGGCCGCACTTGGAGTATTGTGTACAATTCTGGTCACCACATTATAAGGAGGACGTGGAAGCTTTGGAAAGGGTGCAGAGGAGATTTACTAGGATGTTGCCTGATATGGAGGGAAGGTCTTACAAGGAAAGGCTGAGGGACTTGAGGCTGTTGTCGTTAGAGAGAAGAAGGTTGAGAGGTGACTTAATTGAAACATATAAAATAATCAGAGGGTTAGATAGGGTGGATAGGGAGAACCTTTTTCCTAGGATGGTGATGGCGAGCACGAGGGGGCATAGCTTCAAATTGAGGGGTGAAAGATATAGGACAGATGACAGAGGTAGTTTCTTTACTCAGAGAGTAGTAAAGGAATGGAACGCTTTGCCTGCAACGGTGGTAGATTCGCCAACTTTAAGTACACTTAAGTCTTCATTGGATAAGCATACGGACGTACATGGAATAGTGTAGGTTAGATGGGCTTGAGATCGGTATGACAGGTCGGCACAACATCGAAGGACGAAGGCGCTGTACTGTGCTGTAATGTTCTGTTCAATCTGGGCAAGGAATTCTACAGATTCACAATCCTTTGGATGAAGAAGTTCCTCCCCATCTCAGTCCTCTTATTTTGAGGCTGTGCTTCCTCGTTCTCGTTTCATGTGCCAGCAGAAACAACACCCCTGCTTCTAGCTTATCTATTCCCTTATAATCTTATATCCTTCTGTAAGGTCCACAACCCACCTCCCCCACATTCTTCTGAATTCCAATGGGTTTAGTCCCAGTTTACACAATCTCTCCTCATAAGCCAACCCTCTCAAGTCTGGGATCAGCCTTATGAACCTCCTCTGTAAGCCCCTCCACTCCCAGCACTTCCTTTCTCGAGTATAGGAGACTAAAATTGTACACAGTACTCCAGGTGGGACCTTCACTCGCACCCCAATCTAGCTGCAGCGTAACCGCCCTGTTTTTAAACTCCATCCTAGAGCAATAAAGGACAATATTCCATTTGCCTTCTTAATTACCTGCTGTACCTGCAAACCAACTTTTTTTTTGTGATTCATGCGCAAGGACACCCAGATCCCTCTGTGCAGCAGCATGCTGCAAATTTTCACCATTTAAATAACGGTCCATTTTGCTGCAAGATCTACCAAAATGGATACATTAGGAAACATGACCATGAATTTGTTCACAATGAGCTCCCACAAACAGCAAAACATGATGCTGATTAGATTGCCCTGTAAGTCAGAGATAGGATCAGTAATGATCTTTCCTCAGAAGATCAAGAGGTGTAAGCAATGTGGGTGGAGATAAAATGAGGAAGCTGTTACAGTTCTGCTAAGGCCATGAAAGTTCATTCAGAGTTAGTACTTAGAATCCCTACAGTGTGGGAACAGGCCCTTCAGCCCAACTGGTCCACACCGTCCCTCACAGCATCCCACCCAGACCCATCCCCCTACAACCCACCTAATCTACACGTCCCTGAACACTATGGGGTAATTTAGCATGGCCAATCCAGCTAGCCTGCACACCTTTGGACTGTGGGAGGAAACCTGAGCAAACCCACACAGACACGGGGAGAATGTACAAACTCCCCACAGACAGGGTCAAATCAAACCTGGTCCCTGGTTCTGTGAGGCAGCAATGCTAACCGCTGAGCCATCGCGACGTCAACAGAGAATTAAACACTCAGTGATTAACTGAAGGAAGTGTGTCACAAGATTTCACAATTTTAAACACAAACAAACTTTACCATATGGAAAAAAATGAAGCCAAGTCAGCATTTTTAACAACCATTTGTAACTACTTATGTTATAAATCTAATTCCACTTTTACTTCCCTGTGGAAATTTCCTTATATATTACAGAATTCTGAGGGTTCTTTTTTTTATTTCTGGGACTGTGGGGGGGCAGTTTAACTCAGTTGGATGAACTGTTGGTTTGCAAAGCAGTGTGATGCCTGAAGTTACTGCGAAGGGCCTCTCCTTCTCAACTTCGTCCTCCACCAGAGGTTTGGCGGCCCTCACCTTTACCAGCCATCTCTCTCTCTCTCTCTCTCTTTTCCCCTCCCTGATGCTCTCACTCTCCCTGACACTCACTCTCACTTTCCCTCCCTGACACTCTCTGTCTCTCTCAAAGGAGGGAGCACCCTATGATCTGGTAAGACTGGCAACTTGACTTCTGGGACCAAATTAACAACATGCCACAGCTCCATGGAATTCACTTTCATTTCTCTTTTGTCTCAGGTACTCTCCAAGGTACATGATTTTGGAAGGGTCTTTCCATGCGATTCTGCTGAGATGAACCTTTAGCGTTAATTAAATCCTCACAAATACGAACTACTGAAGCTGAATCACAGTGCTAAATATCAAGTTTAGGCCTCAGTGCCTTCTTTACCTGGGGATTCAAGAAAATCCCTGGTTCCCAAGGGTGATGTTGCTACTCGTCTCACTGGTTTCTTTCAGCTACTGGCAGATTCTAGTTCTCTTTGTCTGCTCCAAAGCGACCAATCAAGTTGACTCTGCTTCTCATGGACTGTATTCTGTGTGCAAATGCTCTCAGAAGCCATTTAACATAGGAAACCTCCTGACCTCCACAGACCATCTCCATGACAATGTGGTGTATATTTAGGGTGCTCCAAACAGAAACGTAAATGAATAATCTTTTTTCTTCAAAACAACTCTTTGAATATGTGGCCCACATGCATAATTTATACCTTGAAGGGAAAGAATTACACTCTCTCCAGGGTTCTTAGTTCTACAAAGAACAAAACCCCTGTTTACTAGGTTTCAGAGATAGTAGGAACTGCAGATGCTGGAGAATCTTAGCTAACAAGGTGTAGAGCTGGATGAACACAGCAGGACAAGCAGCATTGGAGGAGCAGGAAGGCTGATGTTTCAGGCCTAGACCCTTCTTCAGGAAAAAGTTTTTCTGAAGGGTCTAGACCCGAATCGTCAGCTTTTGTGCTCCTCTGATGCTGCTTGGCCTGCTGTGTTCATCCAGCTCCACACCTTGGTATCTCTTGTTTACTAGGTTTTGTGCTCAGATTTATTGATATAATTTAAATAAACACCAAAAGAGCTGCGGATGCTGTAAATCAGGAAGAAAAACAAATTTGCTGGAAAAGCTCAGCAGGTCTGGCAGCATCTGGGAAAGAAAAAACAGAGTTAATGTTTTGGGTCTGCTGACCCTTCCTCAGAGCTGATGGTGGCTGGGAAAACGTAGGTTTATATGCAGAAAATAGGGAGGTGGGTGGGGTAGAGAGAGGATGGAGTCCAAAGAGAGAGAAGAACAGTTGGACAGACAAAGAATGGTAATGATCAGGCTGGGAAGGTGAGTAGTTGTTAATGGAGACTGTTGGCAACTAACAACAGGGGGTGTGTAATGGCAGGCTGAGTGGTAAAAGGCCTGGTGTGTGGGGTGGGGGGGCTGGGACACGGGAGAGTTTAGGCTCTAAAATTACTAACTCGATATTGAATCCGGAGGGTTGTAGGGTTCCCAAGGGGAAAATGAGGTACTGTTTCTCCAGCTTGTGTTGGGCTTTGCTGGAACATTGCAGCAAGTAGGAGACTTGCCAGGGAGCAGGATGGTGTGTCGAAGTGGCTCGGGGCGTTTTGTGTGAGTAGAACGTAGATGTTCTGCGAAGCAGTCACCAAGTCTATGCTTCGTTTCCCCAGTGTAGAGGAGACCACATTGTGAGCAGTGAATGCAGTAGACCAGATTCTGGGAAGTGCAGGTGAAGCGTTGCTTCAGCTGGAAGGTATGTTTCGGCCCTTGGATACTGGGGAGGGAGGAGGTAAATGGCCAGGTGTTGTACCTTCACCGGTTACAGGGGAAGGTGCCTTAGGGCTGTGGGGAGTGAAGGAAGTATAGACCAGGGTGTCCCGGAGGGAACGGTCCCTGCAGAAGGCGGACAGGGGAGGGGAGGGGAATGTGTGTCTGGTGGTGGCATCTTGCTGGACGTGGTGGAAATGGTGTCTTATGATCTTCTGGATGTGGATGCTGGTGGGATGGTAGGTGAGGATAAGGGAACCCTATCGCTGTTGTGAGAGGGAAGAGAAGGGGTGGGGGCGGAAATGTGGGAGATGGGTCAGACCCGGTTTTGGGCCCTATCAAAAGCAGCTGGGGAATCTCCGTTGAGGAAGAAGGTGGACATTTCGGAGGCTCCCTTGTCGATGTTGGCCTCAGCTGAACATATGCGAGGGAGATGGAGGAACTGAGAGAATGGGATGGAGTTTTAACAGGAAATGGGGTGATCTGCAGCACCCCCCCGCCCACTGCTTCCAAGCTGATCGTCCCCAAGCCCCACACAGCTCATTTCTACCTCTTGCCAAAAATCCACAAACAGGATTGTCCGGGCAGACCCATTGTTTCAGCCTACTCGTGCCACACAGAATTCATCTCTCCCTACCTTGATTCGGTCTTCTCCCCCCGGTCCAATCCCTACCCACACACATTCGTGATTTATTTGACACCTTACGCTGGTTTCAAAACTTCCAGTTTACTGGCTCCAGCCTCCTCCTCTTTACCATGGATGTGCAATCCCTTTACACATCCATTCCCCACCAGGACGGTTTTCGGGCTCTTTGCTTCTTCCTGGGGCAACGTCCTGAACAAACCCCACTCACCACTGCCCTCCTCCGCTTGGCCAAGCTTGTCCTCACCCTCAACAACTTCTCATTCAACTCCTTTCATTTTCTTCAGGTAAGAGGGGAGGCCACGGGTATCCGCATGGGCCCCGAGTTACGCTTGTCTCTTCGTGGGGTACGCGGAACATTCTCTGATCCAGTCCTATTCCAGCCCTCACCCACAACTCTTTCTCCGATACATCAATGATATCATCAGTGCTGCTTTCCATTCTCATCTGGAGTTGGAAAACTTCATCAATTTCACCTCCAATTTTCACCCTGCCCTCACTTTCACCTGGTCTATCTCTGACTCCTCCCTTCCCCTCCTGGACATTTCTGTTTCCATTTCTGGGGATAGACTGATCACTAATATCCATTACAAACCCACAGCTACCTGGACTAGACATCCTCACACCCCACTTCCTGTAAAGACTCCATCCCATTCTCTCCGTTTCTCCGTCTCCATCGCATATGTTCAGATGAGGCCAATTTCAACAACAGAGCCACTGAAATGTTCACCTTCTTCCTCAACCAAGGATTCCCCAGCTCCTTGGTCGACAAGGTCATCAAACAGGTCTGGCCCATCTCCCGCACTTCCGCCCTCACCCCTTCTCTTCCCTCCCGCAAAAGCAATAGGGTTCCCTTTATCCTCACCTACCATCCCACCAGCAGCCACATCCAGAAGAACATCAGACACCATTTTTGCCACCTCCAACAAGACGCCACCACCAGACACATATTCCCCTCCCGTCCCCTGGTCACCTTCGGCAGGGATGGTTCCCTCCAGGACACCCTGGTCCACGCTTCCTTCAATCCCAACACCTCCCCACTGCCCTAAGGCACCTTCCCTGAAACACCTGTCCATTTACCCCCTCCCTCCCCAGTATCCAAGGGCCCAAGCATACCTTCCAGGTGAAGCAACACTTCACCTGCACTTCCCAGAAACTGGTCTACTGCATTCACTGCTCACAATGTGGTCTTCTCTACACTGGGGAAACGAAGCATAGACTCGGCAACCGCTTTGCAGAACATCTAGATTCTGCTCGCAAAAAAGACCCTGAACTACCTGTTGCCTGCCACTTCAACGCACCACCCTGTTCCCTGGCCAACATATCTGCCTCTGGCTTGCTGCAGTGTTCCAGCGAAGCTCAACACAAGCTGGAAGAACAACACCTCATTTTCCGCTTGGGGACCCTGCAGCCCTCTGGACTCAATAATCGAGTTCAATAATCTTAGGCCCTAAACTCTCCCATGTCCCAGCCCCCCTACCCCACACACCAGGCCTCGTTACCACTTAGCTTGCCACTACGCAACCCCTGTTGTTAATCACTAATGGTCCCCATTGACAACTATTCACCCTCTCAGCCTGATCATTAGCAACTCCTTGTCTGTTCACCTCCTCCTCTCTCTCCTTAGGCTCTGTCCTATCATTTACTCCCTATTTTCTGCACATAAGCAGACATTTTACCAGCCACCATCAGTTCTGAGGAAGGGTCACTGGACCCGAAACATTAGCTGTTTTTTTACCTTTCAGACGCTGCCAGACCTGCTGAGCTTCTTCAGCAACAAAGACAGTAGGAACTGCAGATGCTGGAGAATCTGAGATAACAATTTTCTGAAGAAGGGTCTAGGCCCGAAACGCCAGCCTCCCTGCTCCTCTGATGCTGCTTGACCTGCTGTGTTCATCCAGCTCCACACCTTGGTATCTCCTGCAACTTCTGTTTTTGTTCCTGATTCACAGCATCTGCAGTTCTTTCGGTTTCTGCACTTTTAACTATAATTAATCCAGAATTCCTTCAATTGACTTATTTCAGGAACTTGTAGGCATCTCAATTGACACATTTATCTAGTCTTTAAAAATTCCAATTTCCAGGCTACAATTACTGTTTCTTAAAAACTGGGCCCAAAAATTTCATCCGAAGTTTGTCAGGCCAACAACATTGACAAAACGATGCACGCAGGACGCTGTGGAATTCCCAAAATGTGGATCCACAATGTTCAAAATCCCAAAAGGTGAATCCCCAACACCCTGCACAAGCTCCCCCAACTTTGAGGTGTATTTATTCTCAACAAGTAAAGGAGTGAAAATATATCTGCAAATTATACACAAATGTGGATTTGGGGTTACAGTCAGATTAGTCATGATATCTCTTCAAATAGCAGATTGGCTTTAAAGGGCTGAATGGCCTACTCTTATTCTCAACTTGCATATTCTTAAAGTGGAACTCATGGAATCCCTACAGTGTGGAAGCTGGCCATTCAGCCCATTGAGTCTACCCTGACCCTCTGAAGGTTATCCCACCAAGACCCTATCATATCCCTGCATTTCCCTTGGCTAACCCACCTCGCCTGCACACTACAGGTAATTTAGCATGTCCAATCCACCCTCACCTGCACATCTGTGGACTGTGGGACGAAATCCACACAGACACGGGGAGAATGTGCAAACTCCACACGGTCACCCGAGGGTGGTGCCTGGCGCTGTGAGGCAGCAGTGCCAACCACTGTGCCTTCTGAGGAGGATCAACGCTGAGAAGATATCAGACCTCATGAGCGAAGGCTTGCAACTGGCTGTCACAGTGTACAAACCCCATTTAAGATGGAAATGAGAAGGAAGTTCTTCCCTCAGAGGATCACTAACCTTCTGCATTCTCTTTCACAGTCGCTGAACACTTTCAAGTGTGAATTAGACAAGTCTGTGACGGACAAGTGAGTTCAGGGCAATGGAGATGGACAGAAACAGAGTTAAGATCCCAATCAGATCAGCCACCATCTTAATGGCTCAGTGACAGGTTCAAGAAGATGACTGGCCTATTCAAGAGGGATAGCCTGTTTGAGAGGGACAGCGAAGATAAATGACGATGTCGCTCAGTGGTTAGCTCTGCTCCCTCACAGTGCCGGGGTACCCAGGCTCAATTCCATCCTCCATCAACTGTGCAATTTTCATGTTCTCCCTGTGACTGTGTGGGTTAGATAGATTGGCCATGCCCAAAGTGCCCAGGTCAGGGTGGCATGGTGGCTCAGTGGTTAGCGCTGCAGCCTCACCCTGATTCCAGCCTCGGGTAACTGTCTGTGTGGAGTTTGCACATTCTCCCTGTGTCTGCGTGGGTTTCCTCCGGGTGCTCCGGTTTCTTCCCACAGTCCAAAGATGTGCAGGCCAGGTGTATCGGCCATGCTAAATTGCCCATAGTATACAGGGGTGAATGGGTTATAGGGGGATTGGTCTGGGTGGGATGCTTCAAGGGGCGGTGTGGACTTGTTGGGCCGAAGGGCCTGTTTCCACACTGTAGGGAATCTAATTAGATGAGTTAGCCATCGGATGTGTGGGGTTGACGGACGGGGCACAGAGGGTCAGTGTGGACTCGATGGGACAAACGGCCTGTTTCTACATGTCGGGATCCTATGATTAAGTGTGGGAATCCTTGCAGGCAGAAGCGGAGTGGATTAGCGATGGATTCCTTGAGAAAAAATTGCTGCCTGTCCCTGATAATCCATGGCTTTCCCGGTTATCGCCATCTCTAAATATTGATCCAACATTGAGATCCGAGTCACTGGCCTAGAATTATTTAGACCACCCCTCGCAACCTTTTTGAATAATGTTACAATATTTACGGGCCTTCAGTCCTCTGCCTGTATCTCATAAAGGTTGGTAAATGATCCTCAGAGCATCGATCATATTCGTCTCCTGTCTCTTCCCTGATTTATCGTCAACGATCCCTTTACCTGCTGAACCTTTTCTCTTTCTGGGCTCTGTCTCCGCCAATCTGCTCACTCCTCCCACTGCAACCCCCCGTCTCCCAACTCCCTGTCATCTCCGCAAAATGCCACTTTTCCTGAACTGCTTCCTGTTGTGAAGCAGGGTCACTGGACTGGAAATGTTAACTCTGCTTTCACTCCCCACATACTGCCAGACCTGCTGGGATTCTCCAGCAACTTCTGCTCTTTTTTTTGTTTTCCATTTCCAGCGTCTGCTGCACTTTGTTTCAATTTTGCGGTACCCACTGCATACTCTGTCTTCCTTTAGCAATCTGGAAGGGCGTTTCTTTCAGCCCTGCTGACCTTCAAGGTGCTCAGACCCTCTGGTATTTCCTTGCTCAATGTGCTTATTTCATCTCGGCTTTCAAAGTCTTCCCCTGGAACTGAAAAAGCCACATCATGCCTCTCCATTGTGAGGATAAGGTATTCATTCGGAATTCTGGCCACATCTTCTCTATTCACACACATTATCGTGTATGTCTCTGAATAGCTCCATTCTTTCCCTAATGATCATCTTGCTTGTAATGCACTGATAAAACATGTTCGGCCTTTCCTTTATTTCAAGGAAATTCCTTTTTAATTCACCCTGCACTTCCCTAAATTCCTCTAAGCCACCTAAATGGTTACTTTTCCAAGATTGCCACGAGCTCTATTATTCCGCCTCATCGTAACCTGCCTGCTTTTGGGTAACCAGGGAGCTTTAGATATCATGGTACCGTTCTTTCTCTGTGTGAGGACATGCCCATTCAGTGCCCGCTTCTCCACGGCTCCCTCTGCCAGCCCATCTTTTCCGGATCATTTGTAAAGTTTACCTTGCTGCAGTTTAGAACTCTTTGCTCCTTTCCATAGCGATGTTAAATCTAACTGCATTATGACTGGCTTCTCTGCGGCAGCATGTTTGGGTCAGAGGTTAGCACTGCTATCTCACAGCACCAGGGACCTGGGTTCAATTCCACCCTTGGGCCACTGTCTGTGCGAAGTTTCCACATTCTCCCAGTGTCTGTGTGGGTTTGCTCCAGTTTCCTCCCAGAGTCCAAAGATGTGCAGGTTAGGGTGGATTGGCCATGCTAAATTGCCCATAGATGTGTAGGCTGGGTGGGTTAGCCATGGGGAAGGCAGGGTTCTGTGGTGGGTCTGGGTGGGCTGCTCTTTGGAAGGCCGGTATGGGCAGATTGGCCTGCTCCCACACGGTAGGAGTTCTAAAACGGCCGACCAGATCTACTTCATCCATCTGCCCATTCTTATTTCCCCTAAGATCAAATCCAGAAAGAATAACAATTATATTTCCGAGTTGGGAATGGTGAGTGGCCTGGAGGTGGTGGTGTTCCCATGTATCTGCTGCTCTCGTCCTTCCAGATGGAAGTGGTCATGGGTTTAGAAGGTGCTGTCTGAGGATCCTTTGTGAATTGCTGCAGCGCACCTTGTAGGGAGAACACACTGCTGCTACTGAGCGTTGGTGGTGGAGGAAGTGAATGCTGTGGATGTAGTCCCAGTCAAACAGCCTGGTTTGTTCTTGGGGCTGGACCCATCCAGGCAAGTGGGGAGTATTCCATCACACTTGTGCCTTGTGGTCAGTCTTTGAGAGAGTTAGCGGGTGGGTTACTCACTGTTTCCAGTTTCTAACCAGCTCTTGTAGCCAATGTATTTATATGACTAGTCCAGTTTAGTCTCTGCTCAACAGTAACCACCAGGATGTTGAGGGTCGGAGATATGGTATGGCAATGCCATTGATCACCAAGAGGCGATGGCTAGTTTGTCTCTTATTGGACACTACACTACATGTACAAGGCTCAAATGTTTCGGATCTTGAAGCTCAATCCTGAATGCTTGCTGCATTCGACCATGGAATGCCTTCATTGAAGCTGCCTCTACCACACTGTCAGGCTGTCCATTGAAGTTTCTGACCATTTGCTGTCTATTGAAAGGGTTTTTTCCCCCCCCACTTCATATTTTTGTCAGATATACAAAATAGTTGCCCTTGATAGCTGCATTCGCTCCCTACGTTCTGTCTGCTGCACCCTTACAGTTTTGAAATACTCACGTCAAGTCAGTCACAGCGAGAGCTGTTCATTTCTCAGCAGGAGAGATAACATGAGCAATAGTCACAACATGAGCTGAGCTGACGGCACTGCTGGTCAATGTTGCAAGCATACATCGGGCAGCTGCTTAGCACCCTAGTGGTGGTCGTGTCGGGGTGTAGTTAGAATGGGAGCGTTATTCTCAAATGAGAATTACTGAGGCAAAGTACAAGGGGGTCCTGTGGGAATATTGTCTTAAAATGAAGAAATAATCTATGGTGGGGGTGGGGGGTGGGGGGGCTCGACTCACCAGAAATAGGAAGCCAATGTGAAACGTTCTTGCTGCTCACACTATTCTCCAAGCTGCAAGTATAGTTGCCACAATCCGACTTTTTGGCCCCGACGATAATCAACGTGCTGTTGTCCTGCAGGAGCCAGTGGTGTTGGTCAATCATGAGCAATTTTCCATCTTTCCACCAGTGACGGGATTCCACTTCCCCTGCGGACACTCCACAGTTCAGCGCAATGGTGGCACCGAGTTCAGTCGAATTATTGCTGACGGAAGGCTCTGACAGTGCAACTGTGGGAGTGAATGAACGAACGATTGAATGAATGAACGAGCGAACGAACGAACCTGAGCATGAGGACCTCACTGTATCATTGTACAACAGTACAGTTAACTAATAGGGGCTCGGCCGTTAAAACGAGATGTACTTCCTTGAGTGTGTCTCTGTGAAGGTATGGAAGACCAGCACTTGCTTTAATGGTCACCAACATGAGAAGCAAAGTAACACATGGACCCTCTAGCTGCTCAAGTACCTCCACCTTGAGAACATTTCTCCTACAGTGATAATACTTTCCAAGGCACAAGAGTTATTTCTTTATTTAACGTGCAGTTGGCAGGAACAGCACTGTTTGCACACTCGATTTATGGAGACAATTGGGGTGTCTACAATTTATTCTCCAGATTCTTTCGGCAGTCATAAACACCTCCATCAACATTAGTGTCAACTGCCATTATTTAATCTCTGAAGCAACACCACAGATAGACAATTAAAAGCATCCGCTTTGTAGTTTGTGGGATCTTGCTGTGCATATGGTGCCTCAAAATGCACTCTGCTGGGTCTAAAAGGAAAGGTGACAGATGGGGAGCAGTGGCGAGGTGCCCTCAATGTGAAAATTCCAAGTCTGTGGAATTGACCTGCTGGATTGGCAGAATACCCTCTGGGAGGGATGAAGTTCATTGGGATGAAGAACATTGGACCTAGCAGCAGGAATAGAACCTTGCTCCATCCCTCAATTAGTTCACAGCCAATAGGATCATCTCCCCTTTTCCTGTCTTACCCCACCCTCCCTCCTACATCTTCTCCTTCCCTCGACATCTCCTCCCTGCCCCACTTACGTGCTGCTCCCCAACCTCCCACCTGCCCTTCACCAATCGAGGCAGTGATGGTTTGAAACATTAGCTGCTGGGGAATTCTCAGGAATTCTGTGCATCTGTCTGGGGGGCAGAAAGGCAGGCCCAAGCCTCCAATAGACACTACAGTTCACCGCCACAGGCAACACTTACTGAGAACATTTAGTTGGAACACTTTGGTGGTATGTAAATTAATCTGCACCTCATACAATCCACTGTCATTTTTTGTGACATTTCTTAACAGCAATGATCCATTTGAAGAGAAGAACTGAGATCGATACTTATAAAAATCGGTGAAGGTCGGTATGTTGGTCACACTATAATAGTCGAGAATTTTTATCTTGGAGAATGTCCACTTGACATGCTCGACATCTTTAAAATCTTCTTCGCTGAATCCAGGCAACATGGCGGAAGATCCCATCGCTCTGAAGAACACCTCATTTGGTTCCTGGGAATCGGGTTGACCTGGAGGGACAAGAGGAGAGAGAAGGGAATAGAATTATCCAAGAGGATGAGAGGTCTTCATCCCTCAGAACGTAGCAGGGCAGATACACAAATCGGTGCACAGCGTGGTCATGTGACCTTTAAGATGATAAAATTAGCGAGGTCATGCCGAAACTGCACAGAGGTTAAGCCACACCCCGGAATACTGCCAGCAGTTCTTAGCACCACAGCCCACTAGAAGGGCATGGTTGTATTGGAGCAAGTGCATGGGAGGAGACTCAGCAAGATGTTCCCCTAAGCTCTGTAGACAGGTTGAAAAAGCATGGGCTTACTCTCAGGCAATGGCCTAGTGGTATTAATCGCTGGACTGCTACTCCAGAGACCCAGAAGATGTTCTGGGGACCTGGGTTCGAATCCTACCGTGGCAGATGGTGGAATTTGAATTCAGTAAATACCTGGGATTAAGAGGCTAACAATTAGCATAAATCCATTGCCGCTTGTGGGGAACACATCTGGTTCATTAATTTCCTTCTGGGAAGGAAAATGCCATCCTTACCTGGTCTGGCCTACATGTGACTCCAGACCCACAGCAATGTGGTTGACTCTGAATTGCTCCCTGGGCAATAAATGCTGCCTGACAGCGATGCCCACATCCCATGAATGAATAAAGTCGGGGGGGGGGGGGGGGGAAGGGAGAAAAGGGCTGTTTTGTTTAGAGCTGAGGAAGGGGACCTGACAGATGTGCACAAGGTGATGGGAGACATGAACAGATTAACAGCCCCATTCAGGGAACCCACATTCTGGGAGGCCCACCTGTTTGACCTCATTACAACCACTGCAGTCACATGATTAATCCAGTGATTTGGAACAGACCCTAATGTCAACAAAAGAACATTCTAGATTAATGTCCATTGACCTTCTTCCCAGAAGCCAAATGAAAGAATGATTTGAATGGGCTCTTCAAAAGACAAAAGAGAGCGAGTGACTTAAATCCTCAGGAATATTTACAGGAATGAACATGACAGGTGCCTGTTTTTTGAACAGGAGAATCTATCTCAGCCATCAGCCAGATTGGGAAATCAAATCTGGGACTTTTCAAACCAGTCAAAGAATTTTAATCAGCTCCACCTTCAAGGTTCCACTCAGCACCCGCCTTCTGGCTATTTGACTGCAAGAAGCCTCACAAGCGTCTGTGAGCCCTGAACTTTATGAAACCCTAATGCCCAGCTTTGAATTTTGAATCTATCAAAACAAAACATGATCTGCTCTAAGGGCAGCCACAGATCATCAGACATAGACAGGTTGAATTGCAGGGGAGTCATCTGGGAACATAGGAACAGGAGTGGGCCATTCAGCCCGTTGAGCCTGGTCCAACCATATATTACAATTATGGTTGATTGAATACATCAAGTACTTTTACACACCCCATCCCTTTATGTCACTGGTAATCATAAACCCAACAATCCCTACCTTAAACATACTCAAAGACTGAGCTTCCACAGCCTTCTGGGGTAGAGAATTCCTAAGATTCACAATCCTCGGAGAAAAAGGAGAAACTTTCCTCATCTCAAATTGAAAAGGCGTCCCCTTCATTTTTAAAATTGTGCCCGCCTCCCCAGTTGTAGAAATTGCCTGGACGGGGAGAACATCTCACCGCTCGCTTTAAGCATTTTGTAGATTTCCATGTGATCGCCTCTCCTTCTTCAAAACTCTAGAGAACAGAGGCCCAGTTTGCTCAACCTCCCTTCATAGGACGGTCCCGCCATCCCAACAACAAGCCTGGTGAGCCCTCATTGCATTCCCTTCGTGAGGTAAAGAGGCCAAAACTGCACAGAGTACTCCAAGTGCAGTATAACCGAAGTCTGATGCAATTGAAGCAAGATTTTGCCAGTCCTGTACTCAAACCATCTTGTGATAAAGGGAATGGAGGAACACACGGATAGTGCCAACTGGATAGTCCTTTCAAAGTGACAGTGCAAATACCGTCAGCACAGTCTCTCAAGTAGGATTCCATGTACTTAAAGCTGAATAAGTTATGGGCTTGGTGCTGTAACGGGCAAATGGGCTGAGGAGTGGCAGATGGAGTTTAGTTTAGATAAATGTGAGATGCTGCATTTTGGAAAGGCAAATCAGGGCAGGACCGACACATTTAACAGTAAGGTTTTGGGGAGTGTTGCTGAACAAAGAGACCTTGGAGTGCAGGCTCATAGTTCCTTGAAAGTGGAGTCACAGGTAGGCAGGGCAGTGAAGAAGGCATTTGGTAGGCTTGCCTTATTGGTCAGTGCATCGAGTATAGGAGTTGGGAGGTCAAGTTGCGGCTAGGGGTCATTGGTTAGGCTACTTCTGGAATGCCACGTGCAATTCTGATCTCCCTGCTATAGGAAGGATGTTGTGAAACTTGAAAGGGTTCAGAAAAGATTAACCAGGATGTTGCCAGGATTGGAGGGTTTGGGCTATTGGCTGAGCAGGCTGGGTCTATTCTCCCTGGAGGCTCAGGGTGACCTGACAGAGATTTATAAAATCATGAGGGGCATGGATAGGATGAGCAGCCAAGGTCTTTTCCCCAGGGAAGGGGAGTCCAAAACTGGGGGGCATAGGTTTAAGATGAGAGGTGAAAGATTCTGAAGGTAGCTAAGGGGCACAGAGGGCGGTGTGTGTGTGGAATGAGCTGCCACAGGAAGCGATGGAGGCGGTATGATAACAACATTTAAAAGGCACATGGATTGGTATTTGAACAGGAAGGTTTAGAGGGATGTGGGCTAAATGCTGGCAAATGGGACTAGATTAATTCAGGATATATGGACGATTTGGACCAAAGGGTCCGTTTCCATGCTGTACAACTCAATGACTCCAATGGGAGCACTGCTCTTTGAAGTGGAAACAACAGTAGTAATGTCATAACATTAGGGCTAGAGGTAGTAGACATAGCTGTAGAAATCATGAACAAAGGAGCAAACTGCAAGGAAGTACAAGTGATATTTAAAACAAGAAGTTTACACATTGCTAAAGAGAACAACATGATTTCCTGAGACTTTTGTCTGGCCCTTATCAACAGGAATGTCACATGTGAACTACCACATCAGTTCATACCCAGGAGGGAGGGGCACATTGACTCTGGTCAATATTTTGCTATGGAGAAAGCAATGGGGAACTACAAACCTCAAGGTCCTGGTAACAGAAAAAGGCACAAAGCCTTGCCTTATTTCTTCCGTGTGCAGATAAAGGGAGCTGTGTATGTGAACATTTGTCAGTTCTAACTATAATAAATAAGCCATAGGAAACATTTGAGTGTTTTATCTTAGATTTGTTTGTTTTTGATTTGAGTTATAATTGTCACACGTACCGAGGTACAGTGAAAAGTATTGCTTAGTATGCCATACAGGCAGATTTTACATTATAAAAGTGCATTAGGGTAATAGAACAGAGCGGAAAATACAACTGCAGGCAAGTTGCACAAACAGCAAGATCAGCAGTAGATTTGAAATGTGATAGGTCCATTCAGAAGTCCGACAGCAGCATGGAAGAAGCTCTCTCTAAATCTGTTGGTACGTGTTTAAGCTTTTGTATCTTCTGCCTGAAGGAAGAGGTTGGGAGAAATTGTAACTGGGTTGGGAGGGGTCTCTATGGCATTGGCTGCCTTCCCAAGGCGGTGAGAAGAATAAATGGAGTCAATAGATGGAAGGTTGGCTCGTTTGATGGACTGGGTTGTGTTCATAGCTCTCTGTAGTTTCTTATGGTCCTGAGCAGAGCAGCTGCTATTCCAACCTGTGATGCACCCAGATAGAATACTTTCTGTGGTGCATGTAAAAGCCTACGTTACCGTCGTTGTTATCATAACAGGATTGTTCGGCAAGTGCTGCCCCATCACATGATTACATCTAATAGCAGCAAAGTTGTTGTGGGGTTTGCAAGTATGGGTGCGGAGTATGGTCTATACTCTTGGTAGCAGGTGCTCAGTGGGTTAGCACTGCCATTTTACAGCGTCACGGGCCCAGGTTTGATTCCTGCCTCAGGCGACTCTCAGTGTAGAGTTTGCACATTCTCTCTGAGTCCATGTGGGCTTCTTCTGGGTGCTTCAGTTTCCTCCACAGTTCAAAGATAAGCAGATTAGGTGCACTGGCTGTGCTAAATTGTCTACAGTGTCCAGGGATGTGCAGGCTAGGTGGGCCAGACATAGGAAATGCAGGGTTTCAGGGATAGGGTGGGTCTGGGTGGGATGCTTGGAGGGTCAGTGTGGACTTGATGGGCCAAATGGCCTGCTTTCACACTGTTGAGATTCGAGGATTCTCTATCTATTATAAGCCATCAAAATCAACAGGGGTAGGTGATAGCATCTCGAGACAATTAATCCAGAAACCCAGCTGATGTTCTGGGGACCCAAGTTCGATCCCACCACAGCAGATGGAAATAGTTTTTTTCAAAAAAAAATCACTGGAAATAAGAATCTACTGGTCACCATGAACCCATTGCCTTATGTTGGAAAAACCCATCTGGTTCATTAATGTCCTTTCGGGAAGGAAACTGCCATCCTTACGTGGTCTGGCCTACATGTGACTCCAGACCCACAGCAATGTGGTTGACTCTCACCTGCTCTCTGAAACGGCCTAGCAAGCCAATCAGTTGTACCAATCGCTACAAAGAAATGAAACTGGGCGGGTCACCTGACAACGGCAGAAACAGCCCTGTTGACCCTGCAAAGTCCTCCTCACTAACATCTGGGGGCTAGTGCCAAAACTGGGAGAGCTCTCTCACAGACTGTTCAAGCCACAGCCTGCCGTAGTCATACTAAACAGAATCATACCTTACAAACAATATCCCAGAAACCACCACCACCATCCCTGGATATGTCCTGTCCCACTGGCAGGACAGACCCAGCAGAGGGGACAGCACAGTGGGATACAGTCAGGAGGCTGTGGCCCTGGGAGTACTCAACATTGACTCCAGACTCTTATGAAGTCTCAGGTTAAACATGGGCAAGGAAGTCTCCCGCGGATTACCACACACTGTCCTCCCCTCAGCTGGGGAACAGTACTCTGGTGAATCCTCAATGTTGAACAACACTGAGAGGAAGCACTAAGGATGGCAAGGGCACAAAACGTACTCTGGGTGAGGGATTTCGATATCCACCACCAAGAGTGGCTCAGCAGCAGGACTGCTAATTGGGTTGGTCAGGCCCTAAAGCACATAACTGCGAGACTGGGTCTGCAGCAGGTGGTGAGGGAAAAACATATTTGACCTCATTCTCACCAATCTGCCAGGTGTATCTATCCATGACAGTATCGGTAAGAGTGACCATCGCACAGACCTTACGGAGATGAAGTCCCACCCTCACATTGAGAATAACTTCCCTTGGGTCATGTGACGTTATCACTGTGCCAAATGGGACAGACTTTGTACTGATCTAGCAACTCAAGACTGGGCATCCATGAGGCGCTGTGGGCCATCAACAGCAGAATTGTACTCCAACACAATCTGTAACCTCATGGTCCGGCATATCCCCCACTCAACCATTACCATCAAGCCAGGGGATCAACCCTGGTTCAGTGGAGAGTGCAGGAGGGCATGACAGGAGCAGCACTAGGGATATCTGAAGATGAGGTGTCAACCTGGTGAGCCACCAAACAGGGTTACATGCACACCAAACAGCGAAAGCAGCAAGTGACAGACAGAGCTAAGTGATCCCAGAACCAACGGATCAGATCTAAGCTCTGCAGTCCTGCCACTTCCCGTCATGAACGGTGGTGGACAACTAAACACCTCACTGAAGGAGGAGGCTCCACAAATATCCCCATCCTCAATGATGGAAGGGCCCAGCGCATCAGTGCAAAAGATAAGGCTGAAGCTTTCGCAACAACCTTCAGCCAGAAGTGCCAAGTGGACAATCCATCTCAACTGCCTCCAGTGGTCCCCAGCATCACAGATACCAGTCGTCAGACAAGTCGATTCACTCCACGTGTTATCAAGAAACAGTTGGAGACACTGGATTCTGCAAAGGCTACGGGCCCTGATAACATTCTGGCAATAGCACTGAAGACTTGTGCTCCAGAACTTGCCACTCCCCTGGCCAAGCTGTTCCTGTACAGTTACAGCACTGGGATCTACCCGACAATGTGGAAAATTGCCCAACAATGTTCTGTACATAAAAACCAGGACAAACCCAACCCGACCAATCACCGCCCCATCAGCCTCCTCTCAATCATCAGTAAGGTGATGGAAGGTGTCACTAACAGCGCTATCAAACAGCACCTGCTCAGCAATAACCTGCTCAGTGACGCCCAGTTTGGGTTCTGCCAGGGCCACCCAGCTCCTGACGTCATTTGTCTTGGTTCAAACATGGACAAAACAGCTGAATTTCAGAGGTGAAGTGAGGGTGATAGCCCTTGACGTCAAGGCTGTATTCGACCGAGTTTGGCATCAAGGAGCCTGCGCAGAAGTGGAATCAATGGGCATTGGGGGGCAAACTCTCCGGTGGTTGGAGTCACACCTTACACATAGGAAGATGGTCGTGGTTGTTGGAGGTCAGTCATCTCAGCTCCAGGGCATCTCTGCAGGAGTTCCTCAGGGGAGTGTCCTAGGCTCAACAACCTTCAGCTGATTCATCAATGACCTTCTCTCCATCATAAGGTCAGAAGTGAGGATGTTCGCCAATTATTACACAATGGTCAGCACCATTTGTAACTTCTCAGATACTGAAACAGTCCATGTTCACATGCAGCAAGATCTGGACAATATCCAAATTGGGGCTGACAAGTGGCAAGCGACAATCGCGCCACAGGCCATGTCCATCACCAATGAGAAACAAACAATCTCACCACCATCCACTGATGTTACCAACACTGAATCCCCCACTATTAACATCCTGGGGCCCAGAAATTCAGCTGGTCTCACCACATTAACACAGCTGCTACAAGAGCAGGCCAGAAGCTGGGAATACTGTGGTGAGTAACTCACTTCCTGACTCCTCAAAGCCTGTCTACCATCTACAAGGCACAAGTCAGGAGTGTGATGGGATACTCCCCACTTGCCTGGATGGGTGCAGCTCTGACAACACTCAAGAAGCTCGACACCATCCAGGACAAAGCAGCCCGCTAAATTGGCACCACATCCTGAAGCATCCCCTCCTTCCACCATCAAAGCTCAGTAGCAGCAGTGTGTGCTATCTACAAGATGCACTGCAGAAATTCACGAAAGACCCTCAGACAGCAGCTTCCAAACACACGACCACTTCAATTTACAGGGACAAGAGCAGCAGATATATGGGCACACCACCCCTTGCAAAGTTCCCCCTCCAAGCTCTGTTAGGACTTAACATGAATAAAAGGGAAAATGGGTGGGTGTACAGGACTTGGATTTCCTGAAGGCAATTTTTTTTTAAGGAGATGCAAAATTATTGTGGAAAATAAAAGTTCACGAATTTGTTTTAAAACTTCACTGACATGGATAGAGGATGGCCTAGCTAACAGGAAGCAGAGAATGGGAATAAATGAGTCATTTACCGCTTGCAAGTAGTATGTCACAGGGTCAGTGCTGAGACATCAACATTTTACACTTTATATCAATGACTTAGAGTCAGAGAGATGTACCGTACAGAAGCAGACCCTTCGCTCCCACTTAGAGACAGTGAGGACTCGAGATTCTGGAAGCCAGAATCAGTAAATGTCGAGCTGGAAGCACACAGCAGATCAGGCAACAGCTGGGAGCAGGAGAGTCAACATTTCGGGACAAAATCCTATGTTAGGACTGGGGAGGGGGAGGAGAGCCCAGGAGTAAATAAGCAGGAGCTGGGTGGGGCACAGTGCAGAGGATAGGTGAACGCAGCTAGGAGTTTACAGTGGTTGGAGGTCAGTGGGAATGGGTTCCAGTTTACATTTGGCCTGGGAATGGGACTGGCCAATCACAATAACCCTCTACCTGCATCCACCGATCTCCATCCCACCTACCCTTCCCCCAGACCTACCCCTCTCCCACTATTTATTTCTGAGCTCTCGCCTACCTCCTCTCCAGTCTCAACCAAAGGTTTCAATCCAAAACTTATATTAATCTAGACCCATTTGCCAGCATTTGGTCCTTATCCCTCTAAACCCTTCCTATTCATATACCCACCCAGATGTCTTGTAATTGTACCAGCCTCCACGACTTCCTCTGGCAGCTCATTCCATACATGCACCACCCTCTATGTGGAAAAAAGTTGCCTCTTGGGCCCCTTTTAAATCTCTCCCCTCTTAACTTAAACCTGCCCCTCTAGATTTGGGCTCCCCTACCCTGGGGAAAAGGGTATTGACCAGTCTCACTATCCATGCCTCTTACGATTTTATAAATCTCTCTAAATCTCAGACTCCGAGCTAAAACAGCCCCAGCCTATTCAGCCTCTCCCAATAACTCTTGGATTAAGAGATCAAAAGGTATGTTCAATAAATTGATAACACAAAGATAGACAGGAAAGCCAAGCTGTGAAGAGGATTGGAGGTCAGGGTCCAGGCGCAAAACGTCAGCCTTCCTGCTCCTCTGATGCTGCTTGGCCTGCAGGCCAGGATGTAACTGCGCCTGAAGCAATTTGGACAATTTGACTCAATTTAATGCCTGGGGTGGGCGGCTGGTATTAAGAGGAAAGGGTGAGCACACTGGAGTGTGAGTCCAGTGGAGGTTTGGACAGTAAGCAGCCCTTTGATTAAAACAGGGACGATGCTGAGGATTCTCACCCAGATGTGAGTGGGAAGGATATTTTTAATTCATTCATTCATTCACAGGATGAGTGCGTCACTGACCGGGCAGCATTGACTGCCCCATCCCTAATTGCCCGGCTGGTAGTTAAGAGTCAACCACATTGCTGGGAGTCTGGAGTCACATGTAGGCCAGACCAGGTAAGGATGGCAGATATACACCCTGAAAGGACATTTGCTCTTGCTGGAAATCTAGACTAGGCGGGCCATAAACGGTAAGGTCTGGAGAGTCCTTTACTGTCGACTGAGTCTATGAAGAACTCTCTCTTGTCAAACGGTGAGGGAAGCAGAGTGTGTTTGAACTTTTCAGAAGGCAGATTCTTGCTAAGTGATAGACAATGAAAACTGCAGATGCTGGGGAATCCGGGATAACAGAGTGTGGAGCTGGATGAACACAGCAGGCCTAGCAGCAGATTCTTGGTAAGCGAGTGAGGTTAATGGGAAGAGCTGGGCTGCAGAAAGTACCCACACCCTGGAAAATCAGCTCTGATCGTTGCTGTGAACACAGACACAGAGAGAGAGAGAGAGAGCCCGCACCCTACCGAGGGAGATCACTCAAGGAAATCATTCATCTTCCTACCGGCAGCGACCAGAACCCGACAGAATACCAGGAGCTGGAGGAGCGTGCGGCTCTCGCAGGCGGACATGAGGAACCCGTTCAGCTTCTCAGGGAAGGCGTTTCCTTTTCGCTGCTGAGCCACCGAATGAGCAGTGAAAGGAGGAAGATCCAAGTCGCGGCACTCTCCTGTGTCCCTGTGCGCAGGAATGCAGCCTGCAGCCACCCGCCTCTGCCACAGGGCAGCACGGCTGCCTCACAGCCCCGGATCAAGCTGCCTTAAGAGGAATGTAGTCAGCGAATGGGCTGCTCTCGCAGAGGAATTCCATGGTAACGCACTCCACCACTTTTCTCACTTTCCACACCCCTTCCGATCCCATTCTCCACCATTTTCACTACCACCCACTGCTCACTCTCCCCACTCCTCCCTAACTCCCTCATTTTCACTACCACCCACTGCTCACTCTCCCCACTCCTCCCTAACTCCCTCATTTTCACTACCACCCACTGCTCACTCTCCCCACTCCTCCCTAACTCTCTCATTTTCACTACCACACACTGCTCACTCTCCCCACTCCTCCCTAACTCTCTCATTTTCACTACCACACACTCCACACTCTCCCCACTCCTCCCTAACTCCCTCATTTTCACTACCACCCACTGCTCACTCTCCCCACTCCTCCCTAACTCCCTCATTTTCACTACCACCCACTGCTCACTCTCCCCACTCCTCCCTAACTCCCTCATTTTCACTACCACCCACTGTTCACTCTCCCCACTCCTCCCTAACTCCCTCATTTTCACTACCACCCACTGTTCACTCTCCCCACTCCTCCCTAACTCCCTCATTTTCACTACCACCCACTGTTCACTCTCCCCACTCCTCCCTAACTCCCTCATTTTCACTACCACCCACTGCTCACTCTCCCCACTCCTCCCTAACTCCCTCATTTTCACTACCACCCACTGCTCACTCTCCCCACTCCTCCCTAACTCCCTCATTTTCACTACCACCCACTGCTCACTCTCCCCACTCCTCCCTAACTCCCTCATTTTCACTACCACCCACTGTTCACTCTCCCCCTCTCCTCCCTAACCTCCCTACTCACTCCACTTATCACTCACCCCGCTCCCTCCCTCACCTCACTCATTTTCACTACCACCCACTGATCACCCACCCTCCTCCCATCTCCCACTCCCCCTCCTCCACTCTCTCATTTCAATACCACCACCCACTGTTCACTCTCCCCACTCCTCCCTAACTCCCACATTTTCACTACCACCCACTGCTCACTCTCCCCACTCCTCCCTAACTCTCTCATTTTCACTACCACCCACTGTTCACTCTCCCCACTCCTCCCTAACTCCCTTTTGTTCACTACCACCCACTGTTCACTCTCCCCACTCCTCCCTAACTCCCTCATTTTCACTACCACCCACTGTTCACTCTCCCCGCTCCTCCCTAACTCTCTCATTTTCACTACCACCCACTGATCACTCTCCCCACTCCTCCCTAACTCTCTCATTTTCACTACCACACACTCCTCACTCTCCCCGCTCCTCCCTAACTCTCTCATTTTCACTACCACCCACTGATCACTCTCCCCGCTCCTCTCTAACTCCCTCATTTTCACTACCACCCACTGTTCACACTCCCCACTCCTCCCTAACTCCCTCATTTTCACTACCACCCACTGCTCACTCTCCCCACTCCTCCCTAACTCCCTCATTTTCACTACCACCCACTGTTCACTCTCCCCGCTCCTCCCTAACTCTCTCATTTTCACTACCACCCACTGATCACTCTCCCCGCTCCTCTCTAACTCCCTCATTTTCACTACCACCCACTGTTCACACTCCCCACTCCTCCCTAACTCTCTCATTTTCACTACCACCCACTGTTCACTCTCCCCACACCTCCCTAACTCCCACATTTTCACTACCACCCACTGCTCACTCTCCCCACTCCTCCCTAACTCTCTCATTTTCACTACCACCCACTGTTCACTCTCCCCACTCCTCCCTAACTCCCTCATGTTCACTACCACCCACTGTTCACTCTCCCCACTCCTCCCTAACTCCCTCATGTTCACTACCACCCACTGTTCACTCTCCCCACTCCTCCCTAACTCCCTCATTTTCACTACCACCCACTGTTCACTCTCCCCGCTCCTCCCTAACTCTCTCATTTTCACTACCACACACTCCTCACTCTCCCCACTCCTCCTTAACTCCCTCATTTTCACTACCACCCACTGTTCACTCTCCCCGCCCCTCTCTAACTCTCTCATTTTCACTACCACCCACTGATCACTCTCCCCGCTCCTCCCTAACTCTCTCATTTTCACTACCACACACTCCTCACTCTCCCCACTCCTACCTAACTCCCTCATTTTCACTACCACCCACTGTTCACTCTCCCCGCCCCTCTCTAACTCTCTCATTTTCACTACCACCCACTGCTCACTCTCCCCACTCCTCCCTAACTCCCTCATTTTCACTACCACCCACTGTTCACTCTCCCCACTCCTCTCTAACTCACTCATTTTCACTACCACCCACTGTTCAGACTCCCCACTCCTCCCTAACTCCCTCATTTTCACTACCACACACTCCTCACTCTCCCCACTCCTCCCTAACTCCCTCATTTTCACTACCACCCACTGTTCACTCTCCCCGCTCCTCTCTAACTCTCTCATTTTCACTAGCACCCACTGCTCACTCTCCCCACTCCTCCCTAACTCCCTCATTTTCACTACCACCCACTGTTCACTCTCCCCACTCCTCTCTAACTCTCTCATTTTCACTACCACCCACTGTTCACTCTCCCCACTCCTCCCTAACTCCCTCATTTTCACTACCACCCACTGTTCACTCTCCCCACTCCTCCCTAACTCTCTCATTTTCACTACCACCCACTGTTCACTCTCCCCACTCTTCCCTAACTCCCTCATTTTCACTACCACCCACTGTTCACTCTCCCCACTCCTCCCTAACTCCCTCATTTTCACTACCACCCACTGTTCACTCTCCCCACTCCTCCCTAACTCCCTCATTTTCACTACCACCCACTGTTCACTCTCCCCACTCCTCCCTAACTCCCTCATTTTCACTACCACCCACTGCTCACTCTCCCCACTCCTCCCTAACTCCCTCATTTTCACTACCACCCACTGCTCACTCTCCCCACTCCTCCCTAACTCCCTCATTTTCACTACCACCCACAGTTCACTCTCCCCGCTCCTCCCTAACTCTCTCATTTTCACTACCACCCACTGATCACTCTCCCCGCTCCTCTCTAACTCCCTCATTTTCACTACCACCCACTGTTCACTCTCCCCACTCCTCCCTAACTCTCTCATTTTCACTACCACCCACTGTTCACTCTCCCCACTCCTCCCTAACTCCCTCATTTTCACTACCACCCACTGCTCACTCTCCCCACTCCTCTCTAACTCTCTCATTTTCACTACCACCCACTGCTCACTCTCCCCACTCCTCCCTAACTCTCTCATTTTCACTACCACACACTCCTCACTCTCCCCACTCCTCCCTAACTCCCTCATTTTCACTACCACCCACTGTTCACTCTCCCCACTCCTCCCTAACTCCCTCATTTTCACTACCACCCACTGTTCACTCTCCCCACTCCTCCCTAACTCCCTCATTTTCACTACCACCCACTGTTCACTCTCCCCACTCCTCCCTAACTCCCTCATTTTCACTACCACCCACTGCTCACTCTCCCCACTCCTCCCTAACTCCCTCATTTTCACTACCACCCACTGTTCACTCTCCCCACTCCTCCCTAACTCCCTCATTTTCACTACCACCCACTGCTCACTCTCCCCACTCCTCCCTAACTCCCTCATTTTCACTACCACCCACTGTTCACACTCCCCACTCCTCCCTAACTCTCTCATTTTCACTACCACCCACTGCTCACTCTCCCCACTCCTCCCTAACTCCCTCATTTTCACTACCACCCACTGTTCACTCTCCCCGCTCCTCCCTAACTCTCTCATTTTCACTACCACCCACTGATCACTCTCCCCGCTCCTCTCTAACTCCCTCATTTTCACTACCACCCACTGTTCACACTCCCCACTCCTCCCTAACTCTCTCATTTTCACTACCACCCACTGTTCACTCTCCCCACTCCTCCCTAACTCCCACATTTTCACTACCACCCACTGCTCACTCTCCCCACTCCTCCCTAACTCTCTCATTTTCACTACCACCCACTGTTCACTCTCCCCACTCCTCCCTAACTCCCTTTTGTTCACTACCACCCACTGTTCACTCTCCCCGCTCCTCCCTAACTCTCTCATTTTCACTACCACCCACTGATCACTCTCCCCACTCCTCCCTAACTCTCTCATTTTCACTACCACACACTCCTCACTCTCCCCGCTCCTCCCTAACTCTCTCATTTTCACTACCACCCACTGATCACTCTCCCCGCTCCTCTCTAACTCCCTCATTTTCACTACCACCCACTGTTCACACTCCCCACTCCTCCCTAACTCCCTCATTTTCACTACCACCCACTGCTCACTCTCCCCACTCCTCCCTAACTCCCTCATTTTCACTACCACCCACTGTTCACTCTCCCCGCTCCTCCCTAACTCTCTCATTTTCACTACCACCCACTGATCACTCTCCCCGCTCCTCTCTAACTCCCTCATTTTCACTACCACCCACTGTTCACACTCCCCACTCCTCCCTAACTCTCTCATTTTCACTACCACCCACTGTTCACTGTCCCCACTCCTCCCTAACTCCCACATTTTCACTACCACCCACTGCTCACTCTCCCCACTCCTCCCTAACTCTCTCATTTTCACTACCACCCACTGTTCACTCTCCCCACTCCTCCCTAACTCCCTCATGTTCACTACCACCCACTGTTCACTCTCCCCACTCCTCCCTAACTCCCTCATGTTCACTACCACCCACTGTTCACTCTCCCCACTCCTCCCTAACTCCCTCATTTTCACTACCACCCACTGTTCACTCTCCCCACTCCTCCCTAACTCTCTCATTTTCACTACCACACACTCCTCACTCTCCCCACTCCTCCCTAACTCCCTCATTTTCACTACCACCCACTGTTCACTCTCCCCGCCCCTCTCTAACTCTCTCATTTTCACTACCACCCACTGCTCACTCTCCCCACTCCTCCCTAACTCCCTCATTTTCACTACCACCCACTGTTCACTCTCCCCACTCCTCTCTAACTCACTCATTTTCACTACCACCCACTGTTCAGACTCCCCACTCCTCCCTAACTCCCTCATTTTCACTACCACACACTCCTCACTCTCCCCACTCCTCCCTAACTCCCTCATTTTCACTACCACCCACTGTTCACTCTCCCCGCTCCTCTCTAACTCTCTCATTTTCACTAGCACCCACTGCTCACTCTCCCCACTCCTCCCTAACTCCCTCATTTTCACTACCACCCACTGTTCACTCTCCCCACTCCTCTCTAACTCTCTCATTTTCACTACCACCCACTGTTCACTCTCCCCACTCCTCCCTAACTCCCTCATTTTCACTACCACCCACTGTTCACTCTCCCCACTCCTCCCTAACTCCCTCATTTTCACTACCACCCACTGCTCACTCTCCCCACTCCTCCCTAACTCCCTCATTTTCACTACCACCCACTGCTCACTCTCCCCACTCCTCCCTAACTCCCTCATTTTCACTACCACCCACAGTTCACTCTCCCCGCTCCTCCCTAACTCTCTCATTTTCACTACCACCCACTGATCACTCTCCCCGCTCCTCTCTAACTCCCTCATTTTCACTACCACCCACTGTTCACTCTCCCCACTCCTCCCTAACTCTCTCATTTTCACTACCACCCACTGTTCACTCTCCCCACTCCTCCCTAACTCCCTCATTTTCACTACCACCCACTGCTCACTCTCCCCACTCCTCCCTAACTCTCTCATTTTCACTACCACCCACTGTTCACTCTCCCCACTCCTCCCTAACTCCCTCATGTTCACTACCACCCACTGTTCACTCTCCCCACTCCTCCCTAACTCCCTCATTTTCACTACCACCCACTGTTCACTCTCCCCACTCCTCCCTAACTCCCTCATTTTCACTACCACCCACTGTTCACTCTCCCCGCTCCTCCCTAACTCTCTCATTTTCACTACCACCCACTGATCACTCTCCCCGCTCCTCTCTAACTCCCTCATTTTCACTACCACCCACTGTTCACTCTCCCCACTCCTCCCTAACTCTCTCATTTTCACTACCACCCACTGTTCACTCTCCCCACTCCTCCCTAACTCCCTCATTTTCACTACCACCCACTGCTCACTCTCCCCACTCCTCCCTAACTCTCTCATTTTCACTACCACCCACTGTTCACTCTCCCCACTCCTCCCTAACTCCCTCATGTTCACTACCACCCACTGTTCACTCTCCCCACTCCTCCCTAACTCCCTCATTTTCACTACGACCCACTGTTCACTCTCCCCACTCCTCCCTAACTCCCTCATTTTCACTACCACCCACTGTTCACTCTCCCCACTCCTCCCTAACTCTCTCATTTTCACTACCACCCACTGCTCACTCTCCCCACTCCTCCCTAACTCCCTCATGTTCACTACCACCCACTGTTCACTCTCCCCACTCCTCCCTAACTCCCTCATTTTCACTACCACCCACTGTTCACTCTCCCCGCTCCTCCCTAACTCTCTCATTTTCACTACCACACACTCCTCACTCTCCCCACTCCTCCTTAACTCCCTCATTTTCACTACCACCCACTGTTCACTCTCCCCGCCCCTCTCTAACTCTCTCATTTTCACTACCACCCACTGATCACTCTCCCCGCTCCTCCCTAACTCTCTCATTTTCACTACCACCCACTGCTCACTCTCCCCACTCCTCCCTAACTCCCTCATTTTCACTAAGACCCACTGTTCACTCTCCCCGCCCCTCTCTAACTCTCTCATTTTCACTACCACCCACTGCTCACTCTCCCCACTCCTCCCTAACTCCCTCATTTTCACTACCACCCACTGTTCACTCTCCCCACTCCTCTCTAACTCACTCATTTTCACTACCACCCACTGTTCAGACTCCCCACTCCTCCCTAACTCCCTCATTTTCACTACCACACACTCCTCACTCTCCCCACTCCTCCCTAACTCCCTCATTTTCACTACCACCCACTGTTCACTCTCCCCGCTCCTCTCTAACTCTCTCATTTTCACTAGCACCCACTGCTCACTCTCCCCACTCCTCCCTAACTCCCTCATTTTCACTACCACCCACTGTTCACTCTCCCCACTCCTCTCTAACTCTCTCATTTTCACTACCACCCACTGTTCACTCTCCCCACTCCTCCCTAACTCCCTCATTTTCACTACCACCCACTGTTCACTCTCCCCACTCCTCCCTAACTCCCTCATTTACACTACCACCCACTGTTCACTCTCCCCACTCTTCGCTAACTCCCTCATTTTCACTACCACCCACTGTTCACTCTCCCCACTCCTCCCTAACTCCCTCATTTTCACTACCACCCACTGCTCACTCTCCCCACTCCTCCCTAACTCCCTCATTTTCACTACCACCCACTGCTCACTCTCCCCACTCCTCCCTAACTCCCTCATTTTCACTACCACCCACAGTTCACTCTCCCCGCTCCTCCCTAACTCTCTCATTTTCACTACCACCCACTGATCACTCTCCCCGCTCCTCTCTAACTCCCTCATTTTCACTACCACCCACTGTTCACTCTCCCCACTCCTCCCTAACTCTCTCATTTTCACTACCACCCACTGTTCACTCTCCCCACTCCTCCCTAACTCCCTCATTTTCACTACCACCCACTGCTCACTCTCCCCACTCCTCCCTAACTCTCTCATTTTCACTACCACCCACTGTTCACTCTCCCCACTCCTCCCTAACTCCCTCATGTTCACTACCACCCACTGTTCACTCTCCCCACTCCTCCCTAACTCCCTCATTTTCACTACCACCCACTGTTCACTCTCCCCACTCCTCCCTAACTCCCTCATTTTCACTACCACCCACTGTTCACTCTCCCCGCTCCTCCCTAACTCTCTCATTTTCACTACCACCCACTGATCACTCTCCCCGCTCCTCTCTAACTCCCTCATTTTCACTACCACCCACTGTTCACTCTCCCCACTCCTCCCTAACTCTCTCATTTTCACTACCACCCACTGTTCACTCTCCCCACTCCTCCCTAACTCCCTCATTTTCACTACCACCCACTGCTCACTCTCCCCACTCCTCCCTAACTCTCTCATTTTCACTACCACCCACTGTTCACTCTCCCCACTCCTCCCTAACTCCCTCATGTTCACTACCACCCACTGTTCACTCTCCCCACTCCTCCCTAACTCCCTCATTTTCACTACGACCCACTGTTCACTCTCCCCACTCCTCCCTAACTCCCTCATTTTCACTACCACCCACTGTTCACTCTCCCCACTCCTCCCTAACTCTCTCATTTTCACTACCACCCACTGCTCACTCTCCCCACACCTCCCTAACTCCCTCATTTTCACTACCACCCACTGTTCACTCTCCCCACTCCTCCCTAACTCCCTCATTTTCACTACCACCCACTGTTCACTCTCCCCACTCCTCCCTAACTCTCTCATTTTCACTACCACCCACTGCTCACTCTCCCCACTCCTCTCTAACTCTCTCATTTTCACTACCACCCACTGCTCACTCTCCCCACTCCTCGCCAACTCCCTCATTTTCACTACCCCATACTCTTCACTCTCCCTGCTCCTCCCCAACTCACTACCTCACTCTCCCCACTCCTCAGTAACTCACTCCCTTGCTCTCCCCGGTCCTCCGTAACTCACTCCCTCACTCTCCCCACTGCTCAGTAATTTACTCTATCACTCTCCCCACTCCTCCCTAACTCCCTCATTTTCACTACCACACACTCCTCACTCTCCCCACTCCTCCCTAACTCTCTCATTTTCACTACCACACACTCCTCACTCTCTCCACTCCTCCCTAACTCCCTCATTTTCACTACCACCCACTGTTCACTCTCCCCACTCCTCCCTAACTCCCTCATTTTCACTACCACCCACTGTTCACTCTCCCCGCTCCTCTCTAACTCTCTCATTTTCACTAGCACCCACTGCTCACTCTCCCCACTCCTCCCTAACTCCCTCATTTTCACTACCACCCACTGTTCACTCTCCCCACTCCTCTCTAACTCTCTCATTTTCACTACCACCCACTGTTCACTCTCCCCACTCCTCCCTAACTCCCTCATTTTCACTACCACCCACTGTTCACTCTCCCCACTCCTCCCTAACTCCCTCATTTTCACTACCACCCACTGCTCACTCTCCCCACTCCTCCCTAACTCCCTCATTTTCACTACCACCCACTGCTCACTCTCCCCACTCCTCCCTAACTCCCTCATTTTCACTACCACCCACAGTTCACTCTCCCCGCTCCTCCCTAACTCTCTCATTTTCACTACCACCCACTGATCACTCTCCCCCCTCCTCTCTAACTCCCTCATTTTCACTACCACCCACTGTTCACTCTCCCCGCTCCTCCCTAACTCTCTCATTTTCACTACCACCCACTGTTCACTCTCCCCACTCCTCCCTAACTCCCTCATTTTCACTACCACCCACTGCTCACTCTCCCCACTCCTCCCTAACTCTCTCATTTTCACTACCACCCACTGTTCACTCTCCCCACTCCTCCCTAACTCCCTCATGTTCACTACCACCCACTGTTCACTCTCCCCACTCCTCCCTAACTCCCTCATTTTCACTACCACCCACTGTTCACTCTCCCCACTCCTCCCTAACTCCCTCATTTTCACTACCACCCACTGTTCACTCTCCCCGCTCCTCCCTAACTCTCTCATTTTCACTACCACCCACTGATCACTCTCCCCGCTCCTCTCTAACTCCCTCATTTTCACTACCACCCACTGTTCACTCTCCCCACTCCTCCCTAACTCTCTCATTTTCACTACCACCCACTGTTCACTCTCCCCGCTCCTCTCTAACTCCCTCATTTTCACTACCACCCACTGTTCACTCTCCCCACTCCTCTCTAACTCTCTCATTTTCACTACCACCCACTGTTCACTCTCCCCACTCCTCCCTAACTCCCTCATTTTCACTACCACCCACTGCTCACTCTCCCCACTCCTCCCTAACTCTCTCATTTTCACTACCACCCACTGTTCACTCTCCCCACTCCTCCCTAACTCCCTCATGTTCACTACCACCCACTGTTCACTCTCCCCACTCCTCCCTAACTCCCTCATTTTCACTACGACCCACTGTTCACTCTCCCCACTCCTCCCTAACTCCCTCATTTTCACTACCACCCACTGTTCACTCTCCCCACTCCTCCCTAACTCTCTCATTTTCACTACCACCCACTGCTCACTCTCCCCACTCCTCCCTAACTCCCTCATGTTCACTACCACCCACTGTTCACTCTCCCCACTCCTCCCTAACTCCCTCATTTTCACTACCACCCACTGTTCACTCTCCCCGCTCCTCCCTAACTCTCTCATTTTCACTACCACACACTCCTCACTCTCCCCACTCCTCCTTAACTCCCTCATTTTCACTACCACCCACTGTTCACTCTCCCCGCCCCTCTCTAACTCTCTCATTTTCACTACCACCCACTGATCACTCTCCCCGCTCCTCCCTAACTCTCTCATTTTCACTACCACCCACTGCTCACTCTCCCCACTCCTCCCTAACTCCCTCATTTTCACTAAGACCCACTGTTCACTCTCCCCGCCCCTCTCTAACTCTCTCATTTTCACTACCACCCACTGCTCACTCTCCCCACTCCTCCCTAACTCCCTCATTTTCACTACCACCCACTGTTCACTCTCCCCACTCCTCTCTAACTCACTCATTTTCACTACCACCCACTGTTCAGACTCCCCACTCCTCCCTAACTCCCTCATTTTCACTACCACACACTCCTCACTCTCCCCACTCCTCCCTAACTCCCTCATTTTCACTACCACCCACTGTTCACTCTCCCCGCTCCTCTCTAACTCTCTCATTTTCACTAGCACCCACTGCTCACTCTCCCCACTCCTCCCTAACTCCCTCATTTTCACTACCACCCACTGTTCACTCTCCCCACTCCTCTCTAACTCTCTCATTTTCACTACCACCCACTGTTCACTCTCCCCACTCCTCCCTAACTCCCTCATTTTCACTACCACCCACTGTTCACTCTCCCCACTCCTCCCTAACTCCCTCATTTTCACTACCACCCACTGTTCACTCTCCCCACTCTTCGCTAACTCCCTCATTTTCACTACCACCCACTGTTCACTCTCCCCACTCCTCCCTAACTCCCTCATTTTCACTACCACCCACTGCTCACTCTCCCCACTCCTCCCTAACTCCCTCATTTTCACTACCACCCACTGCTCACTCTCCCCACTCCTCCCTAACTCCCTCATTTTCACTACCACCCACAGTTCACTCTCCCCGCTCCTCCCTAACTCTCTCATTTTCACTACCACCCACTGATCACTCTCCCCGCTCCTCTCTAACTCCCTCATTTTCACTACCACCCACTGTTCACTCTCCCCACTCCTCCCTAACTCTCTCATTTTCACTACCACCCACTGTTCACTCTCCCCACTCCTCCCTAACTCCCTCATTTTCACTACCACCCACTGCTCACTCTCCCCACTCCTCCCTAACTCTCTCATTTTCACTACCACCCACTGTTCACTCTCCCCACTCCTCCCTAACTCCCTCATTTTCACTACCACCCACTGCTCACTCTCTCCACTCCTCCCTAACTCCCTCATTTTCACTACCACCCACTGTTCACTCTCCCCACTCCTCCCTAACTCCCTCATTTTCACTACCACCCACTGTTCACTCTCCCCGCTCCTCCCTAACTCTCTCATTTTCACTACCACCCACTGATCACTCTCCCCGCTCCTCTCTAACTCCCTCATTTTCACTACCACCCACTGTTCACTCTCCCCACTCCTCCCTAACTCTCTCATTTTCACTACCACCCACTGTTCACTCTCCCCACTCCTCCCTAACTCCCTCATTTTCACTACCACCCACTGCTCACTCTCCCCACTCCTCCCTAACTCTCTCATTTTCACTACCACCCACTGTTCACTCTCCCCACTCCTCCCTAACTCCCTCATGTTCACTACCACCCACTGTTCACTCTCCCCACTCCTCCCTAACTCCCTCATTTTCACTACGACCCACTGTTCACTCTCCCCACTCCTCCCTAACTCCCTCATTTTCACTACCACCCACTGTTCACTCTCCCCACTCCTCCCTAACTCTCTCATTTTCACTACCACCCACTGCTCACTCTCCCCACACCTCCCTAACTCCCTCATTTTCACTACCACCCACTGTTCACTCTCCCCACTCCTCCCTAACTCCCTCATTTTCACTACCACCCACTGTTCACTCTCCCCACTCCTCCCTAACTCTCTCATTTTCACTACCACCCACTGCTCACTCTCCCCACTCCTCTCTAACTCTCTCATTTTCACTACCACCCACTGCTCACTCTCCCCACTCCTCGCCAACTCCCTCATTTTCACTACCCCATACTCTTCACTCTCCCTGCTCCTCCCCAACTCACTACCTCACTCTCCCCACTCCTCAGTAACTCACTCCCTTGCTCTCCCCGGTCCTCCGTAACTCACTCCCTCACTCTCCCCACTGCTCAGTAATTTACTCTATCACTCTCCCCACTCCTCCCTAACTCCCTCATTTTCACTACCACACACTCCTCACTCTCCCCACTCCTCCCTAACTCTCTCATTTTCACTACCACACACTCCTCACTCTCTCCACTCCTCCCTAACTCCCTCATTTTCACTACCACCCACTGTTCACTCTCCCCACTCCTCCCTAACGCCCTCATTTTCACTACCACCCACTGCTCACTCTCCCCACTCCTCCCTAACTCCCTCATTTTCACTACCACCCACTGTTCACTCTCCCCACTCCTCCCTAACTCCCTCATTTTCACTACCACCCACTGTTCACTCTCCCCACTCCTCCCTAACTCCCTCATTTTCACTACCACCCACTGTTCACTCTCCCCACTCCTCCCTAACTCCCTCATTTTCACTAGCACCCACTGCTCACTCTCCCCACTCCTCCCTAACTCCCTCATTTTCACTACCACCCACTGCTCACTCTCCCTGCTCCTCCCTAACTCCCTCATTTTCACTACCACCCACTGCTCACTCTCCCCGCTCCTCCCTAACTCCCTCATTTTCACTACCACGCACTGCTCACTCTCCCCGCTCCTCCCTAACTCCCTCATTTTCACTACCACACAATGCTCACTCTCCCTGCTCCTCCCTAACTCCCTCATTTTCACTACCACCCACTGCTCACTCTCCCCACTCCTCCCTAACTCCCTCATTTTCACTACCGCACACTCCTCACTCTCCCCGCTCCTCCCTAACTCCCTCATTTTCACTACCACCCACTGTTCACTCTCCCCACTCCTCCCTAACGCCCTCATTTTCACTACCACCCACTGTTCATTCTCCCCACTCCTCCCTAACTCCCTCATTTTCACTACCATCCACTGTTCACTCTCCCCACTCCTCCCTAACTCCCTCATTTTCACACCACCCTCTGTTCACTCTCCCCACTCCTCCCTAACTCTCTCATTTTCACTACCACCCACTGTTCACTCTCCCCACTCCTCCCTAACTCCCACATTTTCACTACCACCCACTGCTCACTCTCCCCACTCCTCCCTAACTCTCTCATTTTCACTACCACCCACTGTTCACTCTCCCCACTCCTCCCTAACTCCCTCATGTTCACTACCACCCACTGTTCACTCTCCCCACTCCTCCCTAACTCCCTCATTTTCACTACCACCCACTGTTCACTCTCCCCGCTCCTCTCTAACTCCCTCATTTTCACTACCACCCACTGTTCACACTCCCCACTCCTCCCTAACTCCCTCATTTTCACTACCACCCACTGTTCACTCTCCCCACTCCTCCCTAACTCCCACATTTTCACTACCACCCACTGCTCACTCTCCCCACTCCTCCCTAACTGTCTCATTTTCACTACCACCCACTGTTCACTCTCCCCACTCCTCCCTAACTCCCTCATGTTCACTACCACCCACTGTTCACTCTCCCCACTCCTCCCTAACTCCCTCATTTTCACTACCACCCACTGTTCACTCTCCCCGCTCCTCCCTAACTCTCTCATTTTCACTACCACCCACTGATCACTCTCCCCGCTCCTCCCTAACTCTCTCATTTTCACTACCACACACTCCTCACTCTCCCCACTCCTCCTTAACTCCCTCATTTTCACTACCACCCACTGTTCACTCTCCCCGCCCCTCTCTAACTCTCTCATTTTCACTACCACCCACTGCTCACTCTCCCCACTCCTCCCTAACTCCCTCATTTTCACTACCACACACTCCTCACTCTCCCCACTCCTCCCTAACTCCCTCATTTTCACTACCACCCACTGTTCATTCTCCCCGCTCCTCTCTAACTCTCTCATTTTCACTAGCACCCACTGCTCACTCTCCCCACTCCTCCCTAACTCCCTCATTTTCACTACCACCCACTGTTCACTCTCCCCACTCCTCTCTAACTCTCTCATTTTCACTACCACCCACTGTTCACTCTCCCCACTCCTCCCTAACTCCCTCATTTTCACTACCACCCACTGCTCACTCTCCCCACTCCTCCCTAACTCTCTCATTTTCACTACCACCCACTGTTCACTCTCCCCACTCCTCCCTAACTCCCTCATTTTCACTACCACCCACTGTTCACTCTCCCCACTCCTCCCTAACTCCCTCATTTTCGCTACCACCCACTGTTCACTCTCCCCACTCCTCCCTAACTCCCTCATTTTCGCTACCACCCACTGCTCACTCTCCCCACTCCTCCCTAACTCCCTCATTTTCACTACCACCCACTGTTCACTCTCCCCTCTCCTCCCTAACTCCCTCATTTTCACTACCACCCACTGCTCACTCTCCCCACTCCTCCCTAACTCCCTCATTTTCACTACCACCCACTGTTCACTCTCCCCACTCCTCCCTAACTCCCTCATTTTCACTACCACCCACAGTTCACTCTCCCCGCTCCTCCCTAACTCTCTCATTTTCACTACCACCCACTGATCACTCTCCCCGCTCCTCTCTAACTCCCTCATTTTCACTACCACCCACTGATCACTCTCCCCGCTCCTCTCTAACTCCCTCATTTTCACTACCACCCACTGTTCACTCTCCCCACTCCTCCCTAACTCTCTCATTTTCACTACCACCCACTGTTCACTCTCCCCACTCCTCCCTAACTCCCTCATTTTCACTACCACCCACTGCTCACTCTCCCCACTCCTCCCTAACTCTCTCATTTTCACTACCACACACTCCTCACTCTCCCCACTCCTCCCTAACTCCCTCATTTTCACTACCACCCACTGTTCACTCTCCCCACTCCTCCCTAACTCCCTCATGTTCACTACCACCCACTGTTCACTCTCCCCACTCCTCCCTAACTCCCTCATTTTCACTACCACCCACTGCTCACTCTCCCCACTCCTCCCTAACTCCCTCATTTTCACTACCACCCACTGTTCACTCTCCCCGCTCCTCCCTAACTCTCTCATTTTCACTACCACCCACTGATCACTCTCCCCGCTCCTCTCTAACTCCCTCATTTTCACTACCACCCACTGTTCACTCTCCCCACTCCTCCCTAACTCTCTCATTTTCACTACCACCCACTGTTCACTCTCCCCACTCCTCCCTAACTCCCTCATGTTCACTACCACCCACTGTTCACTCTCCCCACTCCTCCCTAACTCCCTCATTTTCACTACCACCCACTGTTCACTCTCCCCACTCCTCCCTAACTCCCTCATTTTCACTACCACCCACTGTTCACTCTCCCCACTCCTCCCTAACTCTCTCATTTTCACTACCACCCACTGCTCACTCTCCCCACTCCTCCCTAACTCCCTCATTTTCGCTACCACCCACTGTTCACTCTCCCCACTCCTCCCTAACTCCCTCATTTTCACTACCACCCACTGTTCACTCTCCCCACTCCTCCCTAACTCTCTCATTTTCACTACCACCCACTGCTCACTCTCCCCACTCCTCTCTTACTCTCTCATTTTCACTACCACCCACTGCTCACTCTCCCCACTCCTCGCCAACTCCCTCATTTTCACTACCCCATACTCTTCACTCTCCCTGCTCCTCCCCAACTCACTACCTCACTCTCCCCACTCCTCAGTAACTCACTCCCTTGCTCTCCCCGGTCCTCCGTAACTCACTCCCTCACTCTCCCCACTGCTCAGTAATTTACTCTATCACTCTTCCCACTCCTCCCTAACTCCCTCATTTTCACTACCACCCACTGTTCACTCTCCCCACTCCTCCCTAACTCCCTCATTTTCACTACCACACACTCCTCACTCTCCCCACTCCACACTAACTCACACCCTCACTCTCCCCACTCCTCCCTAACTCCCTTATTTTCACTACCACCCACTGCTCACTCTCCCTGCTCCTCCCTAACTCCCTCATTTTCACTACCACCCACTGCTCACTCTCCCCGCTCCTCCCTAACTCCCTCATTTTCACTACCACCCACTGCTCACTCTCCCCGCTCCTCCCTAACTCCCTCATTTTCACTACCACACACTGCTCACTCTCCCTGCTCCTCCCTAACTCCCTCATTTTCACTACCACCCACTGCTCACTCTCCCCGCTCCTCCCTAACTCCCTCATTTTCACTACCGCACACTCCTCACTCACCCCGCTCCTCCCTAACTCCCTCATTTTCACTACCACCCACTGCTCACTCTCCCCACTCCTCCCTAACGCCCTCATTTTCACTACCACCCACTGTTCCTTCTCCCCACTCCTCCCTAACTCCCTCATTTTCACTACCATCCACTGTTCACTCTCCCCACTCCTCCCTAACTCCCTCATTTTCACACCACCCTCTGTTCACTCTCCCCACTCCTCCCTAACTCCCTCATTTTCACTACCACATAATCCTCACTCTCCTCGCTCCTTCCCAACTCACTACCTCACTCTCCCCACTCCTCCCTAACTCCCTCATTTTCACTACCACACACTCCTTACTCTCCCCACTCTTCACTAACTCACACCCTCGCACTCCCCACTCCTCACTAACTCATCCCCTCACTCTCCCCACTCATCACTAACTCACCCCCTCGTTCTCCCCAGTCCTCTGTAAATCACTCCCTCGCTCTACCCACTCCTCAGTAACTCACTCCTTCACACTCCCCACTCCTCCCTACCTCCCTCATTTTCACTACCACACACTCTTCACTCTCCCCACTCTTCAGTAACTCACTCCCTTGCTCTCCCCTCTCCTCGGTAACTCACTGACTCCCTTTCTCTCCCCAGTCCTCAGTAACTCACTGACTCCCGCAATCTCCCCACTCCTCAGTAATTCACTGACTCCTTTGCTCTCCCCACTCCTCAGTAACTCACTCCATCGCACTCCCCACTTCTAATTAACTCACTGACTACCTCACTCACTGTTGTCTTCAGGGTCTTATTATCTCTTCTCAATGCCTCCCTTCACTACTTGCACTCACAGATGAATACGGCTGGCTACCTTTTGTAGAAATATGATTGAATGTTGACTAAGACTGTGAACTCAAGTCTATTCAACATTCCCTCTGAGGAGGACTTACTTTTATAAGTTGCACAGCAATGAGCAGCCACATCACTGGAATAGATTGTGATATGGAATTAGCTTGAGATCTGCAAGAGAATTTAAAGCTAAAAGCTAAACAGAAAGAACTTCTCTGGGTAAATGCAAAGAAAGAGATTGGCTAACAATAATGTGGGATGCTTGGAATGTGCAACTGGGTAATGGAAATCACCGATGGTTTGCATCCGTCTTAACAGTGGACATAATGAACATCCCAAAGGTCACATTTGTGAAAGGTACTGATGGTGGAAAGGTCTTGGAATGGTCCCTATCATGAGGGACAAAGTATTTGACAAACTCAAGGGGCTAAACTCACCAGGCCCTGGTGGCCCGTGTTCGGGCCTTTTAAAGGAAATGGCTGCAGGGATAGTAAAGACATTGCTTGAACTATTACAGAACTGACTGGATTTCAAGTGGGTTCTAGCAGATTAGTAAACTACGACTGCGATGCCCCTCTTCAGAAAGGGAGGCAAACAGAAAGCGACAAGGTGAATGTAAGTTAACCTGACATCTGTGATTGGGAATGTGTTACATTCCAGGAAATACCACCAGGAGAGTTTGAAAATCCAGCTAAGTCACTGTGGTTATGTGAAATGTTAAACTAGGAGTTTGTCACAAATGAGGTCGTGTTGCTGGTAAGGGTGGGCCCCTAGACGAAAAACACCAAGCCTGTACGGTCGTCAATTGGGTTAGATTTTCTAAAGTATATTTAAACTTGTAGCTCAAAGACATAGTGCTTTATAAAATGGGGCCTTAGGTGTAGTAAGTGAGGAGTGCAGAGGAGAGGTGGCAGTGAGAGAGTCGAGACAGAGTGTCTGGATAGGGGAGTACAGGCAAGGACAATAAGGGAGTAGAAGCAGGAGTTGCCAAGAGAGAGTCTTGTAACTAATTTGTACAAATAGACAGGATATCTGTACACTGGGGTAAGGGGGCAAGGAGCAGGGAATTATGGGAGGTTGGTGACAGGAAGGAACAACACTGCTATTTCTTTATCTAAATCTAAAGACACGCAAAAAAAAATTCTCAGCACACCAGAACAAAGTTTTATTTAGATTTATTTGATAGGGAAATGAATTAGTTTGAAAAAGATGAAGAAAAGTGACAATTGGATTTGACAGAAACAGCTGCAGAGCCACCGTTGCCTACAGACTAAGGGCTTGGCCATGGGTACCTGCATGAGCCCAAGCTATACCTGCTTCTTAGTAGGATACTTGGAACAGTCCCTCTTCCACAGCTACACTGGCCCTAAACCCCACCTCTTCCTCCCTTACACCGATGACTGTATCGTGCTCTCACAAGGAGCTTGAACAGTTCGTCAACTTTACTAACACCTTTCACCCCAACCTCAAGTTCACCTCTAATACCTTCCTATTCTTCCTGAACCGCTCCGTTTTCATCTGTTGACAACCTCAAAACCAACATCTTTCCTGCTCCTCTGATGCTACTTGGCCTGCTGTGTTCACACAGCTCCACACTTTGTTATCTCTAGTTCAAGCCCAACGACTCCCACAGCTACCTAGACTACACCTCTTCTCACCCACCTTCCTGCGAGAATGCGATCCCCTATCCCCAATTCCTCTGCTTCCGCCGCATTTGCTCCCAAGATGAAGCCTTCCACTCCCAAACATCCCAGATGTCCTTGTATTTCAAGGACTGCAACTTCCTTGAAAATTCCCTTGACTGCATCTCTTGCATTTTCCGCACCTCAGCCCTCACATCTCCTCGCCGCCAACAAAAACCAAGACAGAATGCCCCTTGTCCTCACATATCACCCCACTAACCTCCGTAAAATTATATCACTCTCCACCACTTCCGCCACTTACAGTCCGACCCCCCCCAAACAAGGGTATATTTCCCTGCTCACCCCTATCTGCCTTCCGTTGGGAACACTCTCTCCGCGATTCCCTTGTCTGCTCCACACTTCCCACTAGCCTCACCACCCCCGGCACGTTTCCCTGCAACTGCAGGACGTGCTAAATCTCCCCCCTCGCCTCCATCCCAGGCCCCATGAAGACCTTCCACATCAAACAGATGTTCAGTGTGGTCTACTGCATCCGCTGCTCCCGACGTGACCCCTTCTATATTGGGGTGACTGAGCTGAGGCTCGGAGACCACTTTGTCGAGCACCTGCACTCTGTTCGCGACAAACAACAACACCTTAAGTCGCAAACCACTTCAACTCCCCCTCACGTTCCCACTCCCTGGACGACATCTCCATCCTGGGCCTCCTCCAGTGTCGTAACGACGCCACTCAAAAACTGGAGGAACAGCACCTCATATTCCGCCTTGGAACTCTACAACCCAATGGTCTCAATGTGGACCTTTAAAGCTTCAAAATCTACCCCCCCACCCCCGACCTCATCTGGTGACCTACCCCGCCTTCTTGACCTGCCCGTCTTCTCTCCCACCTATCGGCCCCTCCCACCTATCTCCACCACTACCTACCAGCACTCACCTATCGCCATCCCACCCACCTTCCCCAGCCCCCCCCTCCTCTCTCTATTTCTGAGCTGGCTTCCCCTCCCCCCATTTCTGAAGAAGGATCCCGACCCGATAAGTCAGCTTTCCCGCTCCTCTGATGCTCCCTGGCCCGCTGTGTTATCTCCAGCTGTGCGCTGTGTTATCTCCGACTCCAGCATCCACAGATCTTACTGTCTCCTTGTGGATTACAACCCCTGGACAGTTTTATCTGCTCTAAACCTATGCCAGGTGTGGATGTTGGAATTCCTGATGGTTTAAACATGGCCAATACATGTGATCCAAAGTGGGCCGATAAGAATCCACAATTCTGGAAAAGAAAGGTTACATCGATATAAGACTTTTAACAAATTTCCAATTTCTGACCAGATTTAGCAGGTAGAAGTAACTTTCTCAGAAACTGGTGTTATCAAAACCAGGGATAGTAAGAACTGCAGATGCTGGAGTCTGAGATAACATAGCATGGAGCTAGGAAAAGACAGCAGGCCAGGCAGCATCAGAGGAGCAGGAAAGTTGACATTTCGGGTTCTGAAGAAGTGTCCTGACCCGAAACTGTGTTCCTCCAGCTCCACACTGTGTTATCAAAACCAGACCTTGGTTTGTACATTTTAGTTGTACAGTCATACTGCATGGAAACAGACCCTTCGGCCCAACCAGTCCATGCCGATCTTAATCCCAAACTGAACTAGTCCCAACTGCCTGGTCCTGGCCCATATCCCTCCAAACCTTTCCTATTTGTGTACTTTCCAAACGCCTTTTAAACATCGTAATTTGTTGGAGTCATCGAGTTGTATAGCACAGAATCACCTTTGGGCCAACTCGTCCGTGCCAACCAGATATCCGAAATTAATCTAGTTCCATTTGCCAGCATTTGGCCCAAATGCCTCTTAAACTTTTTCTATTCATATTCCCACCCAGACACCTTTTAAATGTTGTAACTGTTCCGGCCTCCACCACTTCCTCTGGCAGCTCATTCCATACACGCACCACCCTCTGTGTGAAAATGTTAAACCAACCAGAGATCAGAAACTTTTCTGAAGAAGAGTCAAGGCCCGAAACGTCAGCTTTCCTGCTCCTCTGACGCTGTTGGCCTGCTGTGTTCATCGTGCCCTGCGCCTTATTATCTCAGATTCTCCAGCATCGGCAGTTCCTGCTATCAGCAGAAGCAGTTAGCTGTGCCGGTTTGTTGTGTTTTGAAGGGTTTTACGAAAGCCAGAGCGCCCGTGAGGCACTGTGTGCACGGCTCTAGAATGACTGGAAACCATAACTGTGTAGGTTTATTTCTCTGTTTGGTTCAGTTCCTGATCTCCACCTTTGTCTCTCCTCCTCCTTTTTAAAGTGTCATTTTTTTGATCTTTTCTTCCTCCAAAATTCCAGAATAATGCAACAGCTTGTAAAGCTGCTCCTAATATTCTAGGAACAATCAGCTCCGACGCTGAAAACACCTCAAAAGAGGAGCAGTTCTTACAACCACAACATTTTCCCAACCTCCATCTTGCCCCCATCCAACACTTCCTCTGGAAGTTCATTCCACATCCGAAACCGTGCCCCACTCCCACCCCTGCCATGTCAAGAATTTGCCCCTCATGTCTGTTTTAAATCTCTCTCTCCTCTCACGTTAAATATGTGTCCCCTACTCTAGGGATTATCCACCCTCGGGAAAAGACAGCTACGATTCAATCTATCTCTGCCCCTCATTATTTTATAAACTTCTTATAAGCTCAACCTTCTACGCTCCAGTGAAAACAGTCCCAGCCTATCCAGCATTTCTTGATAACTCAAGCCTTTATTCCCAGCCACATCCTGGTATACCCCTTCTGCATTTTGATAAAACTCGTTCCAAAGTTGGGCAACCAGAACTGGACACAGTATCCCAGGAGAGGCGTCGCCAATATCCTGTGCAACCTCAACACGGCTGAGGGTTCAGTGCTAGCGAGTTTTGAGAGAAGATTTGTAGCTCAGGTTCAGGTTCTGGATGGGAGTTTCCTCGCTGAGCTGGAAGGTTCGTTTTCAGACGTTTCGTCACCTTTTTTTTATTTGAAAAAATATACTTTATTCATAAGATGTACAAAAAATAAAACATATTTATACACCTACCCAGTCATGCAAGCCGCTCCGGGTTACCCAGGGGCTACATACACCAACTAAAGGTAAAAACAAACAAAGAAGAAAAAGAAACAAAGCAAAGAAAATACCCCGGCAGTCGTCTCCCCGCACAGTCCCATTTGGCCCCCTGACCAGTTGGGGAAGGCGCCAGCTGGGTCCAGTTACCAGATAGGGCCCTTTTTTCCATTCTGGACGAGGGGTTTCATACCGTGGTCTTTCCCCACCGCGCCTTGGCGGCGGCTGCCCCAAGCTTTAGCACATAGTCCTGGACCTTGGAGTGCGCCAGTCTGCAACACTCAGTCGGGGTCAGTTCTTTCAGCTGGCAGACCAGCAAGTTGCGGGCAGACCAAAGAGCGTCTTTCACCGCATTGATGGTCTTCCAGGCGCAGTTGATGTTGGTCTCGGTGTGCATCCTGGGAAACAGCCCATAGAGCACGGAGTCCCGCGTCACGGACCTGCTCGGGACGAACCTCGACAAATACCACTGCATCCCCCTCCAGACCTCCTGCACATAGGCACACTCCAGAAGGAGGTGATCAACAGTCTCGTCCCCCCCGCAGCCACCTCGAGGGCAGCGTGCGGTGGTGCAGAGATTCCGGGCACGCATAAAGGATCTCACTGGCAGACCCCCTCTCACTGCCAGCCAAGCAATGTCCTTGTGCTTGTTTGAAAGTTCTGGCGATGAGGCATTCTGCCAAACGACTTTGGCAGTCTGCGTGGGGAACCACACGACAGGATCCACCCTCTCCTTTTCCCGAAGGGTCTCGAGGATACTACGTGCTGACCACTGCCTGATGGCCTTGTGGTCAAAGGTGTTTCCTTTCAAAAATTTCTCCACGAAGGACAGGTGGTATGGGATGGTCCAACTACTCGGAGCGTTCCGCGGCAACGAGGCCAGGCCCATCCTTCGCTACACTGGGGACAGGTAGAACCTCAGTAAGTAGTGACACTTGGTGTTTGCGTACTGAGGATCTACGCACAGCTTGATGCAGCCGCACACAAAGGTAGCCGTCAGGGCGAGGGTGGCGTTCGGTACGCCCTTTCCCCCATTTTCCAGGTCTTTGTACATGGTGTCCCTGCGGACCCAGTCCATCCTCGACCCCCAAATGAAGTGGAAGATGGCCCGGGTGACCGCAGCGGCGCAGGTCCAGGGAATAGGCCAGGCCTGCGCCACATACAACAGTACCTGACAACCAGGTTCTTACCCACGATGGAGAGGGACCGGAGCGTCCACCTGCCCAGCTTCTGCTTCAGTTTGGTGATACGCTCCTCCCAAGTCTTAGTGCATGCCCCAGCTCCACCAAACCAAACACCCAGCACCTTCAGGTAGTCTGTCCTGACAGTGAAGGGGATGAAGGAGCGGTCGTCCCAGTTCCCGAAGAACATGACCTCGCTCTTACCCCGATTGACTTTGGCACCCGAGGCCAGTTCAAACTGGCCGCAGATGTCCAATAGTCTACTCACCGACCGACAATCGGTGCAGAAGACGGCAACGTCGTCCATGTACAGGGAGGTCTTGACCGGAAGGCCTCCGCTGCCTGGGATAGTCACGCCCTTCAGGCTCACGTCCTTCCTGATGGATGCGGCGAAGGGCTCCACACAGCACACGAACAAGGCAGGAGAGAGCGGGCAGCCCTGCCTGACTCCAGATCTAACAGGAAAACTGTCTGATTCCCACCCGTTGATCGAGACTGCACTAAAGATGTTGGCGTAGAGCAGCCGGATCCAATTGCGGATGCCTTCCCCGAACCCCAATTTGGAGAGGATGCCCCTCATGTAAGCATGAGAGACCCTGTCGAAGGCCTTCTCCTGGTCCAGGCTGACAAGGCAGGTGTCCACCCGCCTGTCCTGTACGTGGGCGATCGTATCCCTGATGAGCGCGAGGCTCTCAGCGATCTTCCTGCCCGGCACAGCACAGGTTTGGTCAGGGTGAATCACCGACTCCAGGACAGACCTGACCCGGTTGGCTATGATCTTGGCCAGGATTTTGTAGTCCACGTTCAATAGTGAAATGGGACGCAAATTCTTAATTTCTTCCCTCTCCCCCTTCCTCTTGTAAATGAGGGTGATGATGCCGTTCCTCATGGACTTGCACATTTCCCCTGCCCGAAGCGCACTATCGTACACCTCCAGCAGGTCCTGGCCGACCAGGTCCCACAGAGCGAAATACAGCTCGACTGGTAAGCCGTCGCTCCCGGGACTTGAGGGCTCTGGTCAGCTCGTCCAGGGATATCAGCCGATCCAGCCACTCCCTCGTGCCGTCGTCTAAGACACCCATGATAGACGACAGGAACGACTCGAGGCCGTGCTGTCCGTGGGCGTCGTGTCGTACAGTCCAGCATAGAAGGATCTGCTGATCCTCAAAATGTCGGGCCGAGATGACGTCACCGAGCCGTCATCCTCCTTCAGCCGGCTAAGCACAGAGCTCTCTTTGTGCACCTTCTGAAAGAAGAAACGCGAGCACGTCTCGTCCTGCTCCACGGAGCGGACCCTGGACCAGAAGATTATAATGGACGCCTCCGCGGCGAAGAGCGAGGCTTGCTGGCCCCTCACCTCGCGGAGGTCCTCCGTGACATCGACCCCCATCAACTGCAGAAGGAGCAGGTTCTGCACCCTTTTCTGGAGTCGCGACAGCTTTCCCCGCCTCTCTCTCGCCTTCTGAACACCCTTGAGGACAAAGAACCTCTTGATGTTCTCCTTCACCGTCTCCCACCAGTCGCCTGGAGACTCAAAGAGGGGTTTCACGGTTCTCCAACCTGCGTACTCCCTCTTAAGCTCCTCGACGTTCTCTGGGTTCAACAGAGTTGTGTTGAGCTTCCACGTCCCCTTGTCGGCCGGCTGGTCGTCCTTAAGTGACAGTCGGCCAGCAGGAGGCAGTGGTCAGAGAAAAACACCGGCTCGACGCCGGTGGACCTGACCGAGAACACCCGTGACACAAACAGGAAGTCTATCCTTGAGCGAATAGACCCGTCTGGCCATGACCAGGTGTACCTCTGCTGCACTCCGTCTGCAGGGGTGCTGAAGACGTCGAGCAGCTTGGCGTCCTTCACCGTGCCCATCAGGAATCTGGACGTGACGCCCAGTTGACTCCCCCCACCCGCTGTCCCCATTCCGGATCTTCCCTCTGCATCGATGATGCAGTTGAAGTCTCTGCCTAGGATGACCGGCCTGGACGTAGCCAGCAGGGGTGGAAGCCGCTGCAGGATGGCCAACCGCTCATTTCGTACCACTGGGGCGTACACGTTGATCAGCCTCAGGGGAGCGTTCCTGTAGGTGACGTCAGCCACTAGGAGGCGCCCCCCCACCACCTCCTGAACTTGAGAGATGGTGAAGTCGCGCCCCCGCAGCAGAATAGCCAGGCCCAAGGAGCGACAGTCGTTACCCCCCGACCAGATCGAAGGCCCACAGGTCCAGGCACCCGACCATTTCCCGTACCTGCCGAGGTGCGGTTTCCCGCACTCCTGCAGAAACAGGAGGTCCGCTTTGATGGTGGTCAGGTAGGCCAACGTGGACACACATTTTGCGGTGGACTTGACACTGCGCACATTAATGCTCGCAACTCATACCCCCATTGTGGGCAGTGACTGCAGTACCCTCCCCAAGTCCAAGGTCCAGCCCCTCCATCTGTCCCTTTATGCCATTTGCCCGGGCTAACTGTTGGACGCTCTCTGGCTCAGGAAACTGTCAGTGCTGCCTTCCGGGTGGCATCCCCCCGTCGGGGGTGCGGAGGCAGGAGGGTCCACCACTGGGTCAGGCTGGGGACGCGCTGTTTCCTCCTTCCTGCCTGGAAGTTCCGGGGGGCCCTCCAGTGCCCCAGCGGCACTTGACTGGGTGTCGGAGGGAGCCTCAGGACGCCTCCTGTCACCTGGAAGCGTGGTGCTGCTTTTCTTCTCCCTCGAGATCTTTAACTTCTGCTTCGGGTGGGCCCTCTCCGAATCTCCCTCGTCAGAGGAGCTCTTATAGCCCCCCTGTAGCTGCCTCCTCCCGCCTGATGGTTGTGGTTCCTGGGCCCGTCGATGCACCTTCCTCCTCGCTTTCCGGACCGTCGTCCACTCCCCTGGGTTGCCTGTCGCCGCCTCCATCGACTCCGGGTTGTCAGGGGGGAGCGGAGCCCGCAGGGGCGCTTTGCTGGCCTCGGGCCTATCCTGTGGGACTGGGCCCTCCTGCACGACCTGGCCCTCCTGCACATTAGTGGGGTCTTTGCAGGGCCCTGGTGCCTTCCTCTTCTCCGGGGGGGCTGGCCCCGCATTGCCCCTGCCGGCGACCTGGGCATAGGTGGTCCCCCGCTGCGGGCATGCCCTATAGAGGTGGCCCGCTTCCCCGCAAAGGTTGCAGCTTTTCTCTTGTGGGCAATCCTTTGCAAGGTGTCCCTCCTCCCTGCAGATGGTGGCTTTGCAGTCGGCCGCCACATGACCTGACCTACCACAGGCATGGCAGACTTTGGGTTCCCCTGCATGGGTCAGGTAGCCCCTGCTCCCGCTGATCGCGAAGCTGGACGGTGGGTGTACAATGTTCCTGTCCGCGCCCATCCTCAGCGTCACCTTGACCTGCCTCTTACTGGTCCAGATGCCAAAGGGGTCCATGATGTCAGTTAGGTCCCCTTCCACCTTCACGTACCTTCCGAGGAAGGTCATGACATCAACTGCTGGCACATGCGGGTTGTACATGTGTACAGTCACCATACGGCTCCTCTGTGCTGGCATCACAAACAGCGGGACAGCGGTCAATACAGAGAGGGGGCCCTCACCTCCTTTCTCCTTGAAAACCTCCAGGAAGCGCTCGCAAAGCTTGGCACTCCTGAAGGTCACATCGTAAAAACCTCCTCCGGGGAAATCCTGCAGGCAGTAAATGTCCACAGCAGCGAACCCGCAACAATCCAACAGGACCCTCTTCACGAAGAAGGTGCGGTCCACAGGTGCACCGTCATCCACCTTCCGGACCCCCTGACCTGGGGCACGAGCACTTGCTGCAGCCATCGTTGCAGGTTGGCTGCTCCCCTGAACCAGCGTTAGGCCGAAGCCAGCATTAAGATCCACCGGTTGCAAGGGTGCACAGCCAACCCGACGTCTTCCTTTCACCTCCAACACAGTCACGCTCTCCTCCTCTCGGTCCACAAGAGATTGCGTCTTTATTTTGTTCCAGATGTAAGCTGGTTCACTGAGCTTGAAGGTTTGTTCCCAGATGTTTCATCACCATTCTAGGTAACATCAACTGTGAGCCTCCGACGAAGCGCTGGTGTTATGTCCCGCTTTCTATTTATCTGGTTAGGTTTCCTTGGATTGGTGATGTCATTTCCTGCATTGGTGATGTCATTTCCTGTTCTTTTTCTCAGGGGATGGCAGATTGGCTCCAAATCAATGTGTTTGTTGATGGAGTTCCGGTTGGAATGCCATGCTTCTAGGAATTCTCGTGCATGTCTCTGTTTTGCTTATCCTAGGATGGATGTGTTGTCCCAATCAAAGTGGTGTCCTTCCTCATCTGTACGTAAGGATACTAGTGATAGTGGGTCATGTCGTTTTGTTTACAGCTAATGAACTAAAAAGACCCTATACAGACAACAAACAAAACAAACGTCATCTACAAAACACCTTGCAAGAACTGTGACAAACACTACATTGGACAAACTGGCAGAAAGCTAGCCACCAGGATACATGAACATCAACTAGCCACAAAACGACATGACCCACTATCACTCGAATCCTTACACACAGATGAGGAAGAACACCACTTTGATTGGGACAACACATCCATCCTAGGACAAGCCAAACAGAGACACACACGAGAATTCCTAGAAGCGTGGCATTCCAGCCGGAACTCCATCAACAAACACATTGACTTGGAGCCAATCTGCCATCCCCTGAGAAAAAGAACAGGAAATGACATCACCAATGCAGGAAATGACATCACCAACCCAAGAAAACTTAAACAGATAAATAGAAAGCGGGACATAACACCAGCGCTTCGTCGGAGGCTCACTGATGATGTTACCTAGAATGGTGACGAAATGTCTGAAAACTAACCTTCCAGCTCAGCGAGCAAACTCACATCCAGAGTGTATAAGTTTTAGCTTTTCAAGTTTAACAGTGAAAAGTGGGATAAATGCGACTGAAGTGGCTTCAAGTCTAAAAACTGAAAGAACTGCACATGCTGGACATCAGAAACAAAAACAGAACATGCTGAAAAACTCAGCAGGCCTGGCAGCATCTGTGGAGAGAAAACAGAGTTTACATTAATGGTCTGGAGACCCTTCAATGGAACTCCAGTTCTCTCTCACAGAGAGATAGCCTCCGAGAGCTGATGGACTTTTATGGGACAGCTTATGAGAGAGGAAAAAAGTCTACAGTGTGGTACGTTGACGGAAGATTCTGGAATTGCTTTTCTTTAAGCTTGGGATATGAGCCACAGCTGGGAAAAGGCAAAGTTTTGGTCTCGCAAATACTGCAGGATTCTTAGCTGAAGATGGTTGTGTAATGCTTCTGAGAAAGGGAGAATATTGTTTAGATTTGTTAAAACAAATTACCTCAAAGTTAAGAGTTCAATGGTAGTTCCAGGCCAGAAGTATTTGATTTGCAAACAAAAATTGATAAAATCCTGAAGGAGTTATTTAAAGCTGAGAAAGTTTAAGCTCAGTGAGATCCAGGATGAGGTTATCAGCTTCTTCAGTCTAAGAGTTGAAGCCAGAGTAAAATTCAACCTATTAGAGGTTAGAGGGGTGAATACTGTAAAAGGGTATTTTAGGGATCTCTAAATAAGTGCTTTAGGGATTATTGCATGTCTCATTTATTTAAATTTGTGTTATACGTAAATAATTTGGTTCATTCTATTTTAATATTATTTCTTTTGTGTAATAAACTTCTGTTTTATTGTTAAAGACAAAAATGTAATATTGCACACTCGTGTTTTATTGAGAGACTGTCCTGTTAAAACTTAAAAAAAAGCAAAGTATGATCTATCAAGCCAGGTTTCTGACTTGTCTGCTAATAACAACTTGTAACAATTCTTAATTTAGAACAATGGGATCCTCAGTTGTGTCTCATAAATGATAAGAAAACAATATTTATGAGTTGAGTAGAATTTATTAACCAAGGTTTTAGCACAAACAGGCAATGAAGTCAACATGGATGTTTCTTATTGTTCAAGGTCCAGGATTCCTTGAATATTAGCAGCACAGACAATGTTGCAGAAGTGAATTTATGTTGAACTGCATCCCAGGAGAGCTTCCCTATGAGAGCTAGGGTTACACTGTGCCAGCAGATGTTCTGAATTCTCGATTCTTATTCCTGATTCCAAAGGTTGGCCATTCCGAATTAGGAAATAGTTTAAATTAAGCCTCTCTTTCCAAATGGTTCAAGGTGAGCGTCATCTGGTGTCACCCCATCTCTGTAGCCAGAGTGATTGAGGCCAAACAAATGTCCATCCGTTATTCCCTGTGCCCCAGGAATTAGCCCAGATAACTGCCAAAGGTGTCTGATCCTGGAAAGCTCCATCAGTCAACGTGGGGCAAATTGCAGATGGGGACAAGGCAGTTTGACGGCGGATTCCGGAACGGGGATTTCACACAGAGGCTCATAAGTTGTGAAAGGAAGCTGAGTATACACAGTTAGCACACGTGGGCAGCGTCGATCCCATTAAACAGCAGAATTGCCTGGAAGAGACTCAATGTCCCCACATCCTTTTGTGAAGCCACCCACCTCGCTGTCAGGAGTGGAATCACAGGATTTCTTTGGTGACAGGCGAGGGGCTAGTAAATGTTGGAATTGGACAGAATCAGATACAAATTAGCAACAGGAAGTTTATGGTGAAGAATCATAGGGGAGGCGATGGCCTCCTGGTATTATGGCTGGGTTGTTAATCCAGAGACTCAAGTAATGTCCCGGGGATCCGGGTTCGAATCCCAGCACGGTGGATGGTGGAATTTGAATTTAATAAAATATCTGGAATTAAGAATCCAATGATGACTGTGAATCCATTGTTGGGCAAAACCCGTCTGGTTCACTATTGTCCTTTAGGGGGAAAGAAACTGCCATCTGTACCTGGTCTGGCCTACACTTGACTCCAGACCCCCAGCAATGTGGTTGTCTCTAACTGCCCTCTGGGCAACTAGGGATGGACAATAAATGCTGGCCTGGCCAATGATGCCCTCATCCCATGAATAAAGAGGGGGAAAAATCGACAACCAATCTTGAAGGCAAATAGATAAGAGCCTGTATTACAATGAGCTTGAATACAGATTGTGGATATCTTGCTGAGATTATAATTGGTCAGGCACGGCTGGAAAACTGTACAGCATAAATTTCCTTATCTCAGGAAACACACTTACTTTGACGGTTTACTGAATAGACTTTTGGGAAGAGAGTGTTATCCTACAGGGAGATATTGAGGCCAATGGATCTATATTCTTTGAAGTCTGGAAGAATGGGAGTTCATCTTGTTGAAATGTGCATAACTCTCAGAGTGTCTGACAGGGTGGATGCCAAGAGGAGTCTAGAACGAGGCCTGGCAGTTTGATGGTTAAGGTGATCAGCCATTTAAGACTGAGACGAAGAGAAATGTCTTTGCTCAGAGAATTGTCAATCTTTGTCATTCTCCAAAGCAGTCAGCTGCCTGTGAGGGTATTCAGCAGAAAGACCGAAATATTCCTGGGCACCAAGGGAATGTGGGCATCCAAGGGGATGTAGATATCCAGCCGTGATCTTGAGGAATCACACTAATTCCTACTCCTGCACCTATATTTTACTGTGCTATGTTGATAAACTCAGACTCAAGCCATCATTGCACCCAGTCTCAGGTCGAGTCTGAAATTAAATATTTTACGAATGAATTCAGAATTGCTTGAGTCCTGCACAGTAAAAATCTTAAGATGTAGGAGCAGCAATAGGCCATTCAGCCCATTGATTCTGCTCTGCCATTCAACGAGATCATGGCTGATCTGATCATTCTCAACCCCACCCTCCTGCCCTATCGTCTTAACTGTAGATTCCTTGACTGATTAAAAGTATCTCATCCTTGAGCATACTTAATGTCCCAGCCTCTGTGATAAAGAATTCCATGGATTCACACACCTCGGACAGAAGAAATTGCTTCTTATCTCTGCCTTAAGTGAGTGACCTCTTATTCTGAGATGATGCCCCTCTGATGCTAGTCTCTCCACATCCACCCTGTCAAGTCCCCTAGGATTCTTCAATATTTCAATAAAATCACCTGTCATTCTTCTAAGTTCCAATGAGAAAGAGCCCAACCTCTCCCCTGTACCCAGGATTAACCCAGTGAACCCTCTCTGGACTGCCTCCACAGTCACTACAATTCAGGAGATTATTCTGTTGGACCAGATCGGTTGGCTGTGTTGGCATTGGATTGAAATAGGGGCAGAGGGAGCGGATTTCGACAGCGAACAAACTCACATGTTCCGACTGCACTTGGGGCGATGGGAAAGGTTACTCCCCCACAGCACTGTGCTTGCGAAACAAGTCCCGCTGCTTTAACCAGGGTTCAGGTAGATTGGCTCGGAATTATCACCATAAGTATTAGCACAAGGATTAAAGATGGGATAAAGTTTCTCACTGAAAGTGCCAGTGAAGGTGAGACATTGCAAAATATCACCTGGCCTCCCTCGTAATCCAGGCCTAACTTCTAAAGGGTGACATCTGGGATTTTCAATGACTCCTTAATAGTCTGGTTGATGTCTCAACTTCCATTCTTGGCCGAAGCAACGATTTTTCCTTTCCTTTCGATGGACTCTCTGTAGACACCCACAATCCAGGTGGTCTTGTTTCCAAGACCCACCTCCCAGTAATGTCTCCCTGATGTGAAATTCCGTGAGCTCAAAACATAACAGTAACAATCAAATTTTTCATGCAGATAAGGAAGGTCCTGTTGCACATTGGCATACCTCACGCCCTTTGGATGCTGGGAAAAGATGAGTTCATTGTGCACAGTCAGTGCGCCCAGGGTGAGATGATCTCGAGCTGGAAGGGAATTTAAATGAAGAGCTGTTCGTATATAAAAAAAATTAAGAATTGGAGCACAAACTGGTTGGCATGGTGGCACAGCGGTTAACACTGCTGCCTCACGGCGCCAGGTATCTGGGTTCAATCCCACCCTCAGGTCACTATCTGTATGGAATTTGCACATTCTCTCCGTGTCTGTGTGGGTTTCCTCCGGGTGCTCTGGTTTCCTCCCACAGTCCAAAAATGTGCTGGTTGGATGGATTGGCCATGCTAAACTGCCCCATAGTGTCGAGGAATGTGCCAGCTGGTTGGGGGAGGGGGTAGTTAGCCTCAAGGAATGCAGGGTGAAAGGGATGAGGTAGGTCTGGGTGGGATGTTCTTCAGAGGGTCAGTGTGGGTTTGATGGGCTGAATGGCCTGCCACTGTGGGGAGCTTCTGAGGCATGACATCTGAAGACATTCCCCCAGTCCACTGGTTTGTTTTAAACTAAAGATTTCTGTCCATTCCAAGGCCTCAGTTATGACAGGTTGTAGGAACTGCATTCATAGAGTCATAGAGCACAAAAACAGTCCCTTAGGTCCAACCAGACCATGCTGACCATCATCCCAAACTAAACTAGTCCCACCTGCCTGCTCCTGGCCCATATCCCTCCAAACCTTTCCCTATCCATGTACTGATCCAAATGTCTTCCAAACATTGGTAGTTATACCCATATCAACCACTTCCTCAGGAAATTCATTCCACATACGGACAACCCCCTGTTTTTAAAAAAAATTGCCCCCCGTCTTTTTAAAATCTCACCTCTCCTTTTAAAAATGTACCCTCCAGTCTTGAAGCTCACCAACCTTAGGGAAAAGACACTTACTATCATGCCCCACATGAGTTTATAGAGCTCTATAAGGCCACACCTCAACCTCCCATTGGCACAGTGGAGAAAATCCCAGCCTGCCCAGCCCCTCCTTGTAACTCCAACCCTCCATTCCTGGCCATTACCTGGTGAGTTGCCTGCACTGAGACACCATAATCCTGAGGTGGTGGTCTTTCTGTTGTCTGCCGGGACTGAAGGGGATAGTGCCAATTCCACCTACGGGAGTTTGGGAATGTGATTCCTTATGCTCCACGTTAAGTGAAAGATGGAAGCTTGAGCTCATTCCCAAACTCTGCAGCCCATATCCCAAACTCACACTGTGAGCCCGGTAAGCTCCCACCCTCACTGCGCCCTTGAGCCCACACTGACTGGTCTGGTCCGTCAGTGCTGCAAACTTCTGATCCTCACTGGCCTGCTTCCCAGCTTCCTTGTTCTGAACGTCTGTCACCTCCTCCAGCCCCACACCTGGACGGTTGTGTATCTTTAGGGGTGGTGATGGGAGATGAGCGAAAGTAGCTAGATCGTAAGAACATATGAAATAGGAGCAGGAGTGGGCCATTTGGTCCCTCGAGCCTGCTGTGCCACCCAGTAAGAGCATGGCTGATCTTCTCGTGGACTCAGCTCCACTCACCCACCTGCTCACCATAACCATTAATTCCTTTACTGTTCAAAAATCTTTCTTTGCCTTAATAACATGCAATGAAGAAGCCACAACTGCTTCACTGGGCAGGGAATTCTACAGATTCACAATCCTTTAGGTGAAGAAGTTCCTCCTCAAATGAGTCCTAAATCTGCTCCCCCTTATTTGGAGGCTCTGCCCAATAGTTCTAGTTTCACCTGCCAACAGAAGCAGCCTCCCTGCTTCTATCTTATCTCTTTCCTTCATAATTTTATATGATTCGATAAGATCACCTCCAAATTCCAATGAGTATAGTCCCAGTCTACTCCATCTCTCCTTGTAAGCCAAGCTTCTGAACTCTGGAATCAACCAGTGAACCTCTGTTGCACCCCCTTCCAGTGCCAGTCCATCCTTTCTTGAGCAAGGAGACCAAAACTGTACATAGTAACTCCAGTTGTCTCCTCTCCAGCATCCTGTATAGCTGAACCTCCCCACTTTCGAACTCCATCCATGTAGTAATGCAGGACAATATTCTATTTGCCTTCTTAATCACCTGCTGTAGCTGCAAACCAACTTTTTGTGTCATCATGAAACCAGGTTGGTATGGACGCATTGGGCTGAATGGCCTGCTTCCACACTGTAGGGATTGGTTGCGGTCTCATGCAACTGGAGCCTGGGCCTGTTGGATTCCAGGTAAGATGTCCTTGCTTAAGATTCTCTGTGCGTAGTTATTTTCAATAAAGACTGTTGTGGTTACAGATCTCACTTTAACACATGTTGCAACGGTGACCAGGACCATGGGGAGATGGTCAAGTGTAGTTTTCTTTTCCCTCTGAGCCAACAGCCTACAGGGCCAAATGTAGAGTTTCTAGAGACACACCATATCTTTGCAAATCTTAAAGTGCAACATTGAAATGAGCTCACCCAGAATGGGCACAGACCAACAACTTCAAACATCTGAGCAAAGAGCCCAGCGTTTTGCAGTTGCACAGCGCCAATGGTAAGAGATTTACAAAAACCCTGTTCCGAGTCAGCCATTCTGTTGAGATGTTATTGGAATAACATCCCATTGATTTCTATACTTATATAAATTAATGTCCTTTATCTGCCTACACATAGGTATGCAGGCACTGCCCCAAACCTTCCTGCCCAGCTAGGAATTCGGTGTAAGATTTTGTAACTCCTTATCTTCCTACACATCGGTATGCAGACACTGTCTTAAGCTTCCTGACTGAATAAAATTAGAGTTAAACTGTCTCAAATAAGGTTAAGTGAGGAACATTTGTAAAGGTGTGAGACTTATGAAGTATGTAACTTCTGTCTCTGACAAAGGGGCCAGGGCACTGACTTTGTTCCAGCCAGACACATCGGCAACTTGAAATCAGAATCTGTCCCGATAACAACTTGAAATCGCCTCCTGCCATTAGCAGCCACTTCACTAGCAATCGATACTATATCCTGGTCTTTTATATTCTTGATGTAATAATTGTTTGGTATCCTGTCTTTGTCTGTTGTAGTAATTGTTTTATGTATCATGTCATTGTAAATTGTGAAATTGTTTTATGTATTATGTACTTAGTAAAGTATAAAAAGCAGGGACTATCCGCTGCTCGGGGAGAATTACTTGCGAGACTCTGCACTCTGTGCCGGGTTGAGTACAGTGATTCTCCACAGCTTGTACTTGCTTGGTCATAAAGGATTTGTGTTTTTCTAAACAGGTCAGCATCTTGTTATTGCGTCAAGTCCTTGAGGGTCTCCGAAAACGAACCTGACACTGTGTCACGCCAGTTGAGTGATACTGATGGGAGAATAAAGTCTCTTTCTCATGGAAGTGTTCAAGACATCAAGGTCACTGTGAGCCTGAGGGAAGTCGTTTATAAACAGCAAACATGTTCTTTAAACTTAAAGAAGGAGAGAGAGAGGGATCATAAATCTTTGAACTACTTTGTGGATATTATCTATTATCTTTTGGTGAGGGAAATCACTTGCAAAATAGGGCTTCCCAAGAGATCTGCAGACCAAGTCATCCACAGGAAGGCCTGTGGATCCTGACCCAGCCATCTACACCACTCTGAACCTCTCACTCGTGTTGAGGACTCTGGGTATGTACTCAATAGAGTTTAAAAGGATGAGGGGTATCTGACTGAATACTGAGGGGCCTGGATAGAATAGGAGTGGGGAAGGTGTTTCCACTGGTAGGGGTGACCAGGATCTGAGGGCACAGCCTTGAAGTGAAGGCTCGATCCTTTAGAGCTGAGATGAGGACGAATTTCTTCAGGCAGAGGGTGGGACAAATATAGGCGAGTTATCCTGGAACCAATACAGGGCATTGGTGTGACCACGTCTACTCTACTATGTACATATTAGATTTCCTTACTTCAGGAACGATATCTTCACATTGGAAGCAGTACACACTGCTCGATTGCTGGGTCAATTTTGGGGTTTGTTTCATGAGGAAATGTTGATTGTTTTGGACCTACACTTTCTGGAAGTTGGAACAATGAGATGCAAACGTACTAAAGAATATGTGGTTAGGTGCTGAGAAGGTGGAACTGGGACCCTAAGCCTGAGATGAGGAGGAATTTCTTCTCAAATAGGGATAGCAGGTTGTGGCAACCCTGTATCACACAGTGTGTTCGGGCTATTGAATGCTGCAAGGATGAGTTTGGTTTTTCATTGGAAAGGGATACACGTTAAAGTGAAATTATAGACACAATCAGAATAGCCACTAAGCCTATGGAAAGGTAGCATAGGCTCAAGGGGCTGAATGGCCTCCTCCTGCTCTTATTTCTGAGATGTTACAACCAGCGCATTGCCCCATTAGGCACATGGGTAACAACAGGGAGAAGGTAATGTACAGGTAATTGACAGAGAATGGTACCTGGTGAAACCACTGTTCTCATTTCCTTCCATAAACTGATGTAACTGAAGGGGTCATCAACTATATCCATATGTAACTGAGGGGAAACTGCTTGATGCTCGTGAAACTTCATCTCGCTCCTGCAAAATATACACATGGGATATCACTCTGTGTTAGAGAGACAGCAATGTTGACATCGCTAAACAGATTCTTTGAAGCTGTTTATCTCTTCAAAAGATCTCGAATGTCCTGAGAAGAAAGAAGACACAGAATAAAATCATTGAAATCAGACTGAAAACCTGCAGCTCTACAAGGCACAAATCAGGAGTGTGATGGAATACTCCCCACTTGCCTGGATAGGTGCAGCCCCAACAACACAGAATAAGCTTGGCACCCTCTACAAGATACACTGGAATAACTCATAAAAGCATCTTAGACAGCAACTTCCAAACCTGCATCTTCTACCCTCTGGGAGATCATGGGGCAACAGATACATGAGAAAACCATCCCTCATAAACCCCACTGCAAGCCACTCCAGATCCTAACTCAGATATATATTGCTGTTCCTTCAGTGTTGTTGTGTCAAAATCCTGCCAACTTCCTTCCAAATGGCACTGTTGACCTTCTTACACTGTAAGGACTGCTCTGGTTCAAGAGAGTAGCTCCACCCTACCTGCTTGACGGCAATTATGGATGGGTCATAATTATTGGCCCAGTCCGTGAGGACGACAGCTAACCATTAAAATTCTGACACTTCACGAAAATGCCAGAATCAATCAGAAATGTTCTTTTATATTTTTCGTCTTTCACCCCATCTTTGAGCTCTGGGAGATTATAAACTTTCTCTCTTTCAACAAAAGTTTTAACTACACACCTCTCCACCCTGGACCCCAAGTTACCCCATGGTATTAATCTTTTTCTCTCTTCAGGTGATGTCTGTCTCCCCTTTAGACCTGTCACGGTGCCCACTTCCTTGAAATCGACAACATTACAAGCTGTCATCCATCTGTACCTTCACTTTCTCTCCAAAGTTTTGGCTGTATTGTGGCTTCCCAAATCCATTCCCATTTTCCCCACAACTGCGCGTGTCAATCCTTTTATGAATCCTTCCAGATTGCATTTTCAATGTTGTCAACTCTTCAAAATAGCACGAATCAAAGTGGCTAATGATAGCCTATAATCCTTGGGTGGCACGGTGGCTCAATGGTTAGCACTGCTGCTTCACAGTGCCGGGGACCTGGGTTCGATCCCAGCCTTGGGAAGCAATCTGTGTGGAGTTTTCACATTCTCCTTGTGTCTGTGTGGCTCGGTGGTTAGGTGGGTTGGCTGTACTAAATTGCCTGCAGTGTCTAGCGCTGTGCAAGTAGGTAGATTGGCTTTGGGAAATGCAGGGTCATAAGGGTAGGAGTGTGAGTCCAGGTGGGATGGTCTTTGGAGGGTTGGGCTGGGCCAACTGGCCTGCTCCCACATTGTAGGGAGCCTAAGAACATCCTCTGTGGTGTTGGCCTTAGAACATAGAACAGGACAGGCCCTTCAGCCCACAATGTTGTGCTGAAGGATTACCCTAATCCTAAGGTCTATCTAACCTCTGCCCCTACCTTATACTATCATCCCATATGCCAATCTAATACTTGCTTAAATGCCCCTAATGAGGCTAACTCCACTACCCTCTCCGGCAATGCATTCCACATCCCCATCCACCTCAAGCTGTCTGTGCTCACTCCATCCTCCTGGAATTCCATTCTTATTGATTGAAACATGCTCCTGCATTTGTTCCTCCAAGGATCCACCCTTGGTCCTTCCTAACAGACTTCAACATCATCTGAAGTGTTATTTTTGCTTTCACACTGAAAATCCCAAGCACCTCTTTCTCTCTCTCCCAACTCCTCCACTGTTTCCGAGCCTCCAGCTGCTTATCCAACACCCAGCTTGGGACAGACAAAAAGTAATAGCCAACTAAACCCTGGGAAGACCGAAGCCGATGGTTTTGCTCCTCTTCCGAAACTCCGTTCACTCGAGAACTGACTCTATCCCTCTTCCTGCTACAAACAGTCTGCGGTTATGAGCGTCTCTTTGCAAACTCAGAGTTGTCCCTTTCACCTGAGGACCTGAGAGTTCGAATGATCCCAAAGACCACTGATTCCCACCTCTTTAACAAAAATCCGACTCTCTCCCTCGTCTGCCGATGAAAACCTCGCCTGGTACTTTGTCTGGACTGAAAGAATTCCTTGGGCTGTTACCCCACATTCGAACCTCCTTAACGTAAAACTGGGTCCAAACTCTATGATCCATGTCTTAACTTCACGGCATTCCCTGCATGGGTGATGGCCCAGATTTCCCTGGTAAATTCAATCTTGACTTTGAAACTCTCATCCTGGATTACAAAATCCTGTGAGTTCTTGCTTCTCCCTATCTCTGTTACTATCTCCAGGTGACACAACACTCCACAATACTTGCGCTCCTTAATCACTTGTGTATTCGCAAATATCATTCCCACACCTCCCCCACACCCCCAAACTCCCGACTCCCTCCCGTGGTCAGTGGTTTTGTCGTATTTTGCCCCTAGTGCTCACCTAGGGTCGGGGTGCTGCAGGTCACGCAACAGGGTCAAAGTCTGCATCATTGAAGACCTCAAACCCAAGAATTGGCCCAGCTGTAACCGACAAGACAACCTCTCCATTCGCCCATAGTGTCCTCTCAGAGTCAACGCTAGGGTCACGCTGGATGGGAATGTTTGGCAGATTATCATCGCAATTCCCAATGAATGGCTTCAGAAAGAATCAAGACCAAAGAGAACAGGGACAAACCCAAGGCCAGAGATTAAAGGCCAGTGCGCTAAGCCTATGTTCTTGTACTCCTACTCTGTCAGGGTGGTGGCTTATTGTGTCGCCTTTGTGTTTCTGTCAGTCTGACTGGCGCAGAGGGCAGACAGGAATTTTGCACCTGGAGGAATGTAGTAGCCTCTTGTATCTCCAGCCTGGATTTCAGATCCCTTATTATTCCTTCGCGAGCAGACTCTTCGTCCAGGGTTTTCCTCAAGTTGGTCCCCATTTCTCCAAGCATCTCGCTAATTTATTTGCTCCAGTTCCCTGTTCATCAGCTCTTGCTTCTCAGACAGGAATTTGTGCAGCTTTCCAAATTCACTGTGCACTTCATTTCTCAGCCTCTCACACTGGGACTGGAACAGATTAGGACAAACAGACAATGGGACAAACAAAGCCTGCAATCCCAGTGTTGCTCCCTCTTCATCTGCCCAGTGCGGGATCAAAGTGTCGGGTCCAGAGCGGATTTGTTTCAGATGCAAATCAAGTGGAGCATTGTGCATCATACTGTACGGCACACTGGGAGATAGTCCCAAACAAACAAAACCAAACACTAATGTGCACTCAATGATTCAACCGAGTATTGAACAGATAGGAGGGAGTGACAACCAAACATTATGCCACTACCTGGGAGTGAGTTACACAGTGGAATCTAATCGAGGGGTTCGGATGGTTTATATATAGAATAATGGATACCTGGGAGTGAGTTACAGACTGGAATCGAATCGAGGGGTTCAGATGTTTTACACATAGAATAATGGATACGTGGGAGTGAGTTACAGACTGGAATCTAACCGAGGGGTTTGGATGGTTTATACATAGAATAATGGATACCTGGGAGTGAGTTACAGGCTGGAATCTAATCGAGGGGTTCGGATGGTTTATATATAGAATAATGGATACCTGGGGGTGAATTACATACTGGAATCTAATCGAGGAGTTCAGATGGTTTATATATAGAATAATGAATACCTGGGTGTGAGTTACAAACTGGAATCGAATCGAGGGGTTCGGATGGTTTATATATCGAATAATGGATACCTGGGAGTGAGTTACAGACTGGAATCTAATTGAGGGGCTCAGATGGTTTATATATAGAACAATGGATACCTGGGAGTGAGTTACAGACTGGAATCTGATCGAGGGGTTCGGATGGTTTAAATATAGAATAATGCATACATGGGAGTGAGTTATGGACAGGAGCCTAATAGAGGTGTTTGGATGGTTTATATATAGAATAATGGATACCTGGGAATGAGTTCAAGACTGGAATCTAATCGAGGGGTTCAGATGGTTTATATATAGAATAATGGATACGTGGGAGTGAGTTACAGACTGGAATCTGATCGAGGGGTTCGGATGGTTTAAATATAGAATAATGCATACATGGGAGTGAGTTATGGACAGGAGCCTAATAGAGGTGTTTGGATGGTTTATATATAGAATAATGGATACCTGGGAATGAGTTCAAGACTGGAATCTAATCGAGGGGTTCAGATGGTTTATATATAGAATAATGGATACGTGGGAGTGAGTTACAGACTGGAATCTGATCGAGGGGTTCGGATGGTTTATATATAGAATAATGGATATCGGGGGGTGAATTACACACTGGAATCTAATCGAGGGGTTCAGATGGTTTATATATAGAATAATGGATACGTGGGTGTGAGTTACAGACTGGAATCTGATCGAGGGGTTCGGATGGTTTATATATAAATTAATGGGTATCTGGGTGTGAGTTACAGACTGGAATGTAATCGAGGAGTTCGGATGGTTTATATATAGAATAATGGATACCTGGGAGTGAGTTACAGACTGGAATCTAATCGAGGGGTTCGGATGGTTTATATATAGAATTATGGATACCTCGGGGTGAGTTACAGACTAGAATCTAATCGAGGGGTTCGGAGGTTTATATATAGAATAATGGATACCTGGGGGTGAGTTACAGACTGGAATCTATTCGAGGTGTTCGGATGGTTTACATATAGAATAATGGATACCTGGGAGTGAGTTACAGTCTGGAATCTAATCGAGGGGTTCAGATGGTTTATATATAGAATAAAGGATACCTGGGAGTGAGTTACAGACTGGAATCTAATCGAGGGGTTTGGATGTTTTATATATAGAATAATGGATACCTGGGAGTGAGTTACAGACTGGAATCTAATGGAGGGGTTCGGATGGTTTATATATAGAATAATGGATACCTGGGAGTGAGTAACAGACTGGAATCTATTCGAGGGTTCAGATGTTTTATATATAGAATAATGGATACCTGGGGGTGAGTTACAGACTGGAATCTAATCGAGGGGTTCGGATGGTTTATATATAGAATAATGGATACCTGGGAGTGAGTTACAGACTGGAATCTAATCGAGAGGTTCGGATGGTTTATATATAGAATAATGGATACCTGGGAGTGAGTTACAGACTGGAATCTAATCGAGAGGTTCGGATGGTTTATATCTCCAATAATGGATACCTGGGAGTGAGTTACAGACTGGAATTTAATCGAGGGGTTCGGATGGTTTATATATAGAATAATGGATACCTGGGAGTGAGTTACAGACTGGAATCTAATCGAGGGGTTCAGATGGTTTATGTGTAGAATAATGGATACCTGGGAGCGAGTTACAGACTGGAATTTAATGGAGGGGTTCAGATGGTTTATATATAGAATAATGGATACCTGGGGGTGAGTTACAGACTGGAATCTATTCGAGGGGTTCAGATGGTTTATATATAGAATAATGGATACCTGGGACTGAGTTACAGACTGGAATCTATTCGAGGGGTTCAGATGGTTTATATGTAGAATAATGGATACCTGGGAGTGAGTTACAGACTGGAATTTAATGGAGGGGTTCGGATGGTTTATATATAGAATAATGGATACCTGGGAGTGAGTTACACACTGGAATCTAATCGAGGGGTTCAGATGGTTTATATGTAGAATAATGGATACCTGGGAGTGAGTTACAGACTGGAATTTAAAGGAGGGGTTCGGATGGTTTATATATAGAATAATGGATACCTGGGTGTGAGTTACAGACTGGAATCTAATAGAGGGGTTCGGATGGTTTATATATAGAATAATGGATACCTGGGAGTGAGTTACAGACTGGAATCTAATGGAGGGGTTCGGATGGTTTATATATAGAATAATGGATACCTGGGAGTGAGTTACAGACTGGAATTTAATGGAGGGGTTCGGATGGTTTATATATAGAATAATGGATACCTGGGAGTGAGTTACAGACTGGAATTTAATGGAGGGATTCGGATGGTTTATATATAGAATAATGGATACCTGGGGGTGAGTTACAGACTGGAATTTAATGGAGGGGTTCGGATGGTTTATATATAGAATAATGGATACCTGGGAGTGAGTTGCAGACTGGAATTTAATGGAGGGGTTCGGATGGTTTATATATAGAATAATGGATACCTGGGAGTGAGTTACAGACTGGAATTTAATGGAGGGGTTCGGATGGTTTATATATAGAATAATGGATACCTGGGAGTGAGTTACAGACTGGAATCTAATCGAGGGGTTCGGATGGTTTATATATAGAATAATGGATACCTGGGAGTGAGTTACAGACTGGAATTTAATGGAGGGATTCGGATGGTTTATATATAGAATAATGGATACCTGGGAGTGAGTTACAGACTGGAATTTAATGGAGGGATTCGGATGGTTTATATATAGAATAATGGATACCTGGGAGTGAGTTACAGACTGGAATCTAATGGAGGGGTTCGGATGGTGTACCTCTCCTAAAGCCACGAGACCTGAGCAACATCAAGCCTTGGGGCTGATAAGGAGAAAAAAAAATTTCCCCTGCACAAATACCATCTCCCGCAAGAGCGAATGTGATTATTGCCCCTTGAAATGCAACGGAATTACCATCACTGAATCCCTTAGCAACAGCATCCTGTGTATTAGCAGTGACCGGAAACTCAGCTGGGCTTGCGTCATAAGCAGTTTGTCAACAACAGCAGGTCAGAAGCTAGGAACACTACTGTAAGTAACTCACCTCCTGGCTCCTCAAAGCCTGTCTACCATCTACACGGCACAAGTCAGGAGTGTGATGGAATACTCCCCACTTGCCTGGATGTGTCCAGCCCCAACAACACTCAAGAAGCTCGACACCATCCAGGACAAAGCATCCCACTTGAATGGCACCACATCCACTCACCCCAGTACCCAGTAGCAGCAGTGTGCACCTGGACCAGATTAGGACAAACAGACAATAGGACAAACAAAGCCTGCAAACCCAGTGTTGCTCCCTCTTCATCTGCCCAGTGCGGGATCAAAGTGTCGGGTCCAGAGCGGATTTGTTTCAGATGCAAATCAAGTGGTGCATTGTGCATCATACTGTACGGCACACTGGGGAGATAGTCCCAAACAAACAAAAACCAAACACTAACTGTGCACAAGATGCACTGCAGCCTTTCACCAAAGATCCTTGGCCAGCACCTTCCAGACAGAAGGACAAGGGGAGCAGACACTGGGGAACACCACCACCCCCAAGTTCCCACTCACGTCACTCACCATCCCGACTTGGAAATATATCACTGTTCCTTCATGTTGCTGCGTCAGAATCTTGGAATTCTCACCCTAAGGACACTGTGGGTCTGTCTACTCCACATGGACAGAAGCAGTTCAAAAAGGCAACTCACCACCACCTTCTCAAGGGGGCAACTGGGGACGGGGCAATAAATGGTGGGCCCAGCCAGAGACACCTATGTCTCATGAACAAAGAGAACAATAAATCAAACAGCAGATACTCTGAATAATCTGGGGTGTGGTTTGGAATTTAATTGAGGCACTCATAAGGTTTATATACAGAACAGCGAATAGCTGGGAATTAACGTGACAGGACAGTGGGACCTGGGCAGGACAATGTTGAGGAGGATATTGTTTGAATGTGTGATGGTGAAAGTTTGTGATTGGGTAAAGTAAGAAATATAGACTTTTATAACTGAATGAGTGATCTGCAGGCAGTTCCTTCTCCAGTCTCCAGTCTCCAGACAGCGGGCTATTTTATTTTGTTCAGGGAAGCTCTGTCACTGCTAAGGAGGCTCATTCACCCCCAGTGACAAACACAGGGAACTTTATACAATCACTGGCTTACCGTCAGCAGTAAAATCCCATCCTCCCCTTCCTTTTTGCATTGAAGGCTGAGCTCCAGTTGTTCCTGCAGAACCTGCAGTGAAGTTTCCAACTTTTTCTGAAAAAGAGGAAGAGCAATGTTTCGTTAGAGGAAGGCAACAGTGTCACCTTCTGGAGATATCTGCTTTTGTTTTCCTTAAATACACTGATAGCCCTACTGGATACAGGGAGATATATCTCTGACATTGATTGTAGTCAATGTTTGGGGACGAAAGGGTCAAGCTCTCATGGTGCCAGGGACCCGGGTTCGATTCCACCCTCAGGTAACTGTCTGTGTGGAGTTTGCACATTCTCCCCATGTCTACGTGTGTATCCTTTGGGTGTTCCGGTTTCCTATCACAGTCCAAAGATGTGCAGGCTAGGTGGATAGGCCATGGGAAATAAAGAGGTGGGGGTTTAATTGTGGAATCGATGGGCTGAATGGCCTGCATCTACACTGTGGGGATTCTATGAATTACCTTCTTTAGCCAGGAGAAGCGAAGTGACCTTTTGTTCTGGCTCACTCCTCCTCTACGTCTCTGCGTGCACCTCTCACTCCCTTCTGTATCCAACTCTTTCCCTCCTCGTTCTATCACCTGTGCCTTCTCCCCCTCCTATTCGTCCTTCCCTCCCCTCATGCAACGCTGCTCTCTCCTAAGCCATGCAGGACGGTGATTGAGGAGAAATGTCTACGCCCAGCGAGCGGGAAGCCTGCGGCATTCTCTCCCACTGAAAGCGGTTGAGGCCAAAACATTTGACTGTTTTCAAGAAAGAGTATTTGAGCAGGGAGGGGGTAAAGACATGAAGGGTATGGGCCGAGGTGGGGAAGGGGGAACAGGAACAGGTTATTGAGTGTTTAAGGTTGGGGACGGATGGTTTCGAGGGGATGTAAGGAAGACCATGAACACCCAGCGGGTGTTAGAAATCTGGAACTCACAGCCATTAAGGGTTTTAAAAGCAGAAACCCTCAACGCATTGAAGAAGTGTTGAAATGGGCCCTTGCTGTGGGCCTAGTGCTGGTAAATGGCATCAGAATAGTTAAGCGGCTGTTTTTTGACTGTCACAGGACTGATGGGCTGAAGGGTCATTTTCCTATCCCTTTGGACTTCCGTGACCGTCTGAGTTAGATGACCAGCCATTGAGCAGGGCCGAATGGCCCAGCCCTGATCCTGCTTTCAACGTTGCTGTGTCCCGTACCTTGTATATCTGAGCTGCCTCCTTTATTGGGATCACACTGTGCGCGTTATGAGCCCGAGACATGCCGCACACTGGGCAGGTGGCTGTGTGTTCCTCTTCACAGAATACCTTCAGCTTCTCCTCGTGTTCCTGATAGTAACTGCCCCGGGCCCTCCACTCGGTCTCTGCCTTCAGCTCCCTGAACTTCTCCATGATGCTGCCGAGGGTGCGAGCTGGCCTGACCTGCCTCTGGCTGAAGACCTGGAGGGCCTGAGGGCAGGAGACACCTGCCGTCTCTCTCTCTCTCTCCCTCCCATCTCTGGGAGATACAGGGCCTGCAGAAGAGGTGATCGCGGCCCAGAGACACCGGGTCGTGAACATATCCAGGCAGGTGGGGCAAGTCAGCTCATGAGTGAGATCCACCTCAGTTCTTGGAACCCCTCTCTCTCTCTGTCTCTCTTTCCTTTTGGCACTTTCGCTTTCGGTTCCTACTATACCTGATCAGAAATACACTCAATGTCATTAATCCAAACCAGCACTGTTCATTGCACGCCTGCAGTCGATTCGGGTCAGTTTCATCATCAGTTTCATGACAATGATCTTCCCTTATCCCTCTTCCCACTCCAGCTTCCTACCCCACCTCAACCCCTCCCTGCCACACTCATATGAGACCTGCCTCGCAAGGCGTTAAATACCACAACAATTTTGGTGCTCTTGTCGAAGGAAAGGTACCCTGGCATTGGAGGCAGACCAGGGAAGACAATGATCCCAGGTATGGAGGGACCATCTTATGAGGAGGGGGTCCGTAGGTTGGGTCCATACTTATTGAAACACACACGATTCTTAGGTGGGGAGGGGTGGGTGTGAGAGGGTCGCTTCCCATAGTGGGAGAGTCTGGTGCCAGGGGGCATCATCTCAGAGTAAGGGGTCACACGGGGAAGTGAAGGTATCTCTTCTCTTCAGAAGGTGGTGAGCGTGTGGAATTATTTGCTGAGGGGGCCGTTGAGGCTGGGCTTTATTCGAGGCTGCCATTGACAAATTTCTATTCTGTGAGGGAATCGAGGATAATGGGGGAAAAGCCGGAAAAGAAGGTTCAAGATTATCACCTCGGTCGTGGAGTTTGCACAGCATGGAAACAGACCCTTCGGACCAGCTCGCTCATACCAACCAGATACCCGAAATAAATCTAGCCCCATTTTCCTGACCATGTCTGACCAAGTTTCCCAAACTAAATTAGTCCCATTTGCCCGATTTGGCCCATATCCCTCTAAACCTTGCCTATTCATGTACCTGTCCAAATGTCTTTTAAATGCTGTAACTCTACCTACATCTACTATCTCCTCTGGGAGTTCATTCCACACTCAAACTACCTTGTGCGTGAAAACATTGTGGCTCTGGTCCATTATAAATCCTTCTCTCACCTTAGCAATATGTCTTTGAGTGTTGAACTCCCCCACCCAGGGGAAAAGACCTTGACCATTCACCCTATCCACGCCCCCCATGATTTCATAAACCTCTACAAGGTCACCCCACGATCTCCTACAATCCAGGAGTGAAAAATGCTCCCAGACTATCCAGCCTCTCCCTATAACTCAAACCCTCCAGTCCCGGCTACATCCTGGTAAATCAGGCAAGATTGGAGCAGTCAGTCTCAGCGCAGCCAGCAGGTGGCGCTGCCGCTTCAGGCCTGGCTTCTCGTGTGCTGGCATCGGGGCTAGAGGCTGTCAAATTGAAAAACAGCACGGGGCTCTGGAATTCAGCTCGGGGAATGCTGGCTCTGTTGGAAGGGGGGAAGGGAACAGAGCGCGTCGGTGAACTGCCCCGAATATCCCCAGCCCCAAGACTGGGGGGTGGGGAGGGGGCGGTGGGTTGGCAGAATCGGAGACTGCTCAGTCGGTACCTGTGCTATCACTGTCATCTAGCGGGGTCTTCCCGGACCCCTGGCCCAATTGCGGCGCTCGGTGCTGACCTGCCTCCCCTCCTCGCTCACCCCAATTACCCTCTCCCCCCCCACCTCCCGCCACCACCTCTCCCTCCCTCCCTCCCCCACCTCGATCCTGGCTCGCCGAACCCAGGCCCTTCACCTGCGTCGTGTCGTGAGCTGAGGCCTGGGTATGGCCCTCCGTCTGTGGTCCAACCAGCCGCGCCGTCCCTGGATGGCCTCGTTTTGGTCCGGCATACCAGGCTCTCAGTAACCCACACACCCCCACTCCTCGCCACCCCCTGCCTGCCCCCACTCCCCGGCAAAACCCCTCCCACCAACCCCCCTCCCCACCTAAACTGCTCGACGTCTCTTTCCCCAGTTTCTCCCCAAATTCTAACCCCCACCACCCCAATCCTCGCGGGTCAGAATTAGGTTCTGCTGCCCTGGGTACTGAAGTAGAGGAGTACAGCAAAAAGCCCACAATGTTTGTCATTCCCTCTGCCATCTTAGGCACAAAGGTACCGAGGTTCAAAATCTGAGGGACAGAGTAGAAAATGAATGAGAGAAAGTTAAACATTGTGCTTAGCCATGCTGGGCTCCCACTCCCCCCAAAGAGGCTGGCTTATGCCCTTTTATGAGCACCCCCCTCCCCCCCCCCCGGCCTGCCCCCACCTCTACAGAGTGCAGCTAGCTCACAAACACTGGGCCCGTCATCCACACTGTGCGAGGGACAATCTCTATTCTTGGCAGTATCCCCTCAGCCAATGGGCCTGTTCTCCCTTATTAAAGATGGGAAAGTCTCCCCTTTCTCCTGCAGGTATTTGGAGGCTTCAAGCCCCCCCCCCCAACCCCCCCACCCCACCACCGACCCTACTGCGTTGTTGTGGGGCCTGAAACCTGGGCTAGCTACCTGAGGGGTTTGGAAGATCCTGCCCTCCGCGCCACCTGTTGGCCCGGAGCGGTCATGGCACTGCCGCGCCATGCCTGGCTTCTCTCCTACTGGCATCGGGGAGGGTGCGGGAATTCTGCACTGGGAATGCTGGAAGTCCTCGGCAGGGATGTGCAAGGGGGCAGTGGGGAAGTGAAGGGAACAGAGAGAATCCACGAACCTCCTCAAATAACCGATCCCAAGCCCGGAGGGGGGTGGGGGGTGTGAGTGGAGGTGGGGTAGGGTTTGGCAAGGAGGGATAGCCAGGGACAGCTCCGTTGGCTGCTTCACTCCACCACACCCCACTCTCTCCTTCTCTCCCTGACAGCGTCTTATCCGTGAGGAGGGCGTGCTCCCTGGACCTGAGGCCCTCAGAGTTGAGTAACATTTCCTCAGGGAATGGAGGGTGGGGCTGGCCAGGTTTAGGGGAGAGGCACACTGCTGTGTCCAGCCCCTTTAGGAGGTGGGACATCCTCCTCAGATTTTGGAGGGGGTTGCACTGCATCTGGGAGCCCTGGTGACCTCCCACTCTCTGCCCCTTCCCCAGAATTATGGCAGGATAAATGGCTCAGTGCCAAGCAAGGAACTAGGATAGTTCCCTCAGTGCAGGGTTTGGTATTGTCTCCCATCAAATCTCCTGGCCAGCCCCTGCTTCGAGCTGATGGACTCAACACCGAGCACTGACAAGCGAAGTACAATGGGTGCTGGAGCCCTCAAACAAACATGCCCAATTGCTGGAGAAACTCAGCAAGACTGGCAGCGTCTGTGGAGACAGAAACATCGTGAATGTTTTGAGTCCAGTGTGACTCTTCTTCAGCTCTGAGAAGAGGTAGGTTTTATATGGCAGACAGATGGGGAAGGTGGGAGAGTGAGTGAGTGAGTGGAACAGATAGTAATTGTGCCCAGAACATACCAGAAAGGGAGTGCTAATGGCTGTAGAACATGATTTTGATGTTGATTAGGTGCTAATAGCAGTTTTGGCCTGAACCATCCTTGTGTCTCTCTCTCTCTGTCTCTCATGCTCACTCTCACACACACGCACATGCACACACACCACAATCTCACAAACACTCATACACACACTCACACACAAACACACACACACAAAACAGTTTTCAGGTCAATAAATTCTGTGCCTATGTGCTTCCCTTCACTTCACCTGACGAAGGAGCAGAGCTGTGAAAGCTTGTGTTTTCAAATAAACCTGTTGGACTATAACTTGGTGTCATGTGACTTCTGGCCTTGTCCAACCCAGTCCAATACCGGCAGATCCACATCACGTACACACACATACAGACATAAGCATACACACTCACATGCTCACGTACACACACACACACACACACACACACACACACATACACACACACACACACTTACAGAGACACTGACATACAATTATACACACATTCACACAGGCACGCACCTCCATTTGTTTCAAGTCTTGATCCTGTTTGTGACTTAATGATCTGGTCTCTCTACTCGAACCATCTGATGGACATTGACAGGGTTTTCAGACATTGTCTCAGTGTCTAACATTTCGCCCCTCAGTGAAACAACAAGTGGCTGGAGAAACTCAGCTGGGGAGGGGTAGGAGAGCAGCAGAGCCCAGTGTGACATTTCTTTGCGGGGGGAGGGGGTGGGTTGCTGGGGAAAGTGGGGGTGTGGGTAACACAGAGTCCAAACCCTCACAGAGAGAACTCTGAGACACAGACCCAGCACCCTCCAGCTAGACTCTGCACCGTTTCCGGCTGGGACCCTCCCCCTCCTTGAGTGTGAGTGGGGGCTAGGGTGGGGGATTCGGACCATGACACCTCATTGTAAACCCCAGCCAACCATTCTCCCGTTGTGGCTCTGATAAGGTACCAGCCATTCAGACCCCAAATGCCATCCCCCAATGATTGAGATGATGTGTGGATAAATATCTTTCGAAAGAAAGAGGGGGAGAGAGAGAGAGAGCGGGGTTAGATACAGAGTAGAGATCCCTCTGCAGTGTGTCCCATCAAACATTCCCAGAGCAGGGACAGCATGGGGTTAGATACAGAGTAAAACTCCCACTGCTCTGTCCCCCATCAAACACTCCCAGGGCAGGGTTGGCGCGGGGTTAGATACAGAGTAAAGCTCCCTCTACACAGTCCCCCATCAATCACTCTCAGGACTGGGACAACACACCTCACACACACAGAGTGAGTAACAGTCAGGGGAGTGGGGGAGGAGGGGATGATGAGGGTGGGGGTGTGGAGGGGGTGCCTGGTCCTGTGAGGTTGGCCAATCTCTCTCTCTCTGTCAGGCCTGTGCACAGAAGCTTCGACCCTTCACCCCCTGCCTTCCCACAGCCTGGCTCACGGCCTCGGTTGATGCTGCTGGAGAAGATGGTGGTTGATTCTCTGGCAATGGAAGCAGTTTTTCAGGTTTGGTGGAGATGCCTGGCCACTGGAGCGAAACGTGAACCGAGGGTGTGTAATGTCGGGCACCCAGTTTCCCCACCCACACCTCACTGCGCTCCCTTGGTTTATTCCTGTCTGATTCCCCAACCCTCCCTTCCCAACCCATGCCGCTTTCCCAGCCCAAAACCCAACTCCATCCCCTCACCTACCCGTCCCACCCCGGCCACCCCCTCCCTGACACCCAGGGGCCCACGCTAATGGGGACGACAGTCAGACAGACAGGCAGCACCCTCATGGCCCACCAGTGTGGGTGTGACATTGCTCCAGATGCCTCACAGGCCATTTAGCTGAATGTACAATCTCTCCCTGGGTCGCCCAGTCAGCCTGAACACAGCAGCAACAAAGATTAGTGTTTATATCAAAACTCTGAAGACAATGGAAGGCCCGCAAGTCTCCTCACAGGAGCGTGAAAGGCAAACAAACAGACACCCTTCGACCGAGCCACTGTGTATCGGGCAATGTTGGGGCAGCTTGCCAAAGGCCCCCTGGGTAGACAGAGGGCCTGACATGGAGGAGACGGGGCAGAGGGAGGACATTGCCGAGTTTAGGGAATGACTTAGGCTATAAAGAAAGGGAGGTCATGACCCAGCAGTAATAGCAAACTGCAGAGCCAGGGTTCGAACAATTTCCTTGGATTCAAGAGCTTGAGATTCAGAGCCGGCTCCCCAGAACTTGAGTTCAAGAAAATTTCTTGGGATGGGCAAGGAACGCTGGCCAAAAAATGAATAGAAGAAAACAATTAGGAGTCTAGAGACAGGAGGAATTACCAATGCTGGAGAATCTGAGATAAAAAGGTGTGAGGCTGGATGAACACAACAGGCCAAGCAGCATCTTAGGAGCACAGAAGCCGACGTTTCGGGCCTAGGCTCTTCATCAGAGAGGGGGATGGGGAGAGGGTTCTGGAATAAATAGGGAGAGAGGGAGAAGCGGATCGAAGGTGGATAGAGGAGAAGATAGGTGGAGAGGAGACAGACGAGTTAAAGGGGTGGGGATGGAGCCAGTAATGGTGAGTGTAGGTGGGGAGGTAGGGAGGGGATAGGTCAGTCCGGGGAGGACAGAAAGGTTAAGTAGACGGGATGAGGTTAGTAGGTAGGAAATGGGGGTGTGGCTTGAGGTGGGAGGAAGGGATAGGCGAGAGGAAGAACAGGTTGGGCAGGCGGGGACAAGCTGGGCTGGTTTTGGGACGCTGTTGGGGGGAGGGGAGATTTTGAAGCTTGTGAAATCCACATTGATACCACTGGGCTGCAGGGTTTCCACGCGGAATACGATTTGCTGTTCCTGCAACCTACGGGTGGCATCATTATGGCACTGCAGGAGGCCCAGGATGGACATGTCGTCCAAGGAATGGGAGGGGGAGTTGAAATGGTTCGCGACTTGGAGATTCAGTTGATTGTTTTGGGTCTGGACCCTTCTTCAGAAATTGTTTTGGTTGGTGGGGGGCATGTCCATCTGGTTCACAAACGAACTCTAGGGAAAGAAATCTGCCATCCTCACCTGGTCTGGCCAACTTGTGACTCCAGACCCAGAGCAATGTATTTGCCTCTGAACCACGCATGGGCAATTAGGGATGGGCAATAAATACTAACATGGGCAGTAATGCCCTCATTCAATGAACATTTAAAAATAAAAACAAGATTTTGGTGGGAGTTATTAAACCCAGGGGCAATCAAGGATCGGAGCTTGTGGGAACTGCAAGAGATGCCAGAGGGAGAGAGAGGAGGGTGTCCAACTGGGATTTCAAAGAAGAAGATGGAGGAATTTTAAAATCCAGATGTCGCTTCACTCAGTGAGCCATGCATTGCGGGGTGTAAACGGGGATTTGCAGCGAGTTAAGACACAGGAGACCGAACGGTCTGGAAGACGTCAGGTTGTCGGAGCATGGGGCTGAGTCAGGGCTTCAGCAGCCAATCGGCTGCGGAACCCGCTGCTGGCAGGTTCGAGCTGACACAGGCAGAGGCCCACTCTCTGAGATGGGGCCAGTAGGCTCCCTGCTCTGAGATGGAGCAGGAAAAGATTCAACAGCGAGTATTGTTCAGAAGCAGCAGGAAAGCCAGTCTGCAGAGGACAGAAAATATTTGTTTAAGTCATCATGAGAAAGGAAGTGTAAACAATGGGCATGGTCTGCAGGAAGGGTGTAAGCAGCATGATGCAAGGCACTGGCTCTGAAGTACACACAGATTGGACTGGAGCGGCCAGGCACTGATAGACACAGCACATCGCTAGTGAGGCACACCATGCAGCACACACTCACACACGCGCGCGTGCGCGCGCGCACACACACACACACACACACACACACACACACACACACTCATACACACACATCTACACACACTCACACGCACTCATACACTCACTCACACACTCACACATACACACACACACACTCACACACACACACCCACACCCACACACACTCTCTCTCACACACACACACTCACTCACACACACACACTCACACATACACACACACACACACACACACAGAGTCACTCTCTCACACACACACACACTCTCACACACTCACATACACACACACTCATACACACACATCTACACACACTCACACGCACTCATACACTCACTCACACACTCACACATACACACACACACACACTCGCGCACACACACACACTTACACACACACTCACTCACACACACACTTACACACACTCACACGCACTCACACACACACTCACACACTCACACATACACACACACATGCACACGCACACTCTCACACACTCACACACTCGCGCGCACACACACACACTCGCGCACACACACTTGCGCACACACACACTTACACACACTCACACACACACACCCATACACACACTCGCACACTCACACACACACACACACCCACACACACACTCGCACACTCACACACACACACCCACACCCACACACACTCTCTCTCACACACACACACTCACTCACACACACACACACTCACACACACACACACACACACACACACACACACACACAGTCACTCTCTCACACACACACACACTCTCACACACTCACATACACACACACTCACACTCATGGACACACACAAACCACACAAAATACAAGGATACTCTCATTTTAACTGTACTGAGTGATCAACTGACTGTAATCAGTTAGACCAGAGTAATCGAGGGTCAGGGATTAGTTAGACCACACCCAGAGTGATTGAGGGACTGGGATCAGTTGTACCAAAGTGATCAAGGGACTTGGGTCGATTAGATCTCATCCAGAGTTATTAAGTGTCTGGGATCAGTTATAGCAGGGTGATCAAGTGTTAGACCAGAGAGACTGGGATCAGTTAGAATACATTCAAAGCATTCAAGAGACTGGGATCTGCTGGACCGGTGTGATCAAGGGACTGGGATCAATTGAGATAATGGAATCAGTTAGACCACACCCAGAGTGATCTAGGGTCAGGGAGCAGTTCGACCAAAGTGAGCATGTGGCCAGATTAATTTGACCAGACTGATCAAGTGACTGGGATCAGTTACACCAGAGTGATCAAGATTGGTTTGACCAGAGTGATCAAGTGGCTGGGATCAGTTACACCAGAGTGATCAAGTGACCAGGATCTGTTGTACCAGAGTGATCGAGTGAACGAGATTGGTTAGACCAGAGTGGCTGAGTGACCAGAATCAGTTACACCAGAGTGATCGAATGACCACGATCGGTTAAACCAGAGTGATCGAGTACCCGGGACTGTGTAGACCAGAGAGATCGAGTACCCGGGATCAGTTAGAAGACAGTCGATATGCTCCTGCCCTAGAACACTCCCTGAATGCCGTCTTTCTCCATACGGAGTGAGTTTTTTAAAAATTTCCCTCTCTGGTGGACTGTATGGAAGCGCGCAATCCTCCTGTTATAACCCTGTCATTCTTTGCTTCCTCACTCTCTGCTGGCGAAGATCTTTGCTTCCTCACTCTCTGCTGGCGAAGATCTTTGCTTCCTCACTCTCCACGGGAGTTGTACTGGAAGATTGGAGGGAGGCAAATGTTGTTGCTCTTTTCAAGAAAGGGAATAGGGAAATCCCTGGAAATTATAGACCAATCAGTCTTACGTCTGCGGTCAGCAAGGTTTTGGAAAGGATTCTGAAGGATAAGATTTATGACTATTTGGAAAAGCATAGCAAGATTAACGGGAGTCAGCATAGCTTTGTGAGGGGCAGGCCATGCCTTACAAATCTTATTGAGTTCTTTGAGGAAGTCACGAGACAGGTTGACAAGGGTCGAGCAGTGGATGTGGTGTACATGGGCTTCAGTAAGGCATTTGATAAGGTTCCCCACGGCAGGCTCATTCATAAAGTCAGGAGGTATGGGATACAGGGTGATTTGGCTGTCTGGATTCAGAATTGGTTGTCTGACAGGAGGCAGAGAGTGGTTGTAGATGGTAAGTATTCTGCCTGGAGGTCAGTGCTGAGTGCTGTCCCGCAGGGCTCTGTTCTTGGGCCTCTGCTCTTTGTAGTTTTTATAAATGACTTGGATGAGGAGGTTGAGGGGTGGGTTAGTATGTTTGCTGATGACACAAAGGTTGGAGGTGCCATTGATAGTATTGAGGGCTATTGCAGGCTTCAGCGAGACATTGACAGAATGCAGAGCTGGGCTGAGAAATGGCAGATGGAGTTCAACCTGGATAAATGCAAAGTGATGCATTTTGGAAGGTCAAACTTAAATGCTGAATACAGGGTTAAAGGCAGGATTCTCGGCAGTGTGGAGGAACAGCAGGATCTTGGTGTTCAAGTGCATAGCTCCCTCAAAGTTGCCACCCAGGTGGATAAGGTTGTAAAGAAAGCATATGGTGTTTTGTCTTTCATTAACAGGGGGATTGAGTTTAAGAGCCGCGAGGTTATGCTGCAGCTCTACAAAACCCTGGTGAGACCACACTTGGAATATTGTGTCCAGTTCCGGTCGCCCTATTATAGGAAAGATGTGGAGGCTTTGGAGAGGGTGCAAAGGAGGTTTGCCAGGATGCTGCGTGGGCTGGAGGGCTTGTCTTACGAGGAGAAGTTGAATGAGTTCGGACTCTTCTCTCTGGAGAGAAGGAGGAAGAGAGGTGACCTGATCGAGGTGTACAAGGTAATGAGAGGCATGGATAGAGTCGGTAGCCAGAGACTTTTCCCCAGGGCAGGATTGACTGCCACGAGGGGTCATAGTTTTAAGGTGTTAGGAGGAAGGTATAGAGGAGACGTCAGAGGGAGGTTCCTCACCCAGAGAGTTGTGAGCGCATGGAATAGTTTGCCAGTGGTAGTCGTGGAAGCAGAGTCATTAGTGACTTTTTAGCGACTGCTGGACATGCACATGGACAACAGTGAAATGAGGGGAATGTAGGTTAGGTTATTTTATTTTTGGATTGGGGTTATTCCACAGCACAACATCGTGGGCCGAAGGGCCTGTACTGTGCTGTACCTTTCTATGTTCTATGTTCTATGTTCTATTCTGATCGAGGTCCCCTCAACTGCGGTCGTGTGTGTGTGTTTCGTTCCAGTGCCACCCACCCCACCACCCCCACGCACCCCCCCCCCCCCACCCCAACTCGTCCCCGGGCAGCACCGTCTACAAATGAATTGCCTGGAGATTGTTTCTCACGTCAGCCAGTCCTTACATTCCTCCATCTCCGGAAACGCACAAAATCCCCTCCAGCATCTTCAGGAGTCTTACTGTTGGTAATCTCAGTGTCTAATCATTTCTTAGCTGTGTTACATGTAATTCTATCCCGCTGCAACAGTGAGGAAAGCCCATTACCTCCACCCACACCAGGACCCCCTTCCCTCACACTATAATCTGTCAATCATTGTTCTTCACACAAGTTCCATTTGTCTTCCATTTGGCACCCACAAACATTTGGAGCGATTGAGTTCCTGATTTGTGTGGAAGCGTGCTTCCTGGCTGATTTATCTCCCGAATGAGCAAGTTCAGCTCTGTGGGTTGTGATCAATTATGATAATTGCTAGTCACAAGCTGGTAGCTGGGAGCCTTCTGTGTCACTTTGGCACAATCATGGCTGCCCTTTTACCCAGAATCCACCTCCTTCCTTGCTGCCCATTGGCATGAGCAACGCAGGGATATGAGTAGGCCATTCAGCATCTCGAGCCTGTTCCACCATTCAACAAGACCCTCGCTGATCTGTGGCCCTAACTCCATATCCCTGCCGTTGGTCCATATCCTTTGTAGCTTGGATTAGAAAAAAGAAGATACCCATTTCTGATTTAAAATGATCAGTCTCTGAAGCCCCTAAAAATCTGTTGGTTTTGGTCTCAAAATTGCCAAATGAGTGAACGGCCTGCAGGGCTAAGGAGAGGTGATGGCCTACTGGTATTATTGTTGGACTATTAATCCAGGGACGCAGAGAGCATTCTGGGGACCCAGGTTTGAATCCTGCCATGAATTTGAATTCAATAAATATCTGGAATTAAGAGTCTAATGATGACCATGAATCCATTGTGGATTGTTGGGGGAAAAACCCACCCGGTTCACTAGTGTCCTTTAGGGAAGGAAACTGCCATATGGTGTGGTCACGTCTGGCCTACATGTGACTCCAGACTCACAGCAACATGGTTGACTCTGAGCTGCCCTCCAGGCAATTAGGGATGGGCAATAAATGCTACCTAGCCAGCGATGTCCATGTTCCATGAATGGATTAAAACAAAAGCCCTGTGTGATGGGGAATTCTGAAGAGTATTCTGCATGAATATGTTTCTCCTCTTATCATACCAGAGAGGCAGATCCTTTACTCAGGGTGTTATGATGCTACGGCTTTAAGAGGTGCATTTTGTCCTTTTTCCTCTTGAAGACAAGTTGAGATAGAGGTGGAAAGTGGTCTACCCAGAGCCAATAAAGTAAACAGCTTGTGAGGCCTTGGAGTTTCTTTTTAAAAGGTTGGAACAATAGAAGCAGCCTGAACGGGTGGGGTCAAGCTCCCACAGAAGCAGGATTTTCGGATTTTACTTTTTGTGGTTGCTGGAGTCTTGAAGCTGGACATGGAAGCTTTTATTCCTTTCCATGTTGCAGACAAAAGTTGTTCCTGCTGCTGGAATTGCATGTGAGACATCTATTTTACAAATTGGCCTTGCCCAAGGTTGGTGTTTAAGGGATGTCGCTGTTTTGAAACAGTTAATCAGTAGCTGTTAATATGTTTATTATTTTGTTACAGTTAAACCAATCCTTTTAATTGTCTGTATTTTAATTGTGGTGAGAAAACAGAGAAGTGTGTTTTGCTTAATGTCAAATAGTTTGACCAATCAAATTCGATCTGGAGTGCAATGCCTTACACTTGCCTTTAAATTAAGAAAAAGTTAGGGTCTACGCTATATTTTGGGGGGTTTGGAATGGTCCTTACCAGCAGACTGGGATGCTGAGTTCTTGAAGTTATATTAAAGAATTTGCTCTTTGTTCTGGATACCTTCTCTCTCAATGTTTCTGTTTCCGCACTATCAAATTTCCGTATCGCTTGAAAGATCTCGAGCAAATCTGAACCAAATTCACTCAACCGAACTTAGTGGCACAGGAACCAACTCTGAAACAGGCTAATGGCTTGACTGTTTAAGCCCTGGTTTAATTTTAGGCAAATCACTCTCAGGCCAAGACCTCCTCCGCTTTTCAGACTACAAGCCCTACTGAATGTTGCTCACCAAAACTAACAAACGTTCTCTGAATCATGTGATCAGATTGAAGGAAGGAGAACAGAAAATGTGTGAATTGCAGAAATCTAGTATGCAGGTACCACAGATAATGAGGCAGGCAAATGGAATTTTTGCCACTTCCTGCTGATGGGATAGAGTACAAAAATAGGGAAGCACTGGTGCAAATTTAAAAGGCATCAGTGAATCTGCCCTGGGGTGTATTATGCACAATTTTGGTCCTATTGCTTGAGGAGGGATCTCGTTGTACGGGAGGCAGCTCAGAGGAGGTTAATGAGATTGATCCCGGAGATGAAAGGCTTGTCTTGTGAGGTGAGATTGAGCAGTTTAGGCCTGTATTCGCTAGAAAAATGAGAGGTGATCCAATTGAGGCATCGCGGATTCTGGGGATTGACAAATCAAACAGTCTACACCACGAGGTCGCTGTTTTAGGATAAGGGGCGGCAGATTGAAAACAGACATGAGGAGAAATTGTTTCTCTCGAAGGCTCATGGACCCCCGTGGTGGATGCTGGGTCAATGAAGGAGACTGATGTTTAATTAATAACGGGTCGAGGGGTTACAGAGCGCGGGCGGGAAAGTGGTGTTGAGGCTGAGATGAGACCAGCCATCGTCATATCAAATGGGAGACAGGTCTCCCCACCCTGCTCCCAGTTCCCATGTGTTCCTACGTTCTACCACTCACAAGGCTAATTGACGTTTGAGTGGGAAAGCTAGGAATAATGGTTCAGGTCTCCCAGAATATCTCTGCTCACTGAGTCAACAAGCCAATTGCCTTGATAGGGGGTGGGTCCACGGAACGGAAGGACGCGACTCATTGGATAAAGCAGCGATCGAAGCCAAGCTTCGAATGGCCATCTGGTCCGGTACAACGGCTGGGGACACAGCCACGTTTGACACCCAGTGTGTCAGCTGACCTTTAGTAGGAGAGACCACATGGTCACCCCCTAGGAGATGGATGGACGGAGGGAGAGAATGGGATGGAGGGGATAGAAAACGTCAGCCCACGATCTTCACCCAGACGAGCCCTCTCCCCAGATAGGCAGTCACGGAGTGGGTGTCGGGAGAAGGGAAAAATATAGAATTGGCAGCAAAGTTTCACAGGAAGCGCAGGGCCTGAATGGGCCAGAGAGACCTGACACTGTGGGAGCAGGCCATTCAGCCCATCGAGTCCACGCTGACTCTCTGAAGAGCATCCCACCCAGACCCACCCCAATATTTGCAACTGCTAAGCCACTCAGCCCGCACACTACGGGGTAATTTAGCGTGGCCAATCCACCATAGCCTGCACGTCTTTGGACTGTGGGAGGAAACACACGCAGAATTTGCAAACTCCACACAGACAGTTGCCTGAGGGTGGGGTTGAACCCGGGTCCCTGGCGCTGTGAGGCAGCAGTGCTAACAGCTGAGCCACCGTGCCCCCCTAGACTTCGACAGGATGGAATTTGGTGCTTGTATCAGGGATAATGGGAGCTGCAGATGCCGGAGAATCTGAGATAACAAAGTGTGGAGCTGGATGAACACAGCAGGCCAGATGCTGCTTGGCCTGCTGTGTTCATCCAGCTCCACACTTTGTTATCTGGAGCCTGTTAGGTTTAACTGCAGAGCACAGAGGTTAGGCCAAACCCCTGTGGCACAAGTTAGATCTCACCCGGAGCACTGCGCTCATTCCCCAGCGCCGCACGTGAGACAACATGTCAGTAACTTGGGGAGTGCACAGACGGGATTTACTCGAACGGGAATGAAGGCTGAGTGACTTCACTTTGGGGGAAGGACTGGAGAAGCAGGGAGAGTTCTCCCGGGATACAGAAAGGAGAAATCTGCCGAAGGGCTTTGATGGAATGAGAAAGTGATGCAATCATTTCCACTGAGAGCACGGTCAGTAACTGGGGTGGGGACTGGTGGGTCACACATTTCACGGGATTGAGGTGTAACCAGAGTTTGCGTGAGGAAATTAAACGGCTAAAATGACACGGTTATCTTTGACAAATATTCACATGCGGTTACAGAGGCGAATGGCCGAACCCCTCTGATTGTTCAACCAAAACACAAGCTCCAATCTGTTACGACAGGAGTAGGGGCTCCCCTCGAATAATTACCCCTGAAACATCAAGAGAAGCTTGTCTTTGCCTTCATAATCTATTCAAGGAGCGATTAAAAGAAAGAAAATCCCTGATCACCACTTTACAAGTAACAAGAAACAATTTATTTATTTAACCCAACAAAGAACAAATGAACAAAATTGCTAACAGACTGACAATTCCCCCTCAGGCTACTAACTACTTCCTAACTGGTCTAAATTCTACTGGAATGCTAATTAAATAAAGGCAAGTCCCGCTCATATAAGCCCATTTAATGAGAAGCAATAAATTACAACTTAATCTCTCCAAGTTCACACAGACTGACTTCTGGAATATTCTCTAGTATCTTCACAAATACCTTTCTTCGTTAATTCTGCTGTCGGGGATGTTTTATCTCTATAATTTCTTCAATGAGGACTTTGAGCCAAAATATCGAGGTGCCTTTGATTGATTAGATGGGCTTTCTCTGCGAGTTGAAAACTATTAAGTCTGGCGAGTGGCAGTTAGCTCTCCCCAATTTTCCAAATGCCCTGGCCTTCTATATCCGTAATGAAGTAATCAAATTCTTATAATATGATTGGTTTCAGGTTGTCAACACCAACAGATTTAAATTCAGTTGGCTTTGAATCGATAAGTTTGGTTTTAAATTAATTGGCCTGTTTTTAAACATTTGTTTCACTTTTTTGAGGCTGTCTGCTTTGGCAACTTTAGCTGCTGCTCACAGGGATACGGTTATTTTTAAAGATTTCAACGCACAGGTCTCTTAAAGGAGGCACTTGTATTAGCTTCCTGCCCTCCACTTCACAATTACTCTACCCCAACTTCGTAACACGCGCCTCGATGAAACAACGCCTGTCCTCCAGCTCTCTGCATTCGACCAAATTACTGAGACAGCTGAAAGCTGCCAGGGTCTGGGCAGTGCCGCCTGGAAGAGGGACGGTTTCGGCCGCATCTTCCGGCAGAAGGGAACACCCGAGGGAGCGAGAATCGCAGACCCCTTGGCGAGAGCTGAGGCTAATCGGAGTCACTTCTCAAAAGAGCGGGCATGGGCAAGACGGAATGGGTAGGCTTTGCGAAGTCACTGCAGCGGAATAGCCCGGGAGCACGGACGGGGCGAGATTAAGGAGGGCACCCGGACAGCAGTGTGGGGGGTGGGGTTTCGCACCCTAATGTAGATCAGTGCTTTGGAAAAGAGGGTGAAGGAAGAAGTTTGGAACATGTGCCCCTCCCCTGGCCTCCTCTACCCTCCCCCAACACTCCCACACCCCACCGGCTGTGTAATTTCCTGGCACTCCTGAAAGAGATGCTGGACTGGATGTTGAACAGTCTGGCCTCTCCCATGGGGTCTGCAGCCAAACCCACGTCAGTCTGGCTGATAAATGACGACTGTCTGAGAGTGGCCTCCCATCGCCATCCAGCTCCTGGCCCCGGGCCCTGCTTTAAAGCTGCACACTCACGGAAACGGACCGGGGTGAAAATGAAAGCACACCCCCTCCCCCTCCCCCTCCTCCAACCCCCGCCACCTCACCTCCAACCCTCACTCGTCTGGCTCTGCCTGAACGGCTGGATTCCCACGGTTTTGCTGGGATGCCTCCCAGATGTTGCACCACACGCCAAGATCAAGACTCATAGCATCGTGGCACGGCAGAGAGAGGTCGTTCGGCCCATCGGGTCCATGCCAACCCTCAGAAGAGCATCCCACCCAGACCCACTCCTCCCACCACTTGCCATTGGCCTAGCGGCATCATCGCTGGGCTGTTAATCCGGAGACCCAGATAATGGTCCTGGGGATGCAGGTTCGAATCCTGCTCTGGCAGATGGTGGAATTTGACTTGAAAGAAAGAAATCTGGAACTAGGACTCGAGCGGTTACCATGAATCAATTGTCAACTGTTGGGGAGAAACCCATCTGGTTCACTAACATCCTTTAGGGGAGGAATGTGCCATCCTTACCTGGTCCGGCCTACATGTGACTCCAGACCCACAGCAATGTGTGGTTGACTCTTAACGTCCCTCTGGGCAATTAGGGATTGATAATAAATGCTGCCTGGCCAGCGATTCCCATATCCTGTGAATGAACCTTATCCCAAAAGTCCCCCATTTCCTTTGGCCGACAAACCTAGCCTGCGCACCTTTGGGCGGTGGGAGGAACCTGGAGGAAACTGGGTTTTTACATGGGCTTGGGAGCTTCACGATGTCCCAGAGCCCTAAGCAGCTGGAGAGTAGCTTTCCCCGGATGTAGTCCCTGTTGTAATGTTGGAGAAACAGTAGCCAGCTCCCGCAAACGGCAACATGCTGACTCAGCCGATCATTTGTTTGGTGGGGTACGGCTTCTGCGGGATACATGTTGACCTGTATACTGTGTATAACTCTTGCCCCCACCACCCCAATATCCCCTGCTCTTCTCCTCCAAGGTAATGGGTATGTTTCATAAGGAGTGGCGCAATGGGGAAAGTCTGAGATCTTTCAGCCTAAATGCAATGGGGGTCCATTCAGCCAACAGGCCCTCGCAGTGCCTCAGGCGTATGTAGGTCGCATCAGTGTGAAATTCCCTGGGGTTGTTTGTTGAAGCCGCCGTAAGTTTTGCCCCTCCATTTGTAAAGACTGTACAGACCTGAATATATTACATCCGTATGTGTCTGTATGTAAAGATTTTTTTTCTGATCAGTGAAGTATATTTTTGAAATAAATAAAAGTTTATCCCTATGCAGCCCCTTGAAATAAGTCCATAAGAAATGTGAGCAGGAGTGGCCATTCATCCCCCTTAAACCTCCTCCACCATTCAGCAGGATCATGGCTGATCTGATATTCCTCACAACCACTTTTCTGCCCTTTCCCCAGACTGATCCCTTGACTGATCAAAAATATATCTATCTCAGCTTTAAATGTATGCAAGGACTCTCTCCCCTCACTGACTCCCCGCCCTCCCCATGGCTCTCCCTGTGGCAGGGAGTTCCGAAGGCTCACAACTCTCCGATAGAGGAAATTCCTCCGCATCTCAGTCTGAAATTGGCGGCCTCTTATTTTGAGACGATGCCCTCTTGTCTCCCATGAGGGGTATCATTTTCAATCACCTCCAATAAAATGAGGGCAATAAAATTGCCAGACTGCAAGGGGATAGAGCGGGAGAACAGCACACAAAATTGGAGTGTGCAACAGAGGGCCAGCATGGAGGGGATGGACTGAATGGTCTCCCACAGTGCTGTAATGACTCTGCGATCTTAATTAGACCACTAATTTTTTTTTTCCTTTATTCATTAATAGGTTGAGGGTGTTGATAACCAGGCAGCATTTGTTGTCCATCTCTAATTTCCCAGATGGGAGCTCAGAGCCAACCACATTGCTGTGGGTCTGGAGTCACATGTAGGCCAGAACAGGTAAGGATGGCAGTTTCCTTCCCTAAAGGACATTCGTGACCCAGATGGGTTTGATTCACGGTCATCATTAGACTCTCAATTTCAGATATTTACTGAATTCAAATTCCACCATCTGCTGTGGCTCGACTCGAACCCTGGTCCCCAGAGCGTTATCTGTGTCTCTGGGTTAACAATCCAGTGATAACACCACGAGTCCATCGCCTTCTCCCTTGCATTGGTCCCAGCCTATCTAAAACGGAGGAGCGAATTGCCTTCCGTGGCAGGGAATTTCCTTCTTGAATCCCAATGCGGAGAGGGTTAACCCAGTTGAGCATTCCCAAGGAGCAGTGGTGGTCAGCAAAAGGAAACAGGGAATGCCAGTGGGATCCTGAGAGAGCAATTGCTTGGCACTGAGAGACCCGTTGGGACCTCTCCTATATACGTCGGCTGTGCTGCCGTGTTGCCAGGCTGGGCACTGCCAAATACCTGGACAGTTCTCACGACCTGTGCCCTAAACCCCTACCCCCTACCTTCCCACTCAAGGCCGGGTTCAACGTCAGGCTGTGAGATCATTCCCTGTGGATGGGTCAGGCTCGGAAGTTGAGGGTGGTGGCACAGCTTTTGGGAAGCGGGGCACATAGCCAGCAGCTCCTGTTCTGATAACTGGCTGTTGAGGAGCAGGGAATAGGAGTGAAGCAAAGAGGAGCCGGGGTGGGGGACGGAGGGAGGGCAGGGTAGATTTTTGGGCAGGGTGTAAGGACAATCAGCCCGTTGAAGCCTGTCCCCTCATCGCAGATTGCTGCTGATCTCCCATTCGACCTACAGCCACTTCATTTACAAGGATGTCGCCAGGGTTGGAGATTTTGGGCTGCAGGGGGATGCTGAACAGGCCATGGATATTTTCCCTAGAGTATCGGACGCTGAGGGGTGACCTTATAGAAGTTTATAAAATCATGAGGGACATGGATTCGGTAAGTAGACAAGGTCTTTCTCCCCAAAGCTGGAGGGGCATAGCTTTAAGGTAAGAGGGGAAAGATTTAAAAGGGACCAGAGGGGTAAAATTTTCACACAGAGGGTGGTGCGTGTGTGGAATGAGCTGCCAGAAGGAGTGGTGGAGGCCGGTACAATTACAAGGCATCTGGGTGGGAATATGAATAGGAAGGTTTCGGTGTCAAATGCTGGCAAATGGGGTTAGATTTATTTAGGATTATCTGGTCAGCATCGGACAAGTTGGACCGAAGGGTCTGTTCCTGTGCTGTACAGCTCTATGACCTCCTTATCTTGGTCCTAAATGACCCACCCATAATGCCAGCACCTTGTACCCTACTTCTGGTTGAGGAAGTGGGGAATGAGAGCCGGGGCCGGGGTGGGGGCAGATTAACAGTAGTATTCAGAGGTGCAGCCTCCAGTTATTTGTACTTCAGCCCATTCTGGTAAGGATTCTGTCCCCCCTGCCCCCGTCCCCGGAATACCGTGGGATTGTTCTGTGGGATTTCCAATCCCGGTGAGTCTCGCCGGGTGCCTCTCCACCCTCACTCTGTTTCACGTGCTCAGGGACCTCCTTGGTGGAGAAGTGGGATAGCGTTAGATGGGATGGGCTGGGGCCTAAGGGAGATGAGGGTGTGGTCTCAGTGACATGGGGGAGGAAGGCGAAGGTGTTCGATGGCAGCAGGGTCTGCCAGGCTACGTACAATGTGGAAGGGTTGGCTAATTTTGTGCGCGTTCACTTTGACAATAATACCAACAGCTGGCTCAGGATCCAGTTCGCGGTGGTTGGGTTGGGGGGAAGGAATGCCATGCGGTGCCAGGGTTATATCATAGATCTTAGAATCCCTACATGCCCTTTGGCCCAACAAGTCCACCCCGACCCTTAAAGAATCCTACCTAGACCCATCCCCCTAATCTACACATCCCTCGGCACTATCGGCAATTTAGCATGGCCAATCCACCTACCCTGCACATCTTTGGACTGTGGGAGGAAACCAGAGCACCCAGGGGAAACCCACACAGGCGGTCACCTGAGTGTGTCACCTCGGTTCCTGGCACTGTGAGGCAGCAGTGCTAACAGCCGAGCCACCGTGCCGCCAATATTCTCTTTGTGGTTTGGCCCATGATTGAGAGAGAGCTGTCTTTCACATGCGATGCTAGACTATCTCCTGGCTGGATGATACTGAGCCTAGGAACTAATTGAAGAGGAACAAGGAAACTCAATTTATCCTGTTTGTGGTAAAGGGTCATGATTGGTTGGCTACATCATTTTGGGGTCATTCGCGAACAGGCAGAGTACTGAGTGTATCTAACCAGCTGAATACATGCAAAATGTGAAAGCTAGGTTCCAAGATGGGCAGTGATCCTGCAGTCGGACAGTACCTAGCCAACAGCCCCAGTGTGCAATGAAGTGGACCAACAGCCAACTGTTGTTTGGACTCACAGTGTCGCGTGCCTGTACCTGCACAATGCTACTACAGCCGTTCAGATACAGGGCCCTGTCCTCCACAAACAGGAAGGGGCGTGTATAGACAGGGTGCCTCTTCATGGTCAGGGGAGTAACTGTTCCCGGGTACATTCTCCATCATAGGGCATTGACCAGCCAGAGTCTGCTTGCCAACAAATCAGCCCCTTTTCCCCTTCCAGTAGAAATCATCATTCCTTTGGAGATCTGGTATTCTTGTGTTTGTGTCCTGATCAGTGTAAGTTGAACAACTTTGTCTTTCTCTTGAGCAATATTTCGCTCTATATAGCTCAGTGACCGCAAACAAATAAGTGTGTCGCTCCCCCCACCGCCCCCACCATGTCCTGGAAAGCATCCATGCCCAAGAACCGCACATGAGATCAGGGCACTCAGAGCTGTGGGCAGAGATGGGCCCTGCCAAGGTGAGTGGGAGAGGTCAAGTGCACCGCGAGATGGAGAGACATTGCCTGAAGATCTTGGAGAGTGTTCAGCAGGATGCTGTTCATGGCATTAACGTGGAGGTGAAAAGCCACATGCGCAGTGCTCTGATCTCCATGGCTTCTGGAGTAGAGCGTCCAATTCTGGTCGCCCACGTATACGAAGGATATTATTGAGCTGGACAGGGTTTGGAAGAGATTTACCAGCATGTTGCGGGAATGGAAGGTTTGCATCATGAAGCAAGGCTGGACGGGGTGGGGCATTTATTTCATTGCAACTTGGGAGGTTGAGGATAGAAGTTTATAAGATAATGAGAGGTACAGACAGAGTCAATGGTAGGTGCCTTCTCCTGAGGGAGGGGGTTTTCAAACCTAGAGGCCACATTTTTAAGGTGAGAAAAGAGATGTAACAAAGATATGAGGGGCAATTTGTTTTAACGCAGAGGATGGTTCGCGTGTGGAATGAATTTGCTGAGGAAGTTGTGGATGTGGCACAATTACAGCGTTCAAGAGACATTTGGATCAGTGTGTGAATAGGAAAGGTTTGGAGGGATATGGGCCCGGAGCAGGGAGGCGGGCCTAGTTGAGTTTGGGACTATGTTTGGCCTGGACTGGTTGAACTGAAGGGCCTGTTTCCCTGCTGTATGCCTCCATGGCTCTATGAAGGTCCCTATGACAGGAAATTCCTGACGGAGGAGGTGGATAGTTGTGTGCAGAACAGCTCACTCGGGGAGTCCAAGTGGATAATGTCTATGCCCAAGAGCTGTTCATGAGATTAGGGCACTCAGAGCCTTGGGCGCTGCCAAGGTGGGAGGGGGAGGGCTGTAACTTTGCACATTGTGACCCACAGCTATGTGCAATGACAGTGGAAAGCCTTATATATTCCTTCCAGCCCCTGATGAATGGGAAAACCCAGAAACTGCAGGAAGGATTGACCATCCTGGATGGGAATTGGAGCTGGAGCTTGTGGTTCTGATTTGGTGGGGGGTGGGTGGGAGGGGCGATTGCTCTCCACCGTAGCGTTTGACAAACCACCCCCGCCACCAGCCCTCCTAAAACCGGTGCCACCACACCTCGGGATCAACATCCCACCCTGGCAGCATTCTTTGTCTCCGGAGCTGCCTCCTCCTGGGCATAAGGCACTGAGATCCCGAACAGACAGCAGCATCACAGGCTGACCTCTGTGGGAGAGGAGGTCGGGGGTGGGGGGTGGGGGTGGGGGAGGTGTTGGTCAGCAGAAAAATAAATATATTTTTAATGAATCCATGGGAACCCAACTCGAAAGTTATTTCGTCACAGCGACTTGTGTGTGTGTGTGTGTGGGAACTGGGCCAGAAGAGTTCCTCCTACAGAGGGAACCCCATGCTCCCTCCCTCCTCCACTCCTTCGGACATTGCAGCCCCAGCATCAAACCCCTGGGGAGTCCCTCCACAGAGAATTAACCCTCTCGACACTCGTCCCTGGGATGGGACGCACAGTGAGGTTTGGTGACCTTGTGCAGAAGCTCAGCCTTTTGAGTGCCTTTAAGGTAGAGATTGATAGATTTCTGATGGCCCTGTTTTGCCCGTGTCTAATCCACCCCAACCCGCAAGTGGGGGTTGGGGGGGGGGGGTAACCAGGGCACCCGGAGGAAGAACCCACGCAGATCCCCGGGAGAATGTGCCCGAGGGCGCCCATAGAAGTATTCAGATTGTACCCAACAGCAGGCCAAGCTTGAGCAGCTGAGTGGCCTGTGTGGCGGGAGTTAGCCCTGTAATTCGAACCTCAGACTGACGTATGGGGTCAGTTGTGTGCAGGTGCTGTTCAACTCAGGTGGCATCACACCTGATGCAGGTCATGCACAAACTGTGTTTCCTATATCACGACAGCATCTGCGTTGAACAGAAGATAGGATCTCAGCGCCGTTGCGACTCGACTCATTCTGTGCTGCTCTTACAGTCGAATTTCAGGCACCGGGTAAAACAAAGGACGCCACATCACAGCTGATGAGCCTGGTGAAGAAACTGGGCAATCACCCAGTGCTTATGCTGAGGTTGGACCATTCTGGGTTTTAATGAACTGAACCACGCTTCCCTCGGGGCGGCACGGTGTCTCAGCTGTTAGCAGTGCTGCCTCACAGCGCCAGCCACCCGGGTTCGATCCCACCCTTGGGCGACTCTCTCTCTGTGTGTGTGTGTGTGTGTGTGTGTGTGTGGTGTGTGGCGTTTGCACGTTCTTGTGTCTGCGTGGGGTTCCTCCCACAGTCCAAAGGTGTGCAGGTTCGGTGGATTGGCCGTGGGGAAATGCAAGAGGAGAGTAAGGGAATGAGTCCGGTTGGGATGCCCTTCGAAGGGTCAGCGTGGATGCGACAGGCCGAGTGGCCTGTTTCGACACTGTACGGTTTCTACGATGGAAGCAAAAGCAGGATTTGCTGGGAAAACTCAGCAGGCCTGGCAACATCTGTGGATAGGAATCGGCTTTAATGTTTCAGGTCCAGTGACACTACCGCAGAACTGCTGGTAAATTGGAAAATGTTGGTTTTTAGGCTGAAGATTAGGGTGGGGGAGGGGGGACGAAGTAAATGATGGATGGGGATGGAGCCCAAAGACGGATAAGAACAGTTGGACAGACAAAGGGGTGGATAATGATCTGGCTAGGAGGATGAATAGCTCATGTTGGAGACAGTTAATGGCTAAAAATGGGTTGTGAGTAATGGCAGAATATGTGATAACAAAGCCTGGTGTGTGAGGCTTATGGTGATGACATGGGAAATCTCAAGCTCTAAAGTTATTGAACTCAACGTTAGCACCAGAAAGCTGCAGGTCCCCAAGTGGAAAATATTCTTCTGGTTTACACTGAGCTTCACTGGAACACTGTAGCAAGCCTGGGGCAGGGATACTAGTTATGGAACAGGGTGGTGCGTTGCAGGCAACAGGAAGCTCAAGGTCTATTTTGTAGGCAGAACGTAGATGTTCTGCAAAGTCTATGCTTTGTTTTCCCCAATGTGGAGGAGACCACATTGTGAGCAGTGAATGCAGTAGACTAGATTCTGGGAAGTGCAGGTGAAATGTTGCTTCACCCGGAAGGTATGTTTGGGCCTTTGGATACTGCGGAGGGAGGATATTAACTGAAAAGTGTTAGATCTTCTACAGAGGAGATTGCTGTGTGGCTGTGGGGAAGGTGCTGGGAGTGAAGAAAGAGGGAACTGGGAAGTCTGACAAAGGAGGGGAGGGGAATAAGCACCTGGTGGTAGCATCTAGCTGGGGTGGCAGAAATGGTCATGTGTAATCCCCAGACCAGTAAAAGAGTCTACAAGATATATAACATAGAAACTGTGGCAGAGGGGCTGAATGGCCTAATCCTGCTCCTAGTTCTTATGTTCTTATTCACCAACATGACCAACATCAGTTGATCTGAAGGTAGTTTGAACACAGGCCAAATTGCCCTGGTTAAATAATTTTATAAACTTCTGGAAGGTCATTCCTCAGTTTCTGAAAGCATCAAAAAGTCAACAAAGATCCTCATGCAGCACCTTCCAAACCCACGACCACTCTCACCTAGAAGGGCGGCAGATATATGGGATATACCATCCTGACTTGGAAATGTATCGCCGATCCTTCATTGTCACTGGGTCAAAGTCCTGCAATTCCCTCCCTAAGAGCATGATGGGTCAATCAACAGCAGGTGGACTGCAGCGGTTCAAGAAGGCAACTAGGGATGGGGCAATAAATGCTGGGCCCAGCTAGCGCCACACACATCCCACAAATTGAATGGATGAATAAATAAACAAACAAACACATACTGGCTTTTCTAGAGGTGCTCACGTTGTATGAACAAATAGAAACATTTCTGAAGAAGGATCCCGACACAAAACGTCAGCTTTCCTGCTCCTGTGATGTTGCCTGGCCTGCTGTGTTCCTCCAGCTCCACACCGCGTTATTTGAGATTCCAGCATCGGTAGTTCCTCGTATCTCGTTGTGAGGTTATCCATTTTGTTTGGAAGACAGTGAATTTTTTGGTATTTATCGCAAGTGGAATGGAGTATAAGAGTAGGGAAGAGTTGCTGCAGCTGTACATTGAGATCACATCTGGAGTTCTGTGTAGAGTTCTGGACCCCTTACTTGAGGAGGGATGTAGTTAGCATTTCAGGAGGCAATTCAGAGGAAGTTCGGGAGATTGATCCCAGAGATGGAAGGCTTATGTAATGAGGAAAGATTGAGCAGTTTCGGTCTATACTCTCTAGAATTTAAAAGAATAAAGAGATCTTGAAGTAAAGACAGTGCTGAAGGGGTTGAGAAGTCAGCATAGAGAAGACGTTTCCTAATGTGCGGCAATCTGGAATAAGAGGTCAGCGCTTTACGATAAGGGAGTACCAGATTTAATACAGAGATGAGGAGGAACTACTTTAAAGAGCCATGAACCTGTGGGATTCACTGCCCCTGAGTGTGTAGGATGCTGTGACATTGAGCAAATTTAAGGAGATTTTTAGTTAGTAACAGGTTGAAGGGTTACAGAGTGCGGGCGGGAAGGTGGAGGTTCTGCTGCGATGAGAACAGCCATGATAGTATTAAATGGCAGAGGGGCTGAACGGCCTCATCCTGCTCATGGTTCTTATTCAGCAGATCTGAACAGGAGGTAGTTTGAGCACAGGCAAAGTGGCCCCGTTGTACCAACAGAAAGGAAGGACAATACACTCTCAGGCTCCTGTGGCACAGTGGTAATGTCTCTTCCTTCGAGCGAGGAGGTCCAGGTTCAAGTCCCACCTGTTCCAGCGGTGCGTAATGACGTCTCTAGACAAGTTGACTGGAAAATAGGTTCAGCAATTTGTGTGTGAGAATGGCCGAGGAGAAAGGAACAGCCTTTTGCCAGTAAAGCTCCCTAAAAATCTGATTTACTTTTACTCGGGCGCAAAGAGGTTGGATTTCAAAGATGCAAAGATCTGCTGAGAGCTTGTTTTTCGAAACTCAGAGCCCTTTGAGAAGCGACTGCAAACTGTAGCGTGCAGTTAACTGCCCCACCTGTAACCCTGTTCCAGTTGGAAATTACAGTGTCTTCCTCCCGCAGATAACACTCCCGGCCACGCATAATAAATAAGGAGTCAGGATATTAATTATTGCACACTAACACCCATCTTTAAAGGCAGATCGGCTCAATTTCAACAGCACAGTGCTGCAGTTCCGGCTGTTGCCAAATTACTCTCCCATTGGTGCCTGAGGAAACTTCACGCTGTTTTGCATCAACCCTCCCCATCCCACCACCACTACCCCACCCCCTCACTCCCAGCAGACGGACGCCCTTTCCAAACCCATGACCTCTACCATCTGGAAGCAAAAGGGCAACAGATTCATGGGATCACCACCCTGCAAGCCGCTCACCGTCCTGACTTGGAAATATATTTTCACCGTCGCTGGGTTAAAAAAACCTGCAATTCCCTCCCCGGTGGCGTTGAAGGTCTGCCTACAGCAGGGGGAATGCAGCGGTCCAAGAAGGCAGCTTACCACCACCTTGTCAAGGGCAATAAATGCTGACCCAACCAGCGACACCTACGTTCCATAAATGAATATAATAATAACCCTGTGGAGAACTGTTAGCCCAGAGACCACTGTCAATGGGACTGGCATAGCTTTTATGTCAGAATCAATCCATAGCCAAAACAGTACACTTAGCACATAGTTATATAGCGTTTGGCTCATACACAATGCGGTGGACAGCATCTAACCAGCAGACTGCATATGATAGTTAACCTATCTAATAAACAACGCTTAGCTTATAGCCTGTAGTTGGCAGCTAACCTATTTAACCAACAACACAGTTTGCAGCATATGTCCAGCACATAGTCTGTAAAACAGATGGCACTTAGCCTGCAGCATATATTTAAAAAAGTTAGTCTATATAATACAGAGATTACAGATATAGAGATTTCTGAAGAAGGGTCTAGGCCCGAAACATCAGCCTTCCTGCTCCTCTGACGCTGCTGGGCCTGCTGTGTTCATCCAGCTCAATACTCTGTTATCTCAGATTCTCCAGCATCTGCAGTTCCTACTGTCTCTGAGCCTACATACTATACTTCACCTAGCTCGCAGTCGAAATAAAACAGTTGGCCTATATGAGAGAACACTAGCTTGCAGCAAATATACACCACTTAGCCCATACCGGACAGTACTTAGTCTGCAGCCTAATTATGGCGTTTAGCCTATATAATACGCACTACTTAGGCTTCAGCCCGTATACAGCTCACAGCTGAGACAACATTCAACATTTAGCCTGTGTCAGAGACTACTTAGCCTGCATGAAAGACATCATGACTGGTAGGTCCCTCTCCTGGAGTGACTGGGGAGTGGAAGGGGGAGAGAGGGAGAGGGTTCAAATTGTATCTGAGATAATAGGGACTGCAGATGCTGGAGAATCCGAGATAACAAGGTGTGGAGCTGGATGAACACAGCAGGCCAAGCAGCATCAGAGGAGCAGGAAAGCTGACATTTCGGTTTCTGATGAAGAGTCTCGGCCCGAAATGTCAGCTTTCCTGCTCCTAAAATGCTGCTTGACCTGCTGTGTTCATCCAGCGCCACACCTTGTTATCTATAGAGGGAGAGGGTACTAGGTGTCTTTAGTTTGCAGCCACTAGGACGACTGGGCCGAGTGCCTTGTTCAGCTCGCTTCAATTTCGTTCGGGACAGCAGCTCTCTGGGACATTAAGAAAGCCAGAGTCTACAGGCGTGAGGCTGCAAATGTACAGCAGGTCAGACAGCATCCGGAGGAGCAAAGAGGTCAATATTTCGGACCTCAGTGTTGACCTCCCTGCTCCTCACATGCTGTCTGACCTGCTGTGCATTTGCAGCCTCACACCTACAGGCAGCAGCTGTTTGACTCGGTATTACTGGTTTAAGGTAGCAGCCCATCCCCGGGAAAACCTCCCCCACCCCCTCCCCACCTCAGCAGCTCACGAGAGAGCGGAGACCATCCCAGACAGCCCTCACCCACATTCCCCCGCATCCTCCCTCTCCAACTCAGCAGCTGGAAAGGAGCTCAGGGCCATTCTAGTCCACACTCATTCACACACACACACACACACACACACACACACACATTCACATACACACACACACTCACATACACACACTCACATACGTACATACACACACACATACACACACACACTCATACACACACATACATACACACACACTCATACACACATATACACACACACATACACACACTCACATACACACATACACACACACTCACATACATACACACACATATACACACACACATACATACACACATACACACACACACACACGCACACATATACACACACACTCATACACACACACATACATACACACACATACACACACACTCACATACACACACATACATATACACACGCTCACATACATACACACATACACACACTCATACACACACACATATATACACACACACATACACACATACACACAGAGACACAGACACATACACACACACAAACGCACACGTACACACACACATACACACACTGACAGACACACACTCACACACACACACACACACACACACACACACAAACGCACACGTACACACACACATATACACACAGAGACCTCTCGCTGTACCACTGCTGCCGGGAGCATTTCCCTGAAGCGGCTGTGTTCGGTCGCTAGCCGCCAGTGCCTGTCAGACACACAATTTCCCCACCCCCGGAGGGAGGGCAGGGGAGGGGCAGAGAGCCGACACAAAGCCAGCTCTCTCCCTGTGCGGTGCAGTGCGGCAAGCGCAGCTCCCGGAGTTCCGCTCGGATTTCTGCGCTGGGACTGTATTTATTTATTTATGTTGGGGTTTCACCGCATGAAGTGTTCCGATCCGCTGGAAGGGTTCTGGCGCCGGGGATGGTGCACCTGCTGGGAATACTCCTGCTACTGCTGCTGCTGCCGAGTTCTCCAGGTGGGAAACACTCGCACTCACACTGGCACTCACACTC